>NC_063197.1:9939596-10304596 GCF_017589495.1 Alosa alosa
GAATTTTTTGACGTTTGCCAGTGTTGCTGCTACTGTTTATTACAATAAGTTTCAATTTCGTCTTCCCCTCTAGTTGCTGATTGGCCTGACATTTTTTCTGTCTGAGGAAAACGTTTTATCGTGAATTATCGTGTCCCTGAAAGGAGATCTAGGATGGGCGGGGCCAGGCTGGGAAACATGACACTTTCGAACACTATTCGATTCACTGGATACCCCTGCAGCGTGATTTTCCAATGTGCAGGATGGTCTGATAGACTTTTGTGGGGGCCCTGCACATTGAAAAATAACACTAAAGAGGTATCCAGTACATTGAAACTTGACGCCAAGGGGAAAATATAAATTCTTATGTGGTGTCATTTTAAATTCAGTATATTGTACGTTTGCTTTTATAATATAGATGCTTTATAGAAATCAAGGGCAAAATCCCCTAACTGGGTGCAACACCTGATGAGGGGTATGTATCTTTAGGGTTAGCTGGAGGGCCCTCTTTAGTAATGATTCCTGGTGTGTAGGTGTGCAGGAGATTGTGTGTGGAGGGGGTTGGGTGTTGTGGAAAGCCATGCAATACTAAAAGAGGACATATTTCACAGTAACTGTTAGCATAGTTCAGCCTGGAGCAGTGCAAGACTGAGCTAGCACTGCAGGGGAAGGAAGGGGAGAGAGAAAGGACAATAAAACATCTTTATATGTCTAGACGAGGGCTAAGGAGGAGAGTCAGGGAGAGAAAGAGACCTGCCATATGGGAAAAGGGGTCCTCTGCAGACCGCTAGGCTACTCCACAAAGTCCAACCGTAGGTCAGTTCAAGGAACACAGATGAGAGAGGCGTTGGAAAGTAACTCACCATCTACAGTAGGTGGTGGTGGGCGGTTTGTGTGTGTGGGGGAGTGTTATGAGGGACAGTGGTGGTGGTGATGGCGGTGGGGAGTTACTTGCTGCAGGATATTGCAGCAGATTGTAGGTCTGTATTCTATTCTAACAACCCTAAAGGTAACACTTTATAATAACTACACACATTTCATCATTTATTAAGCTTTTGTTACTTATTAGTTAATGGTTTGCTCATCATTAGTAATTTCTAATTTATCATCAGTAAAGCATTTGTTCACACAATTATAAATGGTTTGTTCATAGTAAATAACCCTATCCAAAAAATATGTTTGTAAGTACATGATTTATACTTAATAAGTAATGAAACAACCACTTATACTGAAATCATTTTCTTATTATAAGCCAGTTGCAAACTATTACAAAATGCTTTGTTCATCATTTGTAAAGCATTGTTCCTATGGTAATAAAGTATTTGTACACACAGTTATAAATGGTTTGTTCATAGTAAATAAGCCTATATCTTAAATAGTTGTTTATACATTATTGATACATATTTTATAAACCACTTCCTTAATAAATGATGCAACAATTTACAAAAGTTATAAAGTTTACATTCATTTTTTGATGTCAATGAAATGGAAGGCCACATTGGTGGACGCCAGGGTTTGAACCCCAACTTTATGGGTTACTGCATGTTAACCAGGCTCCCTATCCACTACACTACCTCTGTCCAGTGGTATTACAATAGTCAATTCAAAAATATAATATAGATATGCGTGTTTACTATGAACAAACCATTTTTAACTGTGTGTAAATATGATTTACAGATGAGAATTAATGTAGGAATAATGCTTTACAAATGAAGAATACGGCATTTAATAATAGTTTACAGATGTGCAGACAGTGTGTAGTAGAAGAAAACAGAAACTTGCATAGTTGTAGGGGTTTCTATCTGGGCCAAGGTAGTGTAGTGGATAAGGAGCTGGACTAGCATGCAGTAGCCTGAAAAGTTGGGGGTTTGATTCCCGGCTTTCACTCTTATGTCAATGGCCTTCAATTTAATTGACATGTGTACGTCGCTAGTCTGCTAAATGAATGAATGTGAATGTAATCTTTACAACTCATTTGAAAATGTGTTGCAAGGCATAGAAAGTTCTCACTTTAGATAAGATCACAAAATATCATTAACTAACCACTTGTAACCCCTGAGTTAATCATGAATTATAGTATTAGGAAGTGGTTTATAAAATATGTATCCTCACCCTAACTAATCATTAGTGCATGTGTATATTGCATAATTTATTAAGTATTAACAATAATTCATAAACATATTTTAGATATAGGCTTATTTACTATAAACAAACCATTTATAACTGTGTGTACAAATAATTTATTTATGAGAACCATAGGAACAATGCTTTACAAATGATGAACAAAGCATTTTGTAATAGTTTGCAACTGGCTTATAATAAGAAAATGATTTCAGTATAAGTCATTACTTATTAAGTATAAATCATGTACTTACAAACATATTTTTTGGATAGGGTTATTTACTATGAACAAACCATTTATAATTGTGTGAACAAATGCTTTACTGATGATAAATTATGTCTGAACAAGAAATTACTAATGATGAACAAACCATTAAATAATAAGTAACAAAGGCTTAATAAATGATGAATTGTGTGTAGTTATTATAAAGTGTTACCACACTAATTACCTCTGTTATTATATGTGCATGGGTTGTTAGATGCTAGAATTGGTTGTTTTTGCTTAATGTGGATTTTCAAAAGGTCAAATTAACAGGGAGGCTACACCAGGCGAGTAGCCTAACTGAAGCGCTCCGTTTGTGGCGTGCAAAAATAGTTCTTCTCAAACATACACTACCAGTCAAAAGTTTGGAGACTCTTAGACATTTCCATTCCAGACCATTATAGACAAAATACCACTGAGATCATTTGCATTGTTTTCTTTTACTCAGGGCAACAGTTTTCAGATTACATTATGGGCTTTGCCTACATAATTGCAAAGGGGTTCTCCAATGTTTTCTCAGTTAGCCGTTTAAAATGATATCAGATTAGTAAACAGAATGTCTTTGCAACATTGGAATGGTTGCTGATAATGGGCAATGTAGATATTGCATTAAAGATCAGCTATTTCTTTCTACAACAGTCGAGAACCCTTTTGCAATTATGTAAGCAGATAATGTAGTCTGAAAACCGCTGCCCTGATTAAAAAAAAAATGCAAACGATCTCAGCTGGTTTTCTAGAGTGGAATGGAAATGTCTAAGTGGGTAACACTTTATTTTAATGTGTCGGTGTTACAGTGTACCTACCTAATTAGGTACAGTGGTACAACCTGTGTAACAACATGTACTATCAGGTACTATCATTGTACTTGCATTATGTATTTGTGGGTACCTACATATAGTTGTTACATTGTAATACTGAGTGCTTTTACAAAACTTTGCCAATTTGCCAAAATTTTCATCAGAGGCAAAGAGCTGACCTGAGACCTGCTAGATGGGGTAAATCTGGTCATGGTAGATTTGATATACAAACCATTCTTAGCTCCAGTCAAGGCCTCATTGTCTTCAGTGTACATGTTACAGCTGTGCTGCTACAACCTTGTTACTCTTTGATACAGTGGAATAAACATTATTAAGTGTACCAGTTAATTACTTACATGTACATATGACATGTATGTTGTGTCTTCGATGTCTTGGAACAGGTCTACTAATTCACATGTACTGTGTGGTGTAACAGCAGACACGTTTCAACACATCAATTACAGGATGCATGACATCATTGACAGGATGTATATAATTTGTACATGTAAGTACTTAACTGGTACACTTTATTTTAATGGGTTTATTCCACTGGATCAAAAGAGTAATAAATGTGTACCGACACAGTTGATACATGTACTACAGTATGTAGGGTAATGGCAGACATGTTCCAAGACACCAATGACACAACATACATGTAATATGTAATTGTAAGTACTTAACTGGTACACTTCATTTTAATTGGTTTATGCCACTGTATCAAAGAGCAATAAATGTGTACCAACACAGTTAATTTATGTACTATGTAGTGAATTAGTAGACCTGTTCCAAGACATCGAAGACATAACATACATGTCATATGTACATGTAAGTAATTAACTGGTATACTTAATAGGTTTATTCCACTTTATCAAAGTGTAACAAGGTTGTAGCAGAACAGCTGTTACATGTACACTGAAGACAATGAGGCCTTGACTGGAGCTAAGAATGGTTTGTATATCAAATCTACCATGACCAGATTTACCCCATCCAGCAGGTCTCAGATCAGCTCTTTGCCTCTGATGAAAATTTAGGCAAATTGGCAAAGTTTTGTAAAAGCACTTAGTATTACAATACAAGTATTACAATGTAACAACTATATGTAGGTACCCACAAATACATAATGCAAGTACAATGATAGTACCTGATAGTATATGTTGTTACACAGGTTGTACCACTGTACCTAATCAGGTAGGTACACTGTAACAGCGATACATTAAAATAAAGTGTTACCGTCTAAGTGTCTCCAAACTTTTGACTAGTAGTGTAGCCTATACACCGCCACTTCTGGTATAGCCAGGTTCATTTATCATAGTTGAAGCTAATTGTTGCAGCAAATGCAACATGAAGGTGTAAAGAACTAAACAAAAGAACTAATTGCCACTACGCATAAGGTTGCTGGCGGATCTAATAAGCAAGAAATCATGCTAGCTCAATGCAGACGAAGGCCACAGTTTAACTTAACTCAAGTTGGCAAAAGGCCTTGCCTTCCTTTTAATAACAGTGTAGGCCTATATTAAAGAAAAAACTGTCTTACAGAAGGAAACACAAACATATGAGATTGACCCATGTTGTATTGTAACGTAATGAACAAACTCGCGGCCGCCTGGCGTGCAACTAAAGGCCCAACACACAATTAACACAAAGCTTCACAATGCACAATGACCAGCTTTACAAACAGAACGCTTCAGTTACGCACCTGGTGTAGCCTCCCTGTAAACTAACAGTTGGCAAATTACATTTGTAGCACATTGCCAAAACTTTCTGTGCATCCAGAAACCGTCGATATGATACACACATTAAAATGACTGCCTTTCACCTCAGGCAGTGGAGTCGGGGCTGAAAGCAATGTTAATCCCCTGACATTCAACCTAATAGGTCAAGGAGATCGCCGACCAACGAGGGGCCTGATTTTCAATCATGCTGTAGCCAAGGTTACTCGGCGCCTGCGTGTGTTCTCTGCTGAAGAACACTCCACACAGTGCCAGGGGCATGAGTAAGGGGTCGGCTAACAGTTCACCTCCAATTCCCCCAAAACTAGCTTTACACACAGACGCTGAAGATGTGTTGTGTGATCATTTGTTGTGTTGACTGATGAAGGAGGAGGTATGGACTAACCTGATTTTTCTCTGCTATTCCA
Organism: Alosa alosa; assembly: GCF_017589495.1. NCBI lineage: Eukaryota > Metazoa > Chordata > Actinopteri > Clupeiformes > Clupeidae > Alosa > Alosa alosa. The sequence goes on from NC_063197.1 coordinate 9,944,893, forward strand.
GCCTGGAATTTATCTGATGGAAACGTACCTGACTGTGTCTCTCACTCTGTAGCGTCCCTGTAGTGTCCACGCTACTGTGCATCTGTGGACTGATAAGCTATACATTATTCAACAACTAACATTAATAGCTAATGCTGTTGCACAATTCAATTTAGAGACACTATTTTTCATTGTAACATTTCTGTCCAAGGTGCTGCAATGAAAACAATGACCAACTCCATGAAAAGTCTGTGGCATTGAAGAAATTATCACTTTTACCCATGTGTTACTGGTGATATGTGGACTTAAGGAGTGTGCGTGTGTATGTGTGTGTGTGTGTGTGTGTGTGTGTGTGTGTGTGTGTGTGTGTGTGTGTGTGTGTGTGTGTGTGTGTGTGTGTGTGTGTGTGTGTGTGTGTGTGTGTGTGTGTGTGTGTGTGTGTGTGTGTGTGTGTGTGCATGCTGACACAGAGGCCAGAGTCACAGCCATATCACACGGCCTGCCCTTTAGATGACCCTAACCCTCTCCAGAAGACAGCAACAGCAGAGGAGTTATTCATGATCCTCTAACTTTCATTTTTATCAGTGATAAGGTAGGTCATTGCATAGCTGTGACTCTCCATCAGGAATAGAACGCAAGGCTGTATAGAAAGACTACTGTATGTGTGGCCTCAAAAAACGGACACACTATTATCATAAGAATATCTTAATTTTTTCTGCAGTTGCTGAATTTGTGTGTGTGTGTGTGTGTGTGTGTGTGTGTGTGTGTGTGTGTGTGTGTGTGTGTGTGTGTGTGTGTGTGTGTGTGTGTGAAGTGTGGCCTTGCTATTGCCTCTGCGCTACAGGAGCTCCACGCCAGCATCAGAAGTATGCTCACACACTCCCGTCGCACCTGCATGAGGAAAGATAAGCCTGTAGTTCTACAGAAAGACACAGCACCGAATGAGCTGAAACCAATTCAAGGGGTTGATACGTGGTGGAGTGACACCGGGTGCATGCTCATGCCGGCGTTGGCAGCAGTGGTGCCATCTTTGGGCAGTGCCAACTCACTGATTTTTCACTTGGACGCGATTACCAGTGGAGAAGGATAAAAGGTGCAGAGTTAGAATTAGTCAGCCAAATACTCACAGAACAAAGTCATCCCCACCACGGCAATCCTCTTCCATTAGTCTGGAAACATAGAACTGACAGTAAACGGCATAGAATTGGTAAAAGACAGCAGTGTCTGCCAGTTATCCCCCTACACCCATGTCTAGCCAACAGAGGAGTCGTATAGAAGGAGTGTAAAGATTCTCAGAGCAAAATATCAGGCTTTTAAGCTTCTAATCAGAAAAAACAATGCAACAAGTGTGCATGGTGGCATCACTCTTCATTAGAATGGATCCTGTGCATCAACTGCATCCTGGCTTGTAGTGTGAAAATGAAGAGGGAAGCAATTTATTAAATTATGCTGGCTACCTCTCACATCGATAAATCAGGCCAGTTTGATCACATGCATAGGAAACCAGTGCATGTTTGCCGAAGAGAGCTTTTGTGTTTGAAGCTGAGGAAAAGGGTCTGATGCCATTTAGGTCTGTTATGTTGAGGAGTCATTCTACAGCGTGGCTATTTTTAGGTGAGTAACCAAGTAAGCTCATTTGTGCTGAGCCACATATGCACTGTAATATAGACAGCTTGAGTTTGCATTCATAGAGAAAGTGAAGATGCAGCTACCAGAAGGCATCACTGGCAGAGTATGTTCTCTTTACGGCTATAAACACACACGTGACCTTCCATACAATCTTCCATACATACAAGTATGGGACTGGATTTACAGAGATCACTCCTAAAATAAACTGAAAACACCTTAAATGTTGCTGTGAGAATTCTGGACCATGCCTAATGTACATTTTGGTTGTATTAGTTTGGACAGATTGATGTTATAACTAAGTAGTAGCATATGTCATAAGCTGGTCTGCCATATAAATTCTGAAACCTGTCAAGACAATTACCGATTATGGTACTATGACATCATCATATCACTGGACATCACCTATCATAATAATTAAACAAAGAAACCAGAGGACATTTGTAGGACTTATGAACCTAGATTTAGTTGAAGTTGCCTAATTTCCTGGGTAGAGGGGTTTACCTTCTGTCTGCAATATAGTCATTGCACACTTATAATTGTTTAAAGCACTCTTTATAGTTTTAGTCAGTTCCCAAACTGTTTCCTTCTGCTCATTCCTGGAACTTTGCTACGATAATTATTAATAAATGAAGATTTTAAATATTGTTATTTATAATTCCTATCTAATAAATCTCTCTTTGTGGCTTTAGTAATCTGAATTCTCCAGACCCCAGCACCCCCTGACCCCCCTACTGTGATCCCTGTCCTGCTGTCCAGAGTTAGGCTCCTCCCCCTGCCTTCATTCCAACAGGATCTTTGGGCATTCCTGGGAATCTTGCTGTTGAACTTCTGGGATTGGGCCTTTTCCAGACATTTTTGTATAATCTGTACAGAAGTGCTAATTTACGTTCCAGTGTGCGAGTCTCTATGGAGGAGACCTAAGTGGGCATCAGTGGGAAAGGCGCACCATCAAATGAGCAGCAGTGGATTGCTGGAGGAGTTGACGTGAATCCTTGTCGTTAATAGTGATTTTCAGCTCTGTGGCACTAGAGAATAGGAACATACTGCTTCACCATGGGACTGCAGACTGCTTGTAAGATATAAGAAGATTTTGGAGGAAAGTAAAGCTCCTCTGGTTGATATTAAAGAGGTTTAGAGGCCATCCGAATTAGAGATAAACCCTTCTTGACCAGCCCGTGAGCAGATGTGACTGCTTGGATTGTGACTCCTTGTCCTAGCTGAGCTTGTAAATATGACTGGGGAAGGGAGCACTTCTCTGTGAATGCTAAGAGGGAGCCTATGTGGGTGATTTGTTTGTTTGTTTGTTTTGTGTCTCTTACTCCCAAATGGACAAACAAATATCTGGTGTGTTGCCTACAGTTAAGTATTGACCTTCAGATTTGTCTGTGGCTTTTGTCAGTCATGGAGAGAGAGAGAGAGAGAGAGAGAGAGAGAGAGAGAGAGAGAGAGAGAGAGAGAGAGAGGAGAGAGAGAGAGAGAGAGAGGAGAGAGAGGGGAGGAGGATGGATACAGAGAGGAGTAGGGGCTATGGGCTATCTTTCGTTTCGCTACCATAAGCCTTTTATTGATGACATTCAAGTTGTGGAGGAGAAATAGACCTAAACACTGGCAATTGTGTGAAAGACGGGGCTCTGGAAATGCTGCACTCGCAGCGGGCCTCCTTTACTGATGTTATATTTATACCAGTTGTGGCCACTGATATATGTTCCATCAGAACTCAAATTGCCTTCGCCTGACCTATCAGTGGAGAATGGAGCCAGATAAAGGGCCCGAGTCACCTTGTCCTGCTGTAGGAGAACACAGAAATCATGCACCATTCTGTCCATGAGTTGAAAGCTATTCAAATATTACAGTATAGGCATTTTAACAGAGCTATGTAGTTGCAAAAAATCGCTTTGATATGTCTCTTTCCTCACTTGTTCTACCCATAGTGATGATAATAACACTATAACGAAATGAACAATGCAATTGTGTTCATTGTAACAAGTGGATGTAATGGTTTGGTGTGGTTGAATGGTTCTGGATGCTGGTTTTCAGCCACATATTTACATTCAGGTTGGATTCTGTCTATGTTTGTACCTAGATGGGCATATTTTTCAGATGTTTGACAAGATATTTTGCAAGACCTGTATTGTGTTTTATTTTACCACAGTAGAATAGTGAGCATTTTTAAACAGTTTTATTATATAATAATCATAAAAAAATCTAGATAGCTTTTTCGGGAACAGTGAAAATGTGACAAATGTGATTGCATTTTGTTGGTCATTAAGTCCAAAAACAAAAAAAAAAGATCTTTTTTATTTTCTTATGTTTCTCAATTCAGTTTATTATAGTTTAGGATACACAATATCATCAACTACTGTATATAATAATGGCAAAATATGCCCCGAGAAGTGCACAGGAATCTTAAATTGTGGTTTCATTTATGATATATGTAATACAACTTTTTTAGTTTAGAGCATAACACAGACATTACAATTTTATAAGCTTCCAAACGATCATAACAAAGTCCTCGATATCTGCTCTAGCCTCCAGTGCAAATCAGCACATTTTAATATTAATACCAGAATGATTAATAGGGGTGACTTTAGAACAGGGAATCCTGGCTATAACGAAAATGCTCTCATACATTTCAAATAAGTGTCTGTCCAGAAAATGTCAACGCTGACTTTTGATTGATAAGGTTTAATTAAAACGAGTTGCCTTTTAAGGTTAGATTCACCTGTCCATCCCCGTAGGTGCCACACCTGACCTGGGTTGCCCTTGCGCTCATAATTCACACATGAATAATTACGCGTGTCATTTCCTTAAAGATGTCCTGAAAGCCTCTATCTGTAGACCTGATGGTTCCCACTTCATCTTGTGCAGGATGACTGCTCCCCATACATGCGTGCTCTGGCACGTCAAACCTTTAAATCTACACAGGTACAGAATACCGGTACCATGCTGTTTATTCTGCTTCTTTTCCCATTTGTCAATCATGTGTCTGCCAGAGGAATTACTAGGGTGAGAGAGATAATAACATACAGCTAGGGAGTGCTAAAAAAGAGAGAAAATTTTATGGCAAAAAAAAAAAACTTAATAACCGAATCAAGTTCTCTGTATCCCTTCTTTGTAGTCAAGGTGTTAATGGCTTATGCATGCAAAGTAGTTGAAAGACCAGCAGTTTTTCTATGAAACTGGGTTAGCCTTTTGATCAATCAAATCAGGAAGCTGACATGCCCGTTAATTTTGAATGACATTGCCGGAGCAATTATTTCACTTACGAAATGCCCTCTCACAAGGGCTGAAACTGTCAAACATTTCAGAACTAAAAACAAACAAATCAGACCATCAGTTGTCCCTCTTGTGGTAAATATTGTGCAATTAATCTACCTGGGAGTCAATGGGGTGTCTGTATGTGTAATTATCAGTCATTCTCATAGACGTAACCCTCTGCTTCTTCCCTGAGACAAGGTAGTTTTTTTTTTTCAATTGAAAACCTTTCAACCTTTATAGAAATGATCTGACAGGAAATCTTTGAGAGCCAGCACTGAGTTAACTGTCCAGAGGTTTCAACTGTCTGTTCTTTCTGGAGGAAATGCTGAGAGCTGGCTTCCTATTAGTCAAAACACACAGAGCCCTGGATCCCTATCTCTCCATGCTTCTCCTTCTGCTTCTCCGTCTCTTTCTCTCTCGTGTGCGCACTCTCTCACACACACACAATCTCTCTCACGCTCGCTCGCTCTCTCGCTCTCTCGCTCTCTGTCTCTTTCTCTCGTCCCAGGCCTGTGTGCGCCTGTCAGCTAGCTGCGTCCCATCCTGTCAAACAGAGCCTGTTGTTTAGCCCTCTCCCGGTGGGACAGGAAGTTAAAACGCACACATGCACTGACACACACACACACACACACACACACACACACACACACACACACACACACACACACACACACACACACACTTGCAGTCACACTTGCAGTCATACAAGCACATACCCATGCACGCATACTCATGCGCACACACACACACACACACACACTGCATGTTTGTGTTTTTCTGCCTCCATCAAATTTGATAGATATTGTCAGCATAATACAGACTTGACATTTTTAACAAACACCAATTGGGTCCCTCCTACCTCTGTTCTTGGTGTTTGTCCAAAATAAAATAGGTGGTTATAAAAAAACAACAACAACAAAAACAAATCAGTAAACAAACAAGGACACATAACAAACAAAAACATAAACAAACACAACCCCCTTCTAATGTAGGTTGCAGGTAGTGGTGTTTTTCAGTACTGATAAAAATCTGCATTTACAATTTTGTTTTTAAAATTCCATCTTCTGAATTTCTGAATATTCAGTCAGTCAGTCATTTACTGTACCATACCAGTGACTCACTCTGGTTGATGGTCAACCAAATTTAAGTGTGTTGAGAATTTAGGAAATGGCAGTTTAAATCTGCATATATTGTGACAGCTGTGTTTCCCAGATAGTTCTCCCATTAATTATGAAGATTAAACTCTACAAGAAAACATAAACAACAACATGCTTTAGTCTGTGAGTAGCAGTATTAAATCACTCTGTTGATGATGATGTTTCATGTAAATTCTCAAGTGCACATCCTTTGATAGAGGCCAACCTCATTAAATGCAGTGTTAATAAACAGGTTATCACTAACATCTATTTACTTTTACTTTCAAAATGACAGACACACACACACACACACACACACACACACACACACACACACACACACACACACACACGGCTGGTTTGGTGTTTCAAGTGTCCTTCTGAAAAAGCTGTTGGAACGCATGCATTTGTTTGTGTGAGTCTGTTATAAGGGTTATTTGTTGTAAGGGTTATTTCTGTGCACAATGAAAGCTCTAGCAGCTGTACTTTCAATTGATCCCCTTTTGCATGTGTCTGCATGATTCATACTATAATTCTGCATTTCAGTCTTCTGGACCATTTGAGAGCCATAGTCCAGAATTCAAGAGTGAAGGTACAGCTCAATCAAATATAAATGTAAGTCACCAACAGCATCAGTGTAATTATGTATTGACAGTATTATAAGTTATTTAGTTTATTTGTTGCAGTCTATTAATATAATGAATAGATTGTTTTCTTTAGTGTCTCCTGAAGATTCTGTTTAACCACAGTTCTACAGTTTGGGACAAGAGAAATGAAATACAAGCTGATATGAAAAAAGACATTTCACTGACAAAACAAACAAAACTAACAACAACAAAAATCATGTAAATATTATATTACATAAACACTTCACAAAAACATGTTAATATTATATTATACCAACACTTCACAAAAAACATGTACATATTATATTACTGTAAAGACCTAGGTCTGGTACTAATGACACTACTGACTGCAGTAATGAACAGCTCCTTATTTATTTTTTTAAACAAATTATATTTTACCTTCACAATCATATCATTAATATATTTAACATATATTTTGTGGTAAATCAACATAAATCTTAACTTGAGATTTTTATCAGGCATGCAGAAAGAAAACCCAAATATGAGGACCATTTGATGGCTGTTGAGATTGTATTGTGTGTGCACATAGATGTGTATTTGGCTTAGCACGTTAGCATGTATTTTAGAAGGGGAACACATGCCTTTAATGTTTCTCCATAAGTGATACCTGGGCATCAAAACCTGAGCTTACATGTGTCTATGTCTGTATATATCTGTATGAGTTTGTGTGTGTGTGTGTGTGTGTGTGTGTGTGTGTGTTTCATAAAAACATGCATTAATATTTTACAGAAAGTGATTTATTTGAGGGTGTAAATGCAAACATCCAAATGTATAGATCTGTATGTGTTTGTGCATGAGTGAGTGTATGTGTGTGTGTGTGTGTGTGTGTGGTGTGTGGTGCGCGTGTGCGTGTGCGCATGCGCGCGCATATGGTCCGAGGGGGTGAACCCATGCTGTTAATGCTCCACAATAAGTGATAGTGGCGGACACGCAGACGGAAGTGTGGGGAGTCCAGCCTGGACTCAGTGGAACCACCGTCATTAGTGTTCTGTCTCCACCGAGGAACCCATCGACTCAATCAATAAACAGCCAAAGTGTTGAAATATTTATTCAAACACTAATCCATCTGTGCGGATCATCCAGACATGCTTTCCCCACCTTTTGAAGTAATTTAGAGAGCTGTTTATGGAGGGGAGTACACCTTCAGGTCAATGGCATGCCACTCAATGGCATCAGTAAGTGCAACCAAAACCCATTAATTCTAGACACTGTCAATAAGCAGGGTGGAAATGATCTTGTGACTCCCTGAGGGTCTCCCCACCAAAAACACACACACACACACACACACACACACACACACACACACACACACACACACACACACACACACACACACACACTCATACTCACACACACACACTTACACTTACACAGACACACACACACACAGCCATGCCCAAGGAGTTCTATGTGCCATGTTTTGTTGACTTTTAGATAGATAGATAGATAGATAGATAGATAGATAGATAGATAGATAGATACTTTATTCATCCTGAGGAAAATTTTAGGTAATCATAACACAACAAACACACATACACACATATATCTCACAGAATTTAAAGAGTTAATAATTCAGGAAGTGATTACAAGGGTCTGATGGACTGACCATGTGATGCAATGACCATGATAAGGTGCTATGGTAGAGTGTGTGCAATGGTAGTGGAAAAGTGAACAGTGCAGGGATTGAACAGTGCAATAGCTTTGCTTATTATTACATATTAACTGTGATTGCGAAAATACAAGAATGTAAACATAAAATAATTGCTAGAAAATAAATAATAAACTTTAAGAACAATATATAACAGGGAATAAGTTATAAGATGTAGATGTTATGACCACAGTCCAGATTGTGTAGGAGGGCTAATATAGCCTGTAAAACATTCAGGTGGACAGCAGACAAAGTGATATGATGGTAGGGGCTGAGAGGGACAGGCTCATGCTGAACAGGCCATTTCTCCCCTCCCCTTTTTGTGGCATTGAAAAGTTGGATGGCCCTGGGGACAAAGGACCTCCTCAACCTGTCTGTTGAGCATGATAGTGACAGAAGTCTGCCACTGAACATGCTCCTCTGTTTAATGAACATACTGTGTAGTAGGCTGCGGTAATTGTCCATGATCACCAGCTTCCTACTCATGGTCCGTTTCTCTTCAGATGTTGTGAGTGACTCCAGCTCAATGCCAACAACAGAGCCAGCTTTCCCTACCAGCCTGTTCAGTCGCCCAGTGTCCCTCTTCTTAATGCTGCCTCCCAAGCACACCACAGCATAAAAAAGGACACTGGCAATGACTGACTGATACAGCGCAATCCGTGACCATTCCAGCTGACCATTCCAGTGTATTGTCCATGTGTACCCCCAGGTACTTATATGTGCTGACCACCTCCACATTGACCCCTTCAATGGACACATTTTTGTTCACATCCAGAGCCATCCCCAGGTTCATAGGTGGCGTTGGGGATGGGAGAGTTTTGGATTGGGTGGGATACTAATGGCTAACACACACACACACACACACACACACACACAATGTAAAGGGCACTTGGCCAATGAAAGAGCACATTCCAGGACCAGGTCAATCTTGTGAACACCAGGGATTTAATCACATTCAGACCATAATATGCATTCTGCTGAGTTCTCAGTGACTTCATGATGATTACTGGACATAGACTCCTACTATGAGTTGCCAATGGAGAATATGAGCTTGCTGAACACTTATAGGATGGCTTTGAGAGTTTTTGGCTTTGAATGTCTAATTTAAAGTGGTTTTAGAGAATGATTACCATATCAATACAGAAGTTGAATCCTTTAAAATTTCTAAAAAAGTAAACATTTCTAAAACAAAGCTTTGTATTGGAATCGTTAGTGGAATCGTTAACGTGTGGATGTGTACGATTCAGATGGATCGGAACGTTTGGAACCGATTCCCAAGCCTATGCAGAAATGTGCTTCCCTGCTTTGATATGCTACTGCATACGTTTATTTGTCTGCGTTTGTTCTACTGACGTAAACTGTAAACAAAAGACAAAAAAAAATACAGACACTCACACACACACAAAGACATACACACACACACACACAAACAGACACAAATACAAGCAGGCACACGCACACAAACTCACACATATCACATACACACACACATACACACACACACACACACACACACACACACACACACACACACACAGACACACACACACATACACACACACACACACACAGAGAGACACACTCATGCTTGCTGGGGTCAGTGTGCTTGGGCAGGGTGGTGCCTCTAGGGCAGGTAAGGTTAAAGGACGTGTCCACACAAGCACGTCGCTGGAAGAGCACTGACAGCACCATAGCACAAAGAGGAGAGTGAGCACAAGATCGTCCTGCTTTGTTATAGGGACCTAAATGAAGCCTGTTGCTATGGATACTGGTCATCACACGAATCGGTCATCTCAGGTCCACAGTTTCTTTCAGTGTTGGACTAGCTACTTGGAAAATCTAGTGAACTAAGCTACCAGTTACTCAACATTAAATTAAAGCTGCAGTTGGCAATTCATGATCATATTCGCTGAAACCGACACTATGCTCTGACAGAACAACATAAATCAGCCGGTTTTAGAAAAAACCCTGCACTTCTACCTCCACTTAGAGCCTGTTATTTGGCCCCTCAATCTGTCATAGCCTACTTGCCAACTGCAGCTTTAAGCTTCACTTCACAAAAGCTTCCTCAAGGAAAATGTAGCAAGCTAAGTTACAAAAACATTGCAAAAGTAGTTTACTATATCAGAAGCTACTTTCTAATTGACAAAAAAGGCAAGTGCAAAAAGGGGTTGCGTAATGACCAAGGAGCTGGGCTAGCATGCAGAAGAAGTGACTTTAATTCCTGGCTGCCACCGTTGTGCCCCTGAGCAAGGTATTTAATCCTAAGTTGCTGGCACTTGTCATAAATAACAAACAGCATGTAAGTCACTTTGGATAATAGCATCATATAATAATAAATAAGTATAATGATTACTTTACTGATTCTTTTAAATCTAAAGTCTGGGTGGGCACACCCATCAAGCTTCAGTGTACACAACTCCACTCGTCATCTCCATTTGTTCAGCTGTCGCAGGACTCAGACCATGAACCCTTCAACCCTGATGTGTTATGCAAGTTACAATTTTGGGTTAGTACATTTAAAGCAGGAGTTGGGGGGTGGGGTGTTTGTGACAATTATTTGTCACACAAATTAAATATGAGCTAAAGTCACTTGACAACATAGCTTCAGTGTGCACAACATCACTGGTCAACTCCACCAGTGCAGCTGTCACAAGACTCAAACCATGACCCCTTCCTCTGTTGTCCTGGGAGAAGGAGAGCAGACGTCCATGCATTATGCACTAAATTGTCATTATATAGCCACGCTTGCAGGAACAATGTGTAACTGGCAGAGTGATAACGGTCTGTGTGAAGTTGGTCCCTCCGCAGCTACGGTATGACGTCATGGTGCCCAGCTAGCTGCTGAGTGGCTAACATTCATTGGCGGCTAGGCCAGCTTCTATAAAATAGTTTTAGCGTCGGGCTAAGGGAGATTCCCTGGCGTCCAGATAAAACTACATCCTTGTTACGGTTTGGATACGCGTTCCCCTGTGCAACCAAGACTGATTGCCAGACGCTTCCGGGTAGTCGTGCTGTGTACTACCGAAGGTCTTGGGCAAGGCACCTGCCGGGTAGCTGTACAGCATTAAGACGCAACATATACAAGGATTGTGAAGACTCATGCAAGGGCTGCTTTTCTACTGTCATTTCATGTGGTTTCCAAGTCACCTTGAGGCAGATTGCCCCTGCTGCTTTGCCTTGCCTAAATTAAGTGTATAGTTGCCTTTCTTTATATTTTCTTTTCTTTCTTTTGTTTGGTTATTTTGCCGTGACCTCCGTCTAGTGCCCCACCTCCGACTGATGTATTGGCTGTTCCAGTAGTGTACATTGTCCTGTTGAGATTTTGTCCAGCTGTATACTCTATTTAACCTGTTAGTAATAACAACCTCCTCATCCTTGTCCCCCTTTTCCAGAGTACTAGAGCAGCTGCTCATAAGAGGTTCCTGGATCCGCCTTCGCGCACTGCTGTTTTTTTTTGTTCATGTACACTTTTTGATGTAAAAGGCATAGTAATAGTTTAAGGGCAAAGCAGCAGCGGGTACGGCGTGGGACCTAAAGGAGCAGTTGGAGGGCCACTGACTACCCCACCGCCTCTCCAGTAACGTGGGCATTGTTCTGTTGCAGCAATGGAGGAAGTGGAACAGCTGAGAGAACAGATTCGTCAGCTGCAGGCAGACAACGACCGCCTACAGCAGCAACGGCAACCACCGCCGCCTCAGCCGGACTATTCCGCTAATCCTACTAACCCTGTTTCTCATGAACGACTGGTTTATCTCCCTAGGGAACGGAAGTGTCCTGTATTTCGTGGTAGGGTGGGTATTGGCATTGTTGAGTGGGTGGAAGAGGTGGAAGTTTGTGCACGTACTAGACATTTGGGCGCACTTGACAAAGTCTACTTTATGTTTGATCATCTGGATGGGGAGGCTAAAGATGAGATCCATTATAGGCCAAGAACTGATCGGGAAAACCCAGAAAAGATTGCAGACATTCTCAAAGAACTTTATGGGTGCTCCCAGTCTTATGTTGCCTTGCAAGAAAGTTTATTTTCCAGAAAACAATTGGACGGTAAATCTTTACAAGAATATTCACATGCTCTTTTTTCTCTGATGGATAAAGTTAAACAGGTCTCCCCTGACTCAGTGCCCCAGTCTGACATGCTGCTCCGTGACCAGTTTACAGAGCATGTCATTGACTCTGACCTCCGCAGGGAATTGAAGAGACTTTTCCATCAGACCCCAGGGATGTCCATGCTAGAAGTGCGTGCTGCCGCCATCCGGTGGGAGTGTGAGGGCAGGCCCAGTGACTTCAATAGAGGTAGGAGCCATTCAGTTCCCTCTCTTTGCGCTATGCAATACTCCAAAACTCAGCCAGGCAGAGCCTCACCACCTGTCAGTATGGCAAGTTCAGAAATGGCCGAGCTGCGGTCCATGTTGCTGAAGCAACAAGAACAGATCAATCACTTAACTAATGCCTTAACTACTTTACAAGGAGCAGCACGCCCAGCCTACTCCAGTCGCCCCTCTCCAGTTAGTCGCCCATCAACCGTCATTTGTAAGCGTTGCCTAAAGCCTGGTCATTATGCCCAAGAGTGCGATAATGAGAGAGTGTTAGCTCCTAATCACATCCCCCAGGCCCAAGCTCAGGCTAATGTTGTCTCAGTTTCTCAGACGGAAAACTAGCTCCCTTCAGCGTGCAGAGCCACACGCTGAGAGGGGACTTTAGCGGCTCTCAGAATCAGGACACTCTTAGCCACCCTGTAACCTCCCTTGTCGCTCAGTGCCCGAAGGTAGCTGTGAGAGTACGGGGAGTAGTTGTCAATTGTCTTTTAGACACAGGGTCTATGGTATCTACCCTGGTGGAGAGTTTCTTTGTGCAACACTTCAAGGATAAACTTCAACAGTGTAATTGGTTGCAGCTTCGGGCCGCAAATGGTCTAGACATACCCTATACCGGGTATGCTGAGCTAACGGTTGAAGTGCTGGGGAAGGTAATCCCCCAACGAGGTTGGCTAGTGGTTAAAGATCCCCCAGGTCAGCTCGCCCCTCCCCTTGTACCAGGTGTGCTTGGAATGAATGTTATTCGCGAATGCTATGCTGAACTATTTGGCCAACATGGTTCATCTTTGTTCGATCTCCCACCGGTAGTTCATGCCTCACTCCCATGGCGGCATGCCTTGCAGCATTGTCATCGGGTCCAGCTCAGCTCTCCTCCACCCGAAATGGGTGTAGCTAAAATTAGAGGTCGAAGACCCATTCATATACCTGGAGGCACGGTACAATTGGTGGCAGCCACCTGCTCTCCTCACTTTTGTGATGCTCCTGCTGTTCTGTTGGAACCGGCTAGCGGCTCCTTACCTAGTGGTCTCCTGGTTTCGCCTGCGCTAGTTCGCGTAGAACAAGGAACAGCTTTCATCCCTGTAGTCAACGTGGGGTTTACATGTGCTACATTATACCCCCGCCATTCGCTAGGGTTGCTTGTTCACGCCACTGTTGAGGGCCTCCCTGTGGGGATTTCTGAAGACCCACCAGAAATAGAGGCTGTTGTGGCTAGCATGCAGGCTTCTGATGGGGAAGCCAGGCCTAAGTCAGTGAGGGAGCAGATACAGTCCCTTTGTCAGCGCTATTGGAGGCTGAGCAAAAACAGGTAAGAGCATTCCTGTTAAAACATATCGGTGTTCTCTGCTTTTGAGGGTGACCTGGGCTGTACTAATCTGATCTCCCATGATATTCCTCTGCTGGACGACAAACCAGTCAGGCAACGGTACAGGCGTCTCCCCCCTTCTGATTATGATGCGACAGTTACTAGGCAGCCAGGTCATACGAGAGAGTAGTAGCCCCTATGCCTCTCCCATTGTGATCGTGCGGAAGAAATGTGGCGGCCTGCGTATGTGTGTTGATTACAGGCAGCTCAACAGCAGGACCAGGAAAGATGCCTTCCCTCTTCCCCGCATCGAAGAGTCCTTGGATGCGCTATCAGGGGCTTAGTGGTTCTCGACGCTGGACCTGGCTAGTGGGTATAACCAGGTACCTGTAACCGAACAAGACCGTTCAAAGACTGCTTTCTGCACGCCTTTTGGGTTATTCGAATTTAACCGCATGGCTTTTGAACTTTGTAACGCTCCAAGCACTTTCCAACGGCTAATGGAGAGAATGTTTGGAGCACAACATTGTCAGTCCCTTTTACTGTATCTGGACGATATAATTGTTTTTTCTTCCAGTGTCGAAGAACATGTACATCATATGGATCTAGTGTTGAGCTGTCTACAGAAGGAGGGACTAAAAGCCAAGCTGGAGAAATGCTGTTTTTTCCAGAACGAAGTCCAGTATCTGGGCCACCTTGTATCCTGTGAAGGTGTATCCACTGACCCAGCCAAGGTGTCCGCAGTGGCTAAGTGGCCCCGTCCCACCTCACCGTGTCCAAACTGAGGTCTTTCCTTGGATTTGCAGGATATTACAGGCGATTTGTGGAGGGCTTTTCCAAGCTGGCAGCGCCTTTAAACCGCCTGGTGGCGGAGCTGGCCGGCACCAAGACCTGGAAGGGCCAAGGGCCACGGCTTGATGGGGTGTGGACCGATGCCTCCGAGACCAGCTTCCAGGCATTGAAGCAGAGGTTAGTGAGTGCCCCCACTTTGGCATTCGCTGATTTTAACCTACCGTTTATCCTGGAGGTGGTGCCAGTCACACTGGTCTCGGAGCAGTGCTATCGCAGGAGCAGCGAGGAAAGATCCGGCCAATCGCTTATGCTAGTCGTAGTCTCAGCCCAGCGGAAAAGAACTACAGTTCGATGAAGCTGGAGTTCCTTGGAATGAAGTGGGCCATGACCGACAAGTTTCGGGAATATCTGTGGGGCCAACAATGCACCGTTTGGACGGACAATAATCCCCTAAACCATCTGGGGACTGCCAAGCTGGGAGCAACTGAACAGCGGTGGGAGGCTGAGCTTGCTGCTTTCAATTATACCATCCGGTATAGGCCTGGTCGTACTAACAGGAATGCAGACGCTCTCTCCCGACAACCTGCAGGACCACTGGGACCAGCCACCGGGTCCTCCACGCCGGGGACTGCAATACCCGCTCTCATGCAGCAAATGGCCAGACATCAAGACCCACCACTGGTGACCCAGATGGCTACCTCGGCCTTCCCCTCCCGCACGCTCGAGGGGTTAGGAAGGCTGCAAGCAGCGGACCCCACTATCGGGGCCTTCCTGCCGTTCTGGTTGGCACAGGGACCGCCCGACCCGACAGAGCGGAGGAAATTGCCTGGCCCTACCCGCGTGCTGCTGCAACAATGGGACCGTGTTGTGGGGGCCGATGGACTGCTCTACCGCTAAACCTTCCGTCCAGATGGGGGTGAAGAGGAGCGTCAGCTCTTGTTGCCTGCATGCCTAAAGGAGGAAGTCATGCAGCAGCTCCACAACGACCACAGCCACCAGGGTGTCGAATGGACCACAGAGCTGATACAACTGCGGTGCTATTGGCCAGGAATGGGGGAAGATATAAAGCAGTGGTGTCAGAGCTGCGAGCCGTGTACCCTTGCAAAGTCTTCGCAACTCAGACCCCATGCGCCCATGGGGCACCTCCTGGCGTCTCGCCCAAACCAGATATTGGCTGTGGATTTCACCTTCCTGGAGCCTGTAATGGATGGTAGGGAGCAAGTGTTGATCATGACTGATGTTTTCACTAAATTCACCCAAGCCGTGCCCACCAGGGACCAGAAGGCAACGACTGTGGCCAACGTGCTCATCCGGGAGTGTTTTTTAAAGCTCCGCCTTAATGTGGCCTTCCAGAATGCCAGGGAATGTTTGCAAGCTGCTGCCTCCAAGAGAAAAGAACGGCATAAACCAGAAAATCCGGAGTGAGCCACTGGCAGAAGGACAGCACGTCTACATCAGAGACCATACAATGAGAGGCCGTTTGAAGATCCAAGATGCCTGGGGCGCCACGGTCCATCAGGTCATCCGTGCACCTTCACCTGGTGGGGTGGTATACTCTGTGGCTCCAACACAGGATCTAAGCAAAGTACGTCAAGTACATCGAACCATGCTCAAGCCTGCCCACATGGACCAGGACCCACAAACACCCAACAGGCCTGTGGAACTGCAGGTGAACACAAGCCGGCCAGTAGATGGTGACACCCCTGGCCAATGGGTCCTTGTCCGATCCTGGGAAGATGTTCTGCCCACCCAACTTGCTACAACTCTGCCAGAGGATGCCCCCATGCTGGCTTTGCCTGACTCCCCCATCCCTGCTCCTGTCATAGACGAGATACCAGCCAACGCAGTGGCTCCTCGGAGGACAGCTCGGACCAATGCAGGACGACACGCCAACCCACATCACCTTCCAGTGCCAGTGGTGAGTAGGGCAGATGGGGCTACTAACTCTCAAGTACTTGGGTCTAGCAGTAAAGTGACAATGGTTTTCCGTCCTTGGCACTAGGCTAACTCTTTGCATTTTTTTCTATTTTTCTTTTCTTGTTTTTCTTGGATGGGGGGGGTCTATGGTCTATTGAGGTTATCGGCGGCACGCCGATAACAAATGGGGCGGGTAGAGTGTAACCTGCAGAGTGATAACGGTCTGTGTGAAGTTACTGTGAAAGCATATCTATATACCTTGTATACTACATGACATGTTGCATTGAATTGGCTGCACAATAGTAACTAGACCCACAACACAATTGTGAAACACAATTCATGGTAATATTGCTTAGCCTGTGAAGGTACATGGCGATGTTAAATGCATCTGTTGTAGACTGCTGGATCATGGTCAGACCATAAACGGTATTGATGGCGTATGGGATGTGAGGAACATGGTTGATGGAATGTGAGGAAATTGGTTGACGGAATGTAAGGGAAATGTATGTGCATTTACTGGCTTAAATGTTAGATATTGTTGCTTAACCTGATGCATTCACAATGACATTGCCATAAGGGTGCATGACAATGCCATTGTGAATCCCCCCACACACACACACACACGCACACATACTGTAGCACCACAGCAATGCTAGCATAGCAAAACATGCATACACACATTGTAGAGTGAAAGGACTCCTTTTTAAATTTACATTTTTTACATTTTTAAATGTTTTCGCAAACTGTCAAAGGGATGGGTTTTGAGAAACGCAATTTCTTTTTGTATGTATGGCAATGCATAGGAAATGACAGTAAAGTTCTATCATATCACAAACACATATATACTCATAAGTGTCCTGGTTGCGAGCACACACACACACACACACACACAGAGTGGGCTGTTCAAGCACACAGAGGAGTAATTCTCTACATTTGATAACAATGCGTATTAGATTATAATTGCAAACTCTTCTTCTGTGTGATTTTTATAAACCCTAGTAACAACCTGCAGGTATGGTGGCGTAACACTGAGAATTCTGGGTAAATTTGATCAGAACATAGACAAGTTATCAAAACATTCTCCACAACATTAGCTAGTTCACAGTGACACAGTAGTTGATCACCTTTTTGGTCTTCACCCCCAACTCTGTCATTTGTACATAACAGTATGTGGTACA
Organism: Alosa alosa; assembly: GCF_017589495.1. Lineage (NCBI taxonomy): Eukaryota > Metazoa > Chordata > Actinopteri > Clupeiformes > Clupeidae > Alosa > Alosa alosa. The sequence continues at coordinate 9,962,699 of NC_063197.1, forward strand.
GAGAATGTGTGGAAAGAACAAAAACAATGTTAGTGTAAACAGAGCCGAGATGAATGCTAATGTACCCCCCTGGTCTCTGATTAAACATCCGTGTGTTGATGAGGAGCCGGTGTTTGCTTGCTTTTGAGGAGGACACTAAATGAAACATCCAGCGCTTCACTCGACGTCGGTATAAAAACATGACGAGTCTGAACATCCAAATGACAAATGTGCTGCTTCAGCCACAGCCGTGTGTGGCCACAGACTATCTGAACAAAGGTTAATAGCTTGATGCTAATAGGGTACCAGTCACAGTGATTATCTCTGCTAAAAGAACAGCAATTAATTCATCAGCATGACGTACAAGTGACCGATCTGCAGGGACAAAACAACTAAGCCGAAAAATAACATCTAATTCTTCCTGATGTCCTGACAGCAAGATGAAGTTGAGTTCATATTTAACTAATTTTAATTGGGTTTATTTCAATAATTTATTTATCAAACCATACCACATATCAATACCGTCATGCCAAAGGAGGAGCATCAGTCACCAGCCGTTGTGTTTATTCTGTGCTGTCTCTACTCAGGGGTTGACCTGGTTGACAGCAGTGATGGTAGTGCACCACACAGTGATGATGACCAAAAAAGAGTGGTGAGAGAGAGAGAATGATAAAAGAGACAATGATAAGAGAGAGTCAGAGAGAGAAAGCTAGAGAGAAAGATGAGCGGGAGAAGGTATGACGAGCGACAGAGAGAGCTGAGTGAGAGAGAAAGATAAAATGATGAGGGAGAGAGAGACAGAGATGAGAGATGAGATGAAAGAAAGAGAAGAGGAGATAGAGAGATAGAGAGGAGATAGAGAGAGCAAAAGAGAGAGTGAGAGTAATAAGAGAGAGCATCATTCCGTCCCTGAGGACAGCGCGTGTCTCCTCTCGGGGCGTCAGTAATGCCTCTCTCATCAGTTCCTCCCTGCCCACGGCTAGTGATGCAGGTACGGCACTTAAGTTCAAAGCCACACGCCTCGCTCTCTCACACAACCCTATGGATAGAGCTCATGGCATTCAGTACATGCTCACATAACAAATAAGTATGGCGTTGTTAATGCAGGGCTGTGACACTGTGGCCAATTTTAGCTTTTGCTATCCACAGATGTGTTAGCTGTGCAAGAGAAGCGTAAGAAGCGTTAGTAAGTGTGTCATGGGTTGCATGTGATGTCTTATGTGCTGGAAAAGAATTCTAAATGACTTACAGTTCACACATAAGAATCAAATATAGATACATAACAAACATAGATAAATATAGATTGTGAAAGATCTGAATAAAATATTAACAATATCACTTGGCACCATTTTTACACAATAGGTTACATCATAGTTTATCTACAACCGTCATCAGCATTTAGCAGTGGTAGGCTGTATTGTGTTTAGTTTTCTATATTTCGAGTAAATAACTGACAGGTGTCATTGAGTCCTATGGGAGGTCTGGATTTCCTCAGTGTGTGAGAGATTTAATTAAAGGTTGTGATGGAAGACAAAGCCAATTGTCCCAGCCCATGGTTCCCATGGACGCCTGCACTGCGCTGCGCTGGTGCTTTGCTGTGCTGTGTTGTGTTTGGTCCTCACTTCCAGCGCTGGAGTGACTGCAGCGGCACTGACCTCATTATCCGGCATGGACCCAGCTGTACTTCCATTTTTAATATCAGCAAAACAGAGGGAAAGAGGGAGAAAGAGAGAGAGAGATAAACTCACTCACAAGGCGAGAGGAGAGAGAGGGGGGGGGGGGCAGGGGGAGAGAGAAAACATAATCAGTGTAAAATCATCAGTACAGCTGTGATCCACCACACTCTGAGGCAGAGGTCTGTCCAACTATGTTCTTGGGATTGGCCAATCGCAGGTGCTGTGCCACACTTATGCTGCAGGTGTGCTGGCACCACACATCTCACTGCCCAGGCCCCCGATGGATGGAAGGGTAGAAGGATAGAAGGATAGATAGATGGATGGATGAGGCCCTTATCTGACCAGGATCTGGCACGGGCCCGGGCCATATTTGTACCCGATGTGGTCTGTATACCTTGTCCAGATATGTTCAGTGTATCGGATGCCATTCAGGCAGCTGGGTTCTTCCATGCCAGTTTTCTATCACACTGACAAAATATTTGACGATTGTGTCTGTTTTTCAGTGCTGTGTGGTTATGCGATCATTCCCTTTCATGAAGCCTTCTTATTACCTCTCTACTACTTCCTGCTTGTGAACTAGCCTTTAGTTATGTTGAAGCCCCTTCCCCATGCCTTAATAGCCCACACAAACAAAAACAGTGCTGGCATTTAATAAGCTTGTTTCATGCCAAACTAAACCAATGGCATGTGGCAGGAAATATATCAAGCCTACCAGGAAAAGTCTTTGTCAAGGAAGCTCATTAAAAAGTAGTCAAACTTTGTGATGTGTAAGATTCAATGGAGGCTTGGGAGGAATGCAGCTGTAGCTGATGAAGTTGTTAGATATTTAGGTGGTGTTCACAGTGACACGCATTTTTCACCTCAGGAGCTGAAATTCAATTGTTTCCCAATGGAACGGTGCGACTGACCATTGCAACCCGCCTCATGTTTCTAAAAGCGGGTGCAAGCAGAAAAAAGCGAGGCTTTTAAAAATGTGTGGCGTTGAAAGTTAGTTGAAAAATACTTTTGAGGTCATGTTTTTTTCCAACAATGTGTCATTGCTTAGCTGCCTGTCAGGCAGTGGCGGTTCTAGGATTTTTCTGAGACAGGGGCCATAAAGGGGCCACATCATACACTGAGGGGCCTATCCGCAGTATACCCAAAGTTCTTTTAGGCAAGTCCCTCCACTCGACGGCCATATTGCAACGCTTTTTGGGCACTCATCGGGCATCCTATTCGGCAGAAATGTGCGTGCGCAATGCTTCACGACACCAATCTTGATCCAGCGGCGAGTTCACAACACATGATTGGCATAATGTCTTCACAACACACCATATGATTGGCTCAATGTATTCACATCACACCACATGATTGGCTCAATGTATTCACATGTTGACATTTTGCTGAGGAAGGGGTGGGATATGTGTAGACAACGGCCATATTGGCATTACAAACTAGCCCCATGCATTTCTATGGAGGATTTTTTGAGTGCTGTGTCTCCTCATTAGAAAGTCTCTGGTATACCCACTTAAAAAGCATCACCATTTCAGTATACCCACTTAAAACAGACAAGGATAGGTATTAATATTTGGGGTTGATCACAGTATACCCACTACAGCTAACTAGACTACACCACAGCAGTAAGGTGCATACATTTCACCATTCTTACCTTGTTCAAATACTTGAATGCTAAATGCTAAAAAACAAAAAAGCCAATACAATTCTTAACAATTTTCCCATTTTTTTATAATGTGCATTGAAAAACACAATATAAAACTAAAATATAATAGACACTTCAGTGGAAATACATTGATATTTTAAACAGAAATCATACATCATCATACACACATTTTTCGTTCAATTAAACAAGTTTTACTTTAACTGTTTCCCCTTTTGTTGATAAGAGAAACCACTTTCAGTGCCAGTTTGCGTGCATTAAAACAAACACACACACACACACACACACACACACACACACACACACACACACACACACACACAGCATGTGAGCAACAACTACATCATATTTACACAATTTCAACAACTTATTTGGAATGGTCTTTGAAGCCACCGTCTTGCTTCCAGTTAGAAAAGCCTGATTCTGATTTGAAGACTGACGATGGGTCATTTGAAAGTTTAAAATTACGGAAGGGGAAGCAAAACACTAAAGATGGAATATTCCTACCATTTGAAGTCTTTGTATCAGAAGTCAGTGGCCTCTTCCTATTTTCCGCTGCATCTTTATGGAATACCAGTTTAGGAGAGGTTGCACAGAACCATCTGCTCTAGAATGGGAAATGTCTGGAGAGAAGAAAATGAAACAAGTTTGAGTAACTTAATTGTTATTAACTTTCATAACCCACTGTCAACCTGGCGTTTCTAAAATGAATGACAAAATATGCTCACTGTAGTGGCAATAGGAAATAGCATCATACCATTAGGAGCAGCTATGCTTGGTGACTGGTGGTTCTGAAGTCACCAGCTCCTGCGGCATCCCAGTCTGTAGGTGAAACACAAATGTGTGTTTCACAAAATCCATGCTTGTATTCAGCATGTCGTCTGGCAACTGTAAAACCAGTTATTATTTTTTAAAATCATATAAAGCTTGAGTGAATAGAGTAGAAAATTTAACCAATTTATCTCAATGAAACTCTCCTTGTCCTAACACTTTGAGACAGAATTCATGCGAAGCCCATGAATCAAATAAACTCAGAATAGTGGTTAATAACTTTGCAATGATAGCTCACATTAACTACAAAAACGTAGCGTTAGCTATTAGGCATGTATTCTCATGTTTATGTAAGCAGCTGTGAAACGTTTTCCTCAAGCAAAAAAAAATCGAACGTTACTTACATTTGGTAAGTAACATTACATTAATGTTATTAATTTCGGACCCCAAACAAACAGGATGTCCATTTCTCTGCATTTCATATAACACCATTTCAATCACTTCATACATTACCTTTCCATACATAAAATCTATCAGCATGCTAACAAACAATCAAACCTCAACTCAAGTAACCTAACGTTAAGTTAATGTTAACAGTTCACTGACTAAGTCAGTTAACAGTTCACTGCAAGCTTGCTGCTGCTTCGTAATTTAATTGACAAACTTAACATATTGTGACAGCAACAAATACACGTCCCTTTCACATAATGATGATAACCAACAGAGATTTGTGACTCACCAAGAAACTTCTGTGGAGGATGAAACGCTGCCATCGGTTCTTCACGTTAGAATTCTAGGTGATACTTTCGTTAGCCAAATGTATCGGTTCTTCACGTTAGCTGATCCTTCCGTGAGCCAAATGTATCGTTTCTTCACATTAGCAGAGACATTTCTGGTTAGCCAAATGTATTCTTTCTTTTACAGTTCACTGTGTGCTTTAGCTTTCAAGCTTCATAGGTGCATTACTGCCACCAGTTGTTTGGGAATGGAATTGCATCTCTGATCGTCGTTCTCAACAAGTTTGACACTTATTGATGATTGACGGTACAGGGGCCAGTCAGGGGCCAATGAGATTTCAGATGGGGCCCGGGCCCTTTGGCCCCGCCCCTAGAACCGCCCCTGCTGTCAGGGAGTTAGCGATTTAGTTAAATATAACATATCATAGCAACAACATGTACACCTCACAGTTTCTACCTAATTGCATGTTTATAATACTCACTACTTTGGAGTACTTGCATTCTTGAGTTGAAAAACAATATGTCACTGTGTCTACTTAGGGGTCCAAGCAGGGAAACCATTTCCTTGGAAGCTATTGAATCAAACTTTCTCAGCCACACCCATATTTTCAAACCATTAGAAGAAAGATTTTTTTTCTTGTCTGATTTTTGTTTGGTCGCTCCTTTTCAAAGTTACACGTCAGTCAAAGTTAAGGGTGCGGTCCGTGATGATCCTGATGCCAAGGTCTGATCTTGGTACAAACTTGGTACAACATTCTGTGGATGCATACCCATTAAATTGTCAATATCTCAACAACCATATCTCAACTGAAATATCTCTATTGTCAATATCTCAAGAACTGTATAATGTAAAACTGTCAAATTTGGTACACTTATACCTGGCCTTATTGGATCACAACGCCAGGTGTCTCACTCTTCAAAATGGCCATGGACAGCCAATCAAATTTTAGCAGTGTGTTTGCCAGTGTAAATGGCCATTTTTCATGAAACATCATAGGCTCATTTAATAATGGCATATAGAAGCTAAGTTTTTAGCTCATATCTGAGCAATATTCTTGCTCTGTTTCCTTCCTGATTCTACACTGCCAAATAAAAAAACTAATTGGCAATTCAAATATGTCTAAAACTCAAATGCATATATTCTTTAACTGCCACTTCTACATCCAATATTGGTTGCAACTGCTGATGTGTGGTTGCAACTGCTGTCATTCTGCCTGGACCCCGTCAATCGCCATGTGTGGCTATTTTTCAATTGAATCTCACCACTTTGTTGATCTGTGCCATATCACCAGATGAAGTTTCATTCATCATACCATCCATGTGATTTGATTCTTTACATTCATTTACCTCTGGCTCATTTCATCTTCTAATTCTTGAATTCAAACAGAACAATTCAAGTCATTGACTAAAGTAAAGTAATTATGTTATGAAAAAGTAGAAAAAATAGAAAAACATCAGTGATAGTTGTCTGTAGTGAGAAAAATGTACAAGGCAATGTTTTGATTGTTTCTAAGTGCCTTTCTATTAAAGGTAAGTCCTTGAGACATATATTTTTCATGTGTTTATCAGAAGCGCACTTCTCTGCCACTCTGCCAGATCTACTTAAGAAAGAATGATGGTATTTCAAAATCTGAGACAGAGAAGACAGAGAATGTCAGGACTATCTTGTTGTAACACACTAAATACAACTTACCTCAAGTAAACAATTGAATCATATGATATTTCTGAAATGAACAGCAAACAGTAAAGAAAACTGAATTGTCTGAAATGTGTTGAAACACGTGTCATTGGGGTATACTGACTACAGCGCCCGTACCACATTAGAGTCCAAGTGCCCACGAGGACCTGGGTACGAGTCTGACCCAGGTAATTTCCCGATCCCATCCCATCTCTCTCTCCTCATGGTTTCCTGTCACTTTCTTCACTGTCATAATAAAGGCAAAAAAGCCTAAACAATATACTTAAAAATAAACACATGAGCCACTAGTCCATCATATGTCAACATTTTTTTCACATTCATATTCAAGCATTTTCCATCTCTGCTTCTCTGAAATAGCACTTACAACAATCCAGGCTGCGAATAGCGCAGTTCCTCGTTTAGAAATCATTATAATGATTAGTCATCGTTAGTATTAATGCATGTCATAAGAGTCGTGCACCTGGCCTGAAACACTGTAAGACTGAGCTACCTGTGTTATTTTTTTGGCCCCTACAGCATTCAGTGTGTCCCATTAACAGTTACAGGTGGCCGGTTTATTATTTAAAAGAAAGAGCGTCGTCACCTTCGGTGCTTTTCATGGTCGACTGGTCATGGCTCACTGGCAGGCAGATTTATCCGTGGCTGGACGTGCCAGTCCTCGTTAGTTCCCCAGGGGTGTGTTGGCACCTGCCCAGACTGGGCACTGACATCATCCTCTCCGAATGCCCTCGGCCAGATGCCCTCTGCCTCCGTTGGCAAACGCCGAATGTAGGACGATTAACTTGCACTAGCAAGGCTGGGGCTGGTGGTATGTGTGTGTGTGTGTGTGTGTGTGTGTGTACGTGTGTGTGTGTCTGTGTGGGAGGTGTTTATGAAGTGTGTAGGAGGGGAAGTATTTCTTTTCAGGCACTCAATCATTTCTTTTTATGTGATAGAGCCTCGAATGAAACCTTCCCTGATTGAAGGATTCATAAGGTTAATATGAGTTTTGTTTCAATGAATGTTCTCTTCTGGCATTTTCAACTCATTCATTTCTGAACAAGAGCCTCCATTTCTGGCATCAGGCGGACGTTGCTTTTTTTAGTTCATGTCCACAAGGTTCCATTTCCCACCAAACCATTGCAGGAAATATGTTATGTTTCTGTGTAATTGAACAAAGATATGCTTATTAACATTGAAAAGAAATGGAAACAGGAGATCAGGGTTGTTTTTTTTTTCTTTTTATCAGACTTTTTATCAAACTAAAATGAGGAATTGCATCTTGCTTTTGCGTTTCTTTTCAGAGCTCAAACCAGTTATGGATCTGGGGAAGGCTTGAACTGACAAGGGACGTCTCCTATAGTACCAAGCTCTTCCCATCACTTTTGATGGTCTAATTATCAATAGTCTGCATGAACAGTTCAAGGGAAAATGAAAGAGATATGATATTAGCACATCTAAGAATTTACTGGGCTAATGTAACTCTCTGTTCCATGTTTTAGTGCAATGCACAGATCTACTACGTATACTGACAACTGTAAATATAAACAGAAGCAGTTAAATATGAATAAAACTACAGAAAGTGGTGCTACTTAACAACCCCTTTTGAAACCTTTTTCACAGCCATGGATACAATGAGAATTATAGCTTTTTACTGGTGATCTAATGAGCACAATTTAGAAGTAATTTCAACTATTAAATAGGGCATATGTACGACTTTAACTAACAACATGTGGCACGTGTTTAATTTAAAACATTAAAATAAAAAAAACTGTGCACTCTCAAATGAAGTGAAATGGTGTGTGACGGTTAAGGTGGACCTTAGCGCAAGGCAAAAAATTAATGAAGAAATGTTTTTCCACCCTTTCATTTGAAGAATAAATTAGAAACTGTCCCGTCACATATTTGACAGCATAAAATGTCTCATTAGAGGGAATGGCCTAATCTTTTATTTTTAATTTTCTGTTTAGGCAGTTGTAATATTCAGCACAGGCACTTTAGTAACAATTGTAGCAAGGTATTTTTGAATGCATGAATAGAGCCATGTTCTCCAAATGGAATATAAAATAGACACAGGCAACGCATGAGTACGCAAGTGTCCAGATAGTGGTGACGAATAAAGGCATTCTTATATTGCACATTTTATGGGTCACTCGATAAGTATCTTCATCAGTGGTCATTTTCAGGCAGCTAAAAAGAGAAACATTAAAAAAACACTACTGGATTTAAAAAGTAAAATGCTTGAGTGACCTTGACTGTAAGATTTCAGCCTATGTATGCATCTTCAGGACTCATTGGATTTTAAGTGCCCATGGGGGCAATGTGTTTACCAATTTATAATAAGGACTTTTGCTTTCCAAAAGTAGATTACTTGTTAGTAGTTTTACATTAGACTGGTGCTGATAATGTGAACTACTGCTAAGTAAGGGTTACAACTATATGAAGTTTTATGTAGTAACTTAATCATTTTTATTAATAAATAATTGAATAATAAATAATTGAATTGTAAGTACACATTTTCTATTGATGACCATAGAGGAGACCATTTGGATTCTTTATGATCAATCTTGTCTGAGCTAGAACTAGAATCTACAGACTGTTCTTATCACTTTGATATCTGAATACACAAACATCTCCTTATTTAATTTAATCTCTCTAAGAAAATAGGTCTCTCTAAAATGCAAATGTCTCCATTTGATCTCTTCCCATCCTTGGTCATAATAGGTTTCTTTCTCTATAAAACAAAAAGACATTAGACAATACAACATCTCTACCTCTGGTGAACAGATCTTTCTCTGGACTATTGAAAGTGGTTTGCATTGCACAAACCAACACACCTTTATACTGTAGCTTTGGTAGACACGCTAACATTTTGTTAAATCTATTGTGAATCCATCCTATGTGTTTCTAGAAAATAGCAATTGATGCAGCTGATCATGAACTAAGTAGATTTATAAAAACTGATGTTTCCTTTGAAACATTTTGTACCCGACATGTTGAACAGTTGAACTTTCCCCATGCTTCTGAGTAGATTCACAGGCAATTTGTCTGTTCTGCACATATCACTCACTTTAGCTTACATGTGAGTTTGTGTGGCATCTGGTATTGCAATAAGTGACAGTCGGACCATTTGTCCATTCAGCCATTCATTAACAGACAAGCATCAAGCAGGCCCCATTTGTTAACTTGCTTTCTTCAATAATTTGTGGATTTCAGTAACACGCTGTAATGCTTAGCCCCAGCTGTCACAGAAAAGCATTGCACTTTTTTTTTTGAAAGAATAAATTCCGCTTTCCAAACATAGTCCTCAGCTAAACTGCTATTTTCTCCCCGGCTAGGGACAATCCTTCACCAGGAAACCTGCCACTTGTGCTCTACTTATTTCTGGTCATCCCATTTTTTTTTTTTTACACAAAGCCTAATTTTGACAAGGCTGATAATTCACTGACTTCTAAATGATTTTGTCATTCCCCCTCTGCCGGCTGTCATGTACGAGTCCTCAGCCACACTAGGAGTAATAATTCACTTGGTACTCCTCGGTCCTCTAAGGACTGCTCCTGACACATGATGAATAGCAACAGCTCTGAATCATCAGCATTGGGAACTGTGCATTACATACACGACAGCACTACACCAACACGGACATGCGAAACAACACTTTTTACTGCTCATGCTATGGGACTCACAACATAGGGTGAAAAAATAGGCCTAGGATATTTTACTAAGTCTAATTATGATTTATGCCATTAATTAGAAACTTTGTTGAAATTCTGCTGCCAAGATTTGAAACTCAAACATAGGTTCTACTTTTTCATAGAGGTTGTGGGCCTAATTACAACAATCTATTTACGCTTGTTTAAATTATGAAGATTCGTTTATGTGTGAAATCATGGTTGTCAATCAACAACAATCTGCTTATGATTATATATATAATAACTTATCACTGTTGAATGTCACAAAGTATATGTCAAGAGTATGTTTATGGTGTTGTGAACACCTGTTTCAGTTTGTCACATCTCACTGTATCAGGCTAGACACAATTGCCTTGAGAGTGGATTTCTATTTCTAAGAGGGTGTTCTACCAAGGTTGCCTATTGACCCCGAATACAGGCAGGCCTTTTTATATGGGTCTTAAAAGACAAACACAGTTAAGGAGGTCAAATAGAATCAGATACAGTTAAAAACAAAGATTGACAGATTGGTTAGTATATGCAATAACTGTAAAGACCTTCCAATTACTGTATACACAACCCGTTTGGACTAGAAGACTGAATAGAACTAAATAAAACTTGATCATAACAACACTATTTGGCTGTAGCACAAATTATTTAACTTTCTCTATGACAACAGTGTTGATTGATATTCACGGATTGAGAGACGCGGTAATTTGAGTAATTTCAGTTTTGTGCAAAAACTGTCTTTTACTTATTCAGGCATCTCTAGACATCACTGTTTCATTTTAGAGAGAGAGAGAGAGAGAGAGAGAGAGAGAGAACTTAATCACACAGACAAACTCAATGCCCAAAAACTTCAAAACTTCTTAACAATATATGTTTTTAAATCAAAATAAAGTTAAAAGAAAATAAAAAAATGGAAGGATGTGACCTTGAAAAGTCTATTCTGCCTGAAATACAAAATGTTTTCCAGTGACATTGCTTTACATTGTTCTGTTTAGCACCTCTATGCCCCCATTGCTTACACTCCTCCAGGTGGCAAATCAAGGCTGCAGACTGTGCCTGCTAGCACAAGCTCACAGTCACAAGCTCACTGTGTAACAAATACTGTAGAAACTACATTCTCCTCAACTCATTGTGTACTATGTAAACACATATGCATATTGCTTGTTTAGTTGTGTTGTTTTAATGCTGAGTACTGCAGTTAAGCACCTCACATTGCTACTCTGCATGAAAGGCACAAATAAACGAGTTGATTGATTGTTTTGATTCGGATTGATTGAAATACAGCCGAAAACTGGATAGATTAGAGTCTGTGATCAGACCAGTGAGCTATTATCTACTGGTAGTTTTATTATTATTTAATTTTATTTATCCTTTATTCTACCAGGGAAGTCCCATTGGGATCTTAATCTCTTTTAAAGGGAGCTTTCTAAAGGGAGCTCTAGGACACCAAATGTACAATAAGTTAACTGGTCTCAAAGCTGAGGAGTTTGAAAGTTACAGTTTGTTTTGCAATTGGACACAATTTTATGGGGTAACGAAAGACATTTGATCACAGAGTGATTTCATTGTTCAGCCATTCTTTTGTACAGTTCAATATGCTCTTTGTATTGTTAACTAGTGTTATAGTTTTTCAGCCACTAGGCTGTCTATCCACTGGGTATTACAACAGTCCTCTTAAAAAGGAAATGGAAATAATTATCTTCTCCTGGGTCTGATAATATGATCCAAGTCCAGTTGTCTGAAATGAGTTTTGTATGAATTGTCTGGGGTCACTACAGTTTGGAGATCTGTGATTTGCATGTGACCAACACAGCCTTTAGGTACCATTACATGCAAACCTTTGCTCTTCTTGTTCACAGTGAGTTTGTGTAAATATGGATATACATAAAGGAGCATATGCAGATTGTATGAACTCTGTCAGACACATTCACACAATAAGGATTTCCTGATAGACAACCTCTGTGCTGACCATACCTGTCAACATTTAGCTTTCCAAAAACGGGAGTTTTTTTTTTTGGGGGCAGTGTTTATACTGGATCTGTGGTTGCATATTTAATACATGTGTTTCAACACTGCATTTTGGTCGTTGCTTTTACCTTACCATTACCTTACGCATGCCAGTTATGTGTAGCCTATCCGCCAGCTGCCTGCCTGCAGCCTACTTCCAAAACTCCAAAGCTGCTTGCTGTCAGATTTGGTTCCGAGGGCACACGTTCAGTGTATCAACAACACTCAAAAACAGTTTATGTGATTTGTTAATCAATTAAATTCCCAACAATTTTACCATAGCTAGTTCTGGAGTAGGCCATTCAACTAGCCCGCTTGCTTATGTCGAGACCCGCTTCCTTATTTGGGTTTTGGGTTGCCAGGTTTTAGCCTATGACAAAACGGTTGAAACTGAAACTAAGTGATCATGTATGTGTAGTATGTATTTCATACACAATCTGGCAACCTGGGAGATGTCAGACTAATAGAAAAAATGAATGGATCAATGATTTTAAAATGAAGTTTGATGGCCATGCAAATTACGGGAGTTTTCCAGTAGAAATAACAAAACGGGAGGGTGCTGGGAGATGACCTTGAAATACGGGACAACCCGGGAAAAAAGGGAGTGTTGACAGGTATGGTGCTGACCTGTACTATGCATTCAGTGCTGCATGTGCATAAACTGAAATGACTGAAGTAACATGTTTTCTGATTTAGTCATTCATCCATGTAGTCTTGGACTCCACACAATATGATAACACATGTGCACCCCCCTCCCCGACCTCAACCACACACACATACACATATACATACACACACACACTCACATTAATCTAGTTAGGGGAAAGAAAAATAACAAAGCTTTGACAAAAAGATTCACATGTATTTATTGTTTACGAAGTGTGGACCTTTACATTTCTTTTGAAAGTGATGAATGTCTTAATATCACGCTTATATAAAATAATGAACCATGTATATCAGTGCTTGAAAATATTCACAAAAGTTCACTGTTTCGAGGGGGTGGGGGAGAATAATAAAACAAACAAACAAACAAACAAAAAACCCAATTCAAATGAGAAACTACAGGGGGAAATTGAGTCCAGAACAAGGGGCCTACCAGTCCATCGCATATTCATCTGTTCTACAGATTCACATCACAAAGCGGCACTCTGAGTCGGAGCATTCTACATGAGCTGAAATGACTACGCGTTTCCTCTGGATGATGTCCACCGGTTCACTTGCATGAGCTAGAAATGGGATGTACTGTATATGCAGGGAGGAAACACTGACCACCAATGAGTGAGGTTTTTTTTTACACAATAGTCTCTTCAAAACATAGTTTTTTTTTAATTAAAATGTTTTCTTCATAATTATAGTTGTCATTGATTTCACTAGCAATACAACAAAATATATATAAATATTTTGTATTTTTTGTCTTGTCAAGAGTTCAATATACACTGGAGAAAATAAGGCCTGGGGCTTGATTGCTAGTGGTTATTTTTTTCTCTCACAGGGCCTCCCAAAACTCAAGACCTCTTCCAAATCCAATAGTGTCTTCAGGAACATTTCAGCAGTCAAACATTCCATTTTGTATATAATACAAAACAGGTTTAGACAGTGATCATGTTGATTGTGTGTGTCATTATGCTCATGTGTATTATATGTACAAATTTATGTAAGAAACTGTTTTTTTTGGAATGGTTGTCTTTTTTGTGTATATTTTTTAAATATCTTTTCATTTTTTCCAGCAACAGAAGAACATATAAATACATTATTGGGCTGTTTTTTTATTCTTCAATTTATATACAGTCCTGGCAAAATCAAACAATCTCATACTACCCTCCCCATAGTCATAAATGTTCTTCAAGGTTGAAGATGCAGATGAAAATTTGGTGGATACCTGGACATGTGGAGAGAATCCTCGACACATCTTACTACATTGCCAAGAGTACAGTGGTGAATATTTAAATCGGTCTAAAGGCTCGTGACGAGCTGCATTTGTCCTTCCCGCACATCCCCCTCGGGAATACATCCATCTTTGCTTATGGGAATAATGTAGCCGTCTCCCACTTTATTTATCTGGTAATAGGCATGCAGTTGATGCCCAGCGCCCAAGTTTGGCATGCTCTTATAGTAGACATCCTCACTTTCGCTCCTCTTGGACGGAGAAAGGTCCTCCTCTATGTCTGGGCTACACTCGTGATAAGGTGAGTCCCTCAAATTAGGCATACTAGTGTACAAAGAGTCTCTATTGGGGGACTGCAGGTTGTCGTCCGTTTCTGGCGTCAAGGGAGAGATGTAGCTCTCCATACACTCCAGTTTGCCCTTGTCCTGCGGGGGGTAGAGGAGGGAGTGTGTCCGCTGTGGGATCAGCGGCGCCTCCAACTCCCTCTGGTGCAGCTCCAGCCGCGGGTTGGCAGCGTGCACCAAAGACGAGGCGTCGGCCATGATGGCGTCGTCTTCGCTGCCACTGCTGCCACCGACCCCGACGGCCACTTTGGTTGAAGAAGAAGAAGAAGTTCGCTCCGTGTTGTGAGTCTTGTTGCAGGCCCTGAGGTTATTGTGCACCAGCTCCGAGATGATCATTTTCTCGAAAGCTGCGTCGTCTATGCTTAGTCCACAATCCACCACTTGCACACTGTCCCCGTAGTCTCCGTTACGCAGTGAATAGCTATTGTTAAAGTTACCATTTAGCGGTAGAGTATCCATTGCACTTGTTTCCCTCTTGCTGCTCAGTGAGTGTCCTGCAATGAGAGAGCATGTTGGGAGGGTTTACATTAGTTTACACTGGGCACATCGCTAACACAACGCTAATGCTACAGTAGCTCGTGTTAATGCTGTTCAGGAGTCATAAGGCCTCCAGTTCATTAAACTTTTATTGAGGAATTTAAAATTTTATGAGACTAAACAAACAAAAGGCTAAACAAACAAACAAAAATACTCCTTTTTTTTTTTTTTTTTGTAATGCATGCTACGAGTGGAATTGATGTTCAGAGTGAAAATGGTATGTTCTAATGTGTCTAAATGAAATCAACATAATTCATTTCAGTTTTGAAGAGTGAAGTTCAATATCCCAAACAACATTAACACTTGTAAAAAAATAACTTATGTTATAAATGAATAATATTAAAGAATTGTTTTTAGAAAATAGCAAACGACTGTGCAGACTTGCAAGCTGCCAAGACACCAACACTGTTAGGAGGTTTTTGAAGGTGAGAATGAGGGGGAAAATGTCAGAACATGAACGAAGGGAAAGAAAAGTCATGTCGAACATGGACAGCCATCTCTCTCACTACAAGGGCGAACAAGCAAGCACCCCACATCACTACACACAGGCAGGTGAACACACTCAATTAGCACAACTCACATCGTGTCAGCCCGTTCAGGCTACCTGGCCTAAGTGTAGCTGATGTACGAAAGAAACATAAACAAACAAAAAAAGAAACGTTTTATTCGGACAAGATGGAAAACTGCAGAAGTGAAAGAAAACATAAGACATAAATAAACACACAAAAACTTAGCAACTTAGTTGGAGCAAGGGTTCATCAAATTAACAATCTGCTCAGTGATTTCCAATACGAATCTCCTTCTAGACTTTCTCAATGACTGTCAATGTTCTCCGCTGGTTAAGGTCACTGTGAGAGCCTGCATTAGTCACAGCGACAGGGCCAAATGCACCCCCAGTTGATCGAGCAACCCCAGAAAAAAGCACAGCCAGGGAGGTCACAGGAGGCAATGGCAGGCCTTTCTGTGAGCCACCGGCTTCAGAGGAAGGCAGCCCGTTCTTATGCACAAAGTACACATAGCAATCGTGAGATTAAAGTCTCTGTGTCTGGCTTGACTCGACACACTTTGGAGTGTGGAATGTGAATGCATTTCTCTGAAAGGGTTTGGAGATTGGAGAGAGAAGGGTGGTAAATATGTTTTTTTTGTTTTTTTTTCGGTGGGACAACAACTATGTTGCAGGCACAGATATGGGACATTACACAGCTTTGAAAAAATAAAGTGGTGAGTAAGGAGGAAAAAAGGAAAGGAAAGAAAAGGGTAGAAAGAAAGAGAAATGACTGATGCCAGGAGTTATATAACAATCCACCTATACCTTGTTGTAAAAGAATTTCCATCCAGACAGATAACGTCTGGAGAGAGGGGGGGGGGAACTGATAAGAGTGCAGCTCAATTGAAGAGTGAGAATGCCCACTATTACTAGAAATAGTCTTTTCTCCCTTTTAAATTCAACACTGGTCCAGAGACCTAGAGCTGGTGTTAAATCCTGACATTTACACACTGAATGCCATTAGAGTTGAGAGTAACATTTAGCATATCAGTAGTTTAATTAAAGTGCATCATTACACAAAAGGCATGCATTTATATGCTATACAATATCCAGCAGGTTCCAGATGTTAGACACACTTTCATAAAGACTTAAAGAGACTCTAAAGCCTCAGACATATTTACGAAATATTCAGTCAGGAAAGGGAACATGGACATCAGTGCAGAGTAACGTTGAATTGGATTTCTATTTGGTGAACCACTTGCCAACTGTATGAGAATGTTGATGATATAGATAGTGAAGCAGTGGCAATGCCAGTTTTTGTGTGGTTGTTCTTTGATTTTGTTTAAAACCATGCTGAAAAAAATTTACATTTGATAGGCAAAGTTAAGTTTTACTCCCATACTTGTCTCTCTGTAGGTCACTATAGAAGGAGGCAGCAGGAGAGAGCAAACAACAGAGATTAAAACATGTTCATACACCTTTACAACACGGTCATTCACAACACATCAACTCCAGAGTTTGGTTTTGACAAACACAGCATCATGAGTCAAATGCTTTAGAGTCGACATTCGGAACAGAAATAGAACATGATAATGTTTAGTTTAGTTGTTAACTACTGATGAAATAACAATACGTTAGTGGTTCTGAAAGAAATCCGCTGCGCAAAGTAAGATGAACATACAGTACTGTATAAAATAATGCATGATTTCACACCCAACACATTTAATGTAAGTTCAACAAGATGGGTTTTTGTCTCCCTTCTATCGTATTAGTACTACATAGCAGTTATGTTTTACAATAGGCCATATCAAATGTATAAGCCGTAAATAAATATAAAAAAGTAAACTCAAGTAATTTATTATGTTTGTACATACATTATTATTTTCAATTGCCGAAATGCAAAGCAAATGAAAATGTAGAATGACATTTATACAGTTTAGAGCAACAACATGTGTGTGTGTGAGTGAGTGTGTGAGTGTTAGAAGAGCAGTAACACACCTGGAGAGTTAAAGACGGGGGCAGCGGGCGTGTTACACACGACCGTTTCAGCCAGTAAAGTGTTATAGGGGTTGTTAGTGCCTTGCGGTCGGAGGAGAGGGTTAGTTAGAAGATAATTGCCTGTCATTCCTGGAGCAGAGAGAGAGAGAGAAAGAGAGGAATGGGGACAGAGAGTATGTATCATTGTATGAGTTCTTTAAGTAAGCATTCATACTTACTAACATACTGCATGTATAGTCCTATCCGTACTACACTCTCTTTAGCAAACCTGTCAATAGTGGAAACGTCCACAGATTTCAAAATCATGCAGGGAAAGTAAACCAAGGGGGACTATATGTACCAAACACAATTTTTCGATCTGTATGAACACTGCACCAACATACTGTATGGTCCTCTTTATTTTACATTCTTCTGTCTAAACAGCTGGACAATTGTCCAAACTCCATCTTCGTCTGCAAGCCTCTGCTGATAAACTGTGTGCCTCTGCTGATAAACAGCAGTGACCCTGAGCATGGCCATCATCTCATCTTTGCAGCAGAGTCTCAGAGCTATCCAATCAAGCTCTAAAGGGAGAGAGCACTGCTCTGGAGCTCTGAAGCCTCTTAGAAACAATAAGTCCGGCAGAATCTTTACTTTCTGGTATAACTTTTTCCTGTAAAGTATAAAGTTGTCTGATCTTCTCGAGATGAGATGAACAAACTGGAATATCCCTAAACCTCCCTCTCCTGAGGAGTACCACCCACTGAATTGATCACATTATCTCTGAATATCTTCAGTTAGACTTTATGAGTATAACTCTGCATTGGCGACCAATCCAAAACTAAACACTGTAATCTTTTAATAAGGTCTGGGTTGGCACAACCATTTGAGATTAATGTAAACCTGTAAAATTTAAGAGACGGAAATTAAATTATCATGCTTCAACTAAAATTTCCCTTCCCCATAAAAGTCTGACATCTATAAGAGACCTTATTATATCAATAACTTAACTTAAAAGATTTACAGGAAAACTAAGATACTTCGGTAACACTTTACTTGACGGGTGAGTTCATAACACATTCATAGCAGCTGTCATAAACTGCACATAAAGCATTCATGACTGTTTCATGAGACATGACTCAACATTCATACCAAACCTTTCATGAATGTGGAAGACGACAACTTGTCAAAATAAAAGTCCAACAATCGTAAAACAGCTTTGCCGTTTTTATTCCAAACCTCTTACCTGATCACATCACATCTAAGTCAATGGGCTACTCCAGTGCCAAAACGACAAAACATGGTCAAGAAAATTATTTTTCTTTCATAAATATGTATTTGTTTTATGATGTAACCTTTGCAGATGATTTCTCATCTTTTGCTACTGGGAATGTCCAACCGTTCCAGGTTACACAAATACGTTACACAAATACTCCCAGTGTTAAACTCATTACGAATACTTCACAACTTGTATAGTAAAGTGACATTCGATGTAGACTTTATAAGATATTCATGAAATATTTACAAAGGCTGGAAAGATTAAATTAATGGTATCCATTATGAAATATTGGAGGCAAATTTAAAACAATGCTGCTTTGCGATTGTTGGACTTTTATTTTGACAAGTTGTCGTCATTCTGTCTTCCACATTCATGAAAGGTTTGGTATGAATGAAACAGTCATGAATGCTTTATGTGCAGTTTATGACAGCTGCTATGAATGTGTTATGAACACACCCGTCAAGTGTTACCGATACTTCTCCAAATGTCACTAAATTTGAACTGAAAGGAGGACTATTTCCATAGGCATAACACGATCAGCTAATCAATTGTCACATATCCAAAATACGGCAGTCAGCTCACAGAGATTCTGTGTCTGTAAACCATCTCTGTCAAGTTGGGTTGAAAGCTGGCGTTTGAGTCACAGATATATTTTTAAACCCCCACCTCACTGCGACCCATCTTTCCCCAGAATGCACTGAAAGCCATTTGAGAGCGAGCTAGAACAGCGTGACTGGCCAACCTGCGCTTCCCTACCAGGGTCATTCAGAGTTGAACATCATCTTCTCATCACCATATCTGTGCTCGGGCTAAATTATGAATGCTAGCTCTTTCTAGGGCCTAAGTGGATAGAGTCCCAGAGCCGCAGCCCAGCCAAGCTAACAACACATGCACAAGGGGATGCGGAGTGGGGCGGGGTGGGGCGAGGACCTCACAAATAGGATTTGCTGGGATTGTAAGAATCTAACATCATATTAGTGTTAATTAAAACTGTAAATTTTGCTGCAAATAGAATTATAATTCAGAAAACAATTTTGAGTCTGTTTTTGGGTGAATCCTAAAGGGTGTTACTGGGCCAAAAGCCTGATTGAATCCCTCCTTTTATCGCCCATTTCCACCACTTCCCAATCCCCCTCTTCCCTTCTTTCTCCATCTCTTTTTCTCTTTTTTAATGGACTGAATCTTGAAGTTTGAGTGCTTGAAATGATCAAATAATATTAAGCCCCATTTTGTGTTCGGCCTTGCTGCCCACGGTGACGGGCCATGAAGGATTTGAAGAGGGATTTGATGCCTGTAATCCTGTTCTGGCTGTGCGGTGACACCGACCATGTGAGAGGGAAGTGGAGGGCCACGTTTATCAAGCCACGGCAGGTTATTGAGGAAACACCAAAACATAACGGAGAATGGGCCCAATGTGCCGCTATGTGCGGCTGCTGGAGCCACCAGTGACTCGCTTCTTTCACCCATTAAAACACACACACACACACCCTCACACTCCGCTGGTTATCTGCAAGTGAAGGGACAGGGGAGTCTCCTGTAATGACCTGTCTGACAAACGCTCTATTGTGTATCATTGCATGTCAAAGCTTATTGACAGTGATGAACTCATTTAGAACTAATTAGGGCTTAGAATGGCTGACAGAGTTCGTTCACACACTGTCAAGTGGTGAATTAAGGGCTAAGGAGGCCATTACTCTGCCTATCATAAAACATGGATATGCTAATCATACGTGTGAAAAGATGACTAGTGGCCCAGGTTGTGACAGGTGTTAGCACATGTCGCAGTCTGCTTTGCTACTCTTTAACATTTCCTTCAGCTTTCTTTTCTTTCACCTTCTCGGGATGGGCATGCTAGATCTTGTCTTGAAGGAGTGGAGATTTCTCTATGACTGACCTTGGTTAAGGGTTGATGTGCTGTTGATGTCGCCTGAGATAAAGGAAGATTCAGATTGCTTTCTGACGGTGTCGTTCCACATTCTCCGAATACGACTCTGTTAGATCCATAAAGCACAGGGGTTATATTTGGAATAGTGAGGGGAAAAATATATACATGAACATTCCACCATACATCCAAAATACATGAGACTAATATACCTTTCTTGATATTGCTCTTCAAAAAAAAAAGAAAAAAAAAGAACCACTAACCACTAGTTACCTTAGATGGCATATAAACAACATTAAAACTGATGGCAGTGAGAAGAACTTTGGCAAAGATGAAAATATTTATGTAAACAGATTGCGAGAAGTTTGAAAGCAGATGCAAAGAGTGGTATATGCAGTTACGGACAAATGCCTCGATTAGTTGGATAAGCCATGCATAGAATGCCCCATTTTCTGTGTCTTCATGTGCAAATGTTGTAAAGCTCTCAATTTATTGTGCATCTGTAAAATTAGATTATTTTTGTTGGAGACCTTCGGATAAGACACAGGGCTGCTCAATTCTTGCCTTCAGTACAAACGGCCGACTGAGTGGTGAACTCGATTAGCCTCCGTGTGCCTGGACAGTACCTGGGTGCCAGAGGAGTAGCGGGCACTGGTCCTTGTGGTTGATGTCTTGGTTGAACTGTGGGAACTTTCAGTTGGCAAAGTTCCACAGCAGTAAGTGTGACGGAAGCATTTGCTATACTCCTTTCGCACCTGCCATGCAAGTAATAGTGGAAGAAAGTTAGAAAAACTGCTACTTCGGGTTTCTCTTTGAGCCATATGAAAATATTACCAACTGTCAAAACAACAAAACGTACTTGTCAAATATGTTTTAATAGTAGCTTGGCACACCATCGTTAATTCGATTACCCACCAAATGTTACACTAACAGATGGATACTTTGCAGTATTTATCTTTTTTCAGTATAAAATAAAATATCCACTTACTTTTTTTTGAAGAAGGCAGTGGAATATGAAGATAAACATCCCCTGGATGGTGTTGAATATTGTAAAGAGATAGGCCATGACCACAGAAGACTCATTGATGAAGAACAATCCAAATGTCCACGTCAGAACCAGGAGGAAGAGCAGAGCAAAAGCTCCAAGAACCCAAGATCTAGAACCACAAATAGAAGAACAAGCAATTTGTGTTTCATTTTTCGTCCATCCACAAAATACACTGATAGGCCTCATCTCTAGGGTATGCTAAGGAGACATCAGTAATGATGAAATGCTAAACACCCACAGTGTCCATCCACTGTTGAGTCTGTTAGCATGAAAACACTAGCTACATTTAGCTTGAGAACTGCAGATGCCAACATCAGAGCAACATGTTAATTCAGCTTTACACTTCCACTGTTTGGTGGAAAGGGAAGCACTTTCATTTTGATGGACCTCTGAGGATCGTCATCAGGTGTTTCTAGAAATGCTATCAACACACCTGCCAACTGAAAATACAGGTGCTTGTCGACTAACCCATAATTATATTTTGGTGCTTTTGCCTTTATGAAGATGTCGAGAGAACAGCTGAGAGAGACATGAAGCAGGAGGGAGAAATAAAAAAGTGGTGAGAGCGGGAAATGACCGCTGGTCGAAACTGGACCCGGGTAGTACCCGTCAGCACGCATGCTGTGCCATAGTGCCATAGCTCTCCTGACCCATGTTTAAACTGCACCCTTTTAACACAGTGCCAAACGGACGTCTGTCTCCACTGGGCCACCTAAAGAAAGTGCCACCCTGGGGAGATTTGTTTTAGCGTAAATCTCTTAAATGACAAACAGTTTTTGTCTCACACACAACAAACAGTTATTCTCTTTCTCTCTCTCTCACACACACACACAAAAAAAACACACGCACGCACAAACGCACACACATACAACTATGATTTAGGGCTGCATGTTCAAAAAGACGGGAAATTATGGCATGTATCTTGAGTTGTGATTCTATTAAAAACAGCACACTAGACCAGAGCGTATACAGTATAATAGGCTGACAATGGGTCTATGTCTGGGAGCGCTGAGGAACTAAAGAAATCGGTTAGAGCAGAGGGAAGAACAAACAAAGGAGTGTGTGTGTGTTTGTGTGTGTGTGTGTGTGTGTGTGAGAGAGTTGGTGTGTGAGGGTGTCCGGAGGAGTCCCCCACACACCGCGGGACACCACATGAAAGACATCCAACAGAACCGACCACAGACATGGAGGATGAGGGCGAGCACACAGACAATGACGAACCCCTGCAGGTCAGAGGGAGGGTGGAGGAGTGAGGGGGGCATCAACTACAGGCTGAGGGGATAAAAAGGACTTTCTCACTAATAATGCTCTTACTTGATGAACGGTTTATTATCCTCATAGCTAGAGACAGAGCAATAAGCAGGAGAGAGAGACAAAATTAGACCAGAATGATCAGAGCATAATTAGCATGCATTCAACTAAAGACTTGCAACTTTGATCTTGGAACTTGCAGGAAGATAACAGTTAAGGAAAAAAAAAAGAAAAGAAAAGAAAGTATAAAAGTTCTTCACAAGCATGTTAACCTCTAAGCCATCAGCAAACACTGTTGTGTTGCTAGCGTAATGCTGCTTGCACAGTAAAGAGAGAGAAGCGGTATATGATGAAAGCTTACCCTGGCAAATCGGTATTATAGTAGCCGTCGCATACACGATAATTACTGGTGGGGATGGACAGACAAACAGAAGAGAGGAGACGAAAAAACAAAAAGAGGAGCAACGAGATGCTACTGGTTAGAGCCGTTGACATGCAACATGCAATGATCACATCCCCCCTCTCCCCTAAACACACACACACACACACACACACACACACACACACACACACACACACACACACACGCGCGTGTACAGAGAAAAGCATAATGATTTTATACACACACATGGAGAAGAACACTGAATCGTTTGCCCCATTTGTGGTTGACAATTCTCCTGAGGGCAAGTGCAGATAACATGAAAGCAACAGCATAGAGATCACACATCTGTTGGAGATATTTCACGGACAATTTCATATTTTTCTATGAGCATACGCACGCTGCTACATCCACGCCATATTCTGACATTTGTAAACAAAGCGTCCTCCTGTCATGAAAATAAGCCACTCAGCAAGACTGATGCACAAACCATCAGAGCAGCCATCTCTGAAATCAAGCAGGCCAGGATATGGCCCAGATATGGCCAAAATATGGGCAGAATATGGGCAGGATAGGATATGGCCAGAATATGGGCAGGATATGGGCAGGATATGGGCAGGATATGGGCAGGATATGTCCAGGATATGGCCAGAATATGGGCAGGATATGGCGAGGATGCCCTGAAGTCTACAGCTGAAGAGGCACAGACCTGCCTTGTCACAGGAGGCACACTGACTTGGACGGTAAAGGGTTGACTGGTGATGCCATCAGTCCCTTATACCATTACACAACTATGACTAGTGATTATCATTCCACCAATCCCTTATTACTTCACACAACTAGAATTCCATCCTTATCGTGAGTCAGACATTAACAGGCTGATGTAAAAACTGACATAAAATAATGGAAAATTGACAGCAATAAGTCATACATAAAAATAATAAATAATTGGCTATAAAAGTTTTACACTATCAGAAGCTGAAGCCACAATTCTGACTGTTGTTAACAATATCTTTTACAACCCATATTCAAACACCTCGCAGTTCCTTTAAAAGTAGACAAATGTTCCATTTATTCCTCTATTGCACTATGTGTCAAAATGAACCCATAATAAACTGTTCGTCCAACAACAGTATCTCGTTAGGCAAAAGACCATTTGTCACAAATTCTACACATTGAAGCATCCGGCGAAAAGGCTAACGTGTGCTTAAGTAGTCCTCTCACACTTTGAGAATCAGGACAGATAGCATAATGTGTTATCTTTCCCCCAGTTTGCAGGAAAACTACATGGAAGCCCTTGTGGGAGAAGTGAGCAGGATCAAAACGCTTCTTTCTTCATGGGAGACATATGGCCAGGCTTTTCTGGTAGCCCTCCCAGCTGAACCACTATTTTATGTTTGAATCAGCACTCTCAAGACACACACGCACGCACGCAGACACACACACACACACACAACACAGGGCTTAGGAAAAGGATTTCTGTCCAACGCAACAAAGTCTGAAAATGCTCTCTCAAAAGAGGGGTGTTTTTTCATCTCTCTGAACAACCAATTCATACTGTAGGAATGCACAGAAAGGAATATGATCTAAGTGGGATCAATCTGTATTGCTCTTGCAAAACAAGCGGAAGAGTTCAATGTATATTGGTGTGTGGAACTAAAGACATTATAAGAGAAATAAGCATAAAGATAAAGACTTTTTGTGGTTCTGTAAAAAACATCACAGAAGAAATCTCTACCCTTTTACAGATCTAAACATCCAATGTTACTGAGAACAAACAAACACATAAACAAATAAACAAACAACGAGCCAGCCGGCAAAAGGGCTGAGAAACAACTTACTTTATATTCTCCAGCCGGCTGGAATCAGGTTTCAGTGAAGTCGTGTGCTTGACCATTTTATACATGGTTATGACCAGGAAGATCAGATTTAACTGTGGAAACAAACAGAAGAACAGAAATAATCTCTTTGTGACGGAAACACATTAAAAGAAAAGAGTACAATTGGAGCAAGATGTTAATTAGCCTGCAATAAAAAAAAAAGGGCTTGATGCATTGCTTCAATTAATGTGTATTTAGCCTGTCGCAGGACTCCGTCTAGTCGTCTGGCGCCAATTTAGTGTCATTCTATATCAATAAGAGCTGGAAAATGCATTAGAAATCAAATGGCATGCTACAGCTGCTTCCAGGGCCAAGCCGTGCAGTCTAAAGAAAGACAAACAAACCAGCCCTGCTCAAAACAAATTGTTGTTTGGAAAGTCTCCATACAATTTATTCAGTTATTATCCGCAACATGAATTAGTAATTGGACATGTTGGACAACACAAAGGCGACTTCAAAATGGTAATGCAACAAGACAGGCAAAGTGTTCTTTCCTTCACCAGAGTTTCTTCACTCTCTTTTCATTTATTTTTTTTAAAAAAAGACACGTTCCACAAAACTCCAACTATCACAACAGTGAAGATCAATATTCTCATCTACACAGTTAGCCAGTGTGTTTGCAAAAATATACTGTGAGACAAGATACACAGAATATAACTCTAATATAGAACAGCCCCTTTTATACCACAGACCACAGTCATGGTGTCTTGTGTGTGTGTATGTGTATGTGTGTGTGTGTGTGTGTGTGTTGCTTTTCTGCAATCGGCTGAGTGAAGGCTTCAGAATACCTTCCCCAGCAGCCAGCCAGGAGTGATGACAGCGATCCAATGAGACAGTGTACAGGGACAGAGCACTTTCAAGTAACCTCGCAGAAGCAGTGTTCCCACCCATCCACCCACCCATCCACCCACCCATCCCCACACAGCACACACACACACACACACACACACACACTCTCTCCCCGGCTCTCTCCCAGGGGTCTGTTGTTACCTTGCCGCTACCTTGCCACACGAGCCCTGGTGGGCGGGTGGCGCAAGCACGGAGAGAGAGAGAGAGAGAGAGAGAGAGAGAGAAAACAAGAGAGAAAGAGAGAGAAAGAGAGAGCGAGAGAAAGAGAGAGTGAGAGAGAAAGCGAGAGTGAGAGAGAGAGAAAGAGACAGAGGGAGGAAAGGAACTCCACATCCAGGCCTCCTTAGCTCAGCTCAGCCTCAGTGAATCAGCGCAGTTAGCCAAGCGCACGCGCGCACGTGTGTGTGTGTGTGTGTGTGTGTGTGTGTGTGTTAGGGCCCCACGCCACCCTGGGACCGGCGGAGAAAGCTTTTTCGGCCGTGCGCACGGTGGGTGAACTCCCCGTGAACCGGATGAAATATTTACGGTGCAGATGGAACTGTCCGGATGACAAGAACTGCTCATGACGTGTCATGATCCAAGCCTCTGCGTTCAAACTGCTCAAGCATACTAATGCCTTCCAACCTCTCATTACTTCCATGTTCCCTTTCCAGTGAGCTAATACTCCTGCGTCGCCCGCAGGCAGACCAACTCCAGCCTGTCTCCGCGCCCAAAGAGCCTCTCACAGCCTCCCATTCTGTCTGGCTTCAGGACAAGTCATACAAAAGAGAAAAGCAAAAGAAGGACGAGGTTGAGGAGGAGGAGGAGGAGGAAGAGGAGGAGGAGGAGGAGGGGAAAAAACCCTCCACTTTGCTGCACCAGTGGAACGACTACCCTAAGAGTCCACCGAGGAGTTTGACACAGCAGGGCAGCTTTATTACTTGAGCATGCGTTCCTGAGTTTCAGCTTTTTCTTCCATTTCATCCACCCACCACCTTCATCAACAAGGACAAAGCCAATTTGTTAGAAAATCAGGGTCGCGAGGTCAAGGAAACCTTCCAGTTACATGGTCCCTCGGGGGGATCCTACCTTTGTACTTTATCTTTCGTTGTCAAACGTTGCAAACAGAGAAACAGCCTGAGCTAGCTCCCCGAGAACTGCAAACCCTCCCTTCTGTCCGACCGTAAGACTTCACAATAAATCAGATGCACCTGGGGTTGAGGGGACTACTGCACAGGTGACTAGCACAGAGTTGCTGATGGCCATCTCACACCAGAGAAAAAAAAAAAAAAAAAAAAAAAAAAAAAAAACAAAGTAGACCAGTCAGGCCGTAATGAGACAAACTCTGGGAAGTACATGGAATAAATAATACACGACCTGGTTTGACTACGGGCTGTGGCTGGGGACGAAATGACATTTGTGGGATTATTTTCCATACAAAGTGTATTTGATGTGGTCCACAGTGACCTTTAGCTTCTTCCATCTCATCATCACAAAAAAAAAAAAATCTAGCAACTAAATAAGATTCAAGAAGCTCTTCCTTATTGCAGTGATGTGGACGTTGAGAGACGCCTGGACGAGGTCAGCGGGACTGTTGATGGGCCCATAAAGCCAATAATGAACACACTTCTACACAAACACCGTCCATCCCTCCTCTCCTCTCCTCTCCTGTCTCTCCGCCTCATCTGGTCTCCGCGTGAGGCCGCCTGCCACAGTCGGCCATCCACCACAGGGAGAGATTAGAGGACACACCAATAGACAGCGCACTGCTCAAAAGGTTAGCCCAATAACAACCCTGGGCTATTTCATTTTTTATGGGCAGGAGTCACAGTCCCCCAGGCCCTCTTAGGTCCATGGCTCACCGATCCGCTAGCAGATAATAATGCCACGACCAGTAAATAATTGGTCGGCTGAACAGTACATATGTCAGCATCGGATGGTATGGCCTTCACCCGTATAGACCTTGACCACACAGTGATGGATGTATATACACTAGCTGTCACAATTCCCTCATGCCACCCTCTTCATACATATATACATACATATACAAAATTACACATCAAATACAATCATTTCTTTATTGTTACTTTGAAGCGCTGTCAAGATTGTCATTCATGGTAATTATGGTGCGAATCTAAAGAGAGTATAAGAAAAAAAGACACCGTTCTCCATTTGCACGCAACAAAAGATCTGATCACAGCACGTCTGTGCCAATTACTTCAACCACGAGAATCACCCATATTGAGAGCACCAGTTTTTCTATCTCGTTTCCCTCTCTTGCTCTTTCTCTCTGTGGCACGCACACACACACACACACACACACACACACACACACACACACACAATCAGAGCAAAGTGCATTTAAATGTAATCCATCTTACCATAATGATGAAGGTAACAGGTCCTATGAAGCTCCAGATGAAATGATTATCCACCCTTAGCCAACACCTGGGGGGTACACAACACACACCATTTGCATTACATGACTTGCAGAAAACTGTTTACATTGCATGACTTGCAGAAAGTGGTTTACACTGCATGACTTGCAGAAAGCGTTTTACACTGCATGACTTGAAGGAATCTGTTTACACTGCCTGACTTGCAGAAAGATGTTTGCATTGCATGATAAAATAAGTGTTTAGCTTCTCTCTTGCATGTAATTCTCACGTGTGGAAAAGGCAGTGGGGAAGGCCAGATAGAGCTCCGACTGTGAGACTGCTATTAATTAGTGTGACAAAATGGCATCCATAAAGCACCCGCTGCTGGAAAGCACTTCACATACAACTGGCCACCTGAGAGCCCTTAAACAGAGGACACACACAGGGCGATTCCACAAAGGGCAGTTTCACACAAGGCAGGACCAGACCACACTATCGGTCTCAGTCTGGTCTAACTCACTGGTCCAAAACACATACGGATCCCGCCATGAGTCATCAGCTAGCTATCTAGCATCGATATTCCCATGCTGCTTCTCCGCTAACAGGCCTTCACCTGAGGTATGCTGCACTGTACTGCACCATAGCAACGGCCAAGCCCTCTCCAGCTAGCTATCAGTTAGTGATCTGACGGCTGGTTTCTTATGCCAGAATGTTTCAGCTTTGCTATGCTACGCCACAGCAAGGGCAGTAATGGTAGCTTGGCAATAGGTTTGACCTCTACTGTAGCTAAAACTTTAGATTCAGGATGTAGAGTTGGCCAAGTTGGCCGAGTTGGATGCCTTTTATACCCCTGAAGTCAAAAGTCACTGACTATGGGGGAGGGAATTGTGAAGGTACCCATGCTGCAATTCTAAATATCCTTGCTGTGTTTGTAATAAGTTCTGTTGGGAGAAGTTTAACGTAAACATGAGGAAGAGATGATTAAATTCCAGTCATGGGGGGCTTTGCATACTTCTAGTCTCATTTGGCCAGGAAAGCCAAAGTGTATGAAGTGTGCACAGAGGACTGTTAGTGTGTTTAGTTCTCACTCGGAGCATGGCGAGTTTAAAGAGAGCTATTCCCTGTGAAGAGGGCCTTAGCTCGCACTGGGCCAGCATGTGAAACACTAGCCTGCTGCAAGGTAACCAAATAAACAGCATAAACAACACAGATCAAACGCTACTGCTTTGGAGCGCACACTAATGGCAAACATAAATAGCAGGAAATTGGCCAAAACAGCGCTGGTGAGCAGGGCTATGGCTTCACCATGGGAACGGATCACATTGCGCATTGGTTGGGATCAACACAGTTATGAAATCGGGGTAAAGAAGTATCATTTAATACTATCAAAACAGTCGTCTTCATTGAGATGCTAAGACACGTAGTCATAACATTCCCCACATCTGATCTTGCCTATTACTAGCAATGACAACACGCATACCATTGCACTAATTCTAATTGACACATGTGCGCACTGTGAAGACTAGCTGAGGGGGGTCAAGGGCCAATGTGTGAGGCTCCACTTACGCCTTTTCCGTCCCATAACTGCGGTAGTCGACGGCAGCGGACACGATGACCACTATGGTGGGGAAAAGGTAGCCGGACACGTAGTAGTATTTCTTGCGTGAGTATTCACTCTCGAAGACCTCGACCAGCATGAGGTAAAGCTGGACGCCCTCCAGACACATCCAGCTGAAGGAGGCCAAGAAGAAGAAATGCAGAATCCCTGCGATGATGGAGCAGCCAATCTGCAAACAAGACATTCATACAGGAATTCAGCAGAATCTTCATGATATGACAGTTGTGTATTTCCTTTCAGGCTATTATGACCAGAAAGGCAGCCACCCAAAAGCCCACTCAAGCAAAACACTGAGCCCTATTAACTCTGTTAATAAAATAAATTTATCTACAAAAGGACATACTTCAACCCATGTAGCTTAAAACTGTAGAAGATATTACTTTCTGATGGATAAGGTGCTCACTTCTCATTTTCAAAGTGATTCCATCACATATTTATTTTGGGGAAGATAAAAGAGGGAATATCAAATGTTCATCTATTTTTAATGTCGAAAACCTTTTGCAAATGAAGTGATGCTTCTCATTTTCCATGGCCTAACTGAGGTTAATTCAGCATTGACTAATTAGCAGCTTTAGAGATGATTGCGTAACATGAGGCAAAAAAAAAAACCAGCAGACTGCATGTCCAGTGACTGTTATCAGCTAATGCTAAAAATAATTTTTAAATAAGGTCAAGTGACTTTAACTAAGTGCAAAATCATCCTCCCTATAGCTTGACTCCGTGTATAATGATAATAAGCGATGTTTTATTAGCCTATTACAGTTTTATTATATATTTTTTCCACACTGATGAATTTCACTTTCATTTTCCAGCATCTACATTTCTTATCCACACAGCTAAGAAAGGCACCTCGTGATGAAAACTGAGCAGCTCCTCTCAGTTTCAGACAAGGGATTCTTTTTTTGATGAATCGCAGAGAAAATTAATC
This sequence comes from Alosa alosa, assembly GCF_017589495.1. Taxonomy (NCBI): domain Eukaryota; kingdom Metazoa; phylum Chordata; class Actinopteri; order Clupeiformes; family Clupeidae; genus Alosa; species Alosa alosa. Next base: position 9,993,585 of record NC_063197.1, read on the forward strand.
TCAAGATCAATAGCAGAATCTCTGATCTTACCCTGGGTTCCGTCATGTCGATCCCAATTAAAAAAATTAACTCGGCGATGAAGAGGTTGATGCACAGGTTCTTGTGGATGGTGTTGCGGTCGCTCTGCAGGCCACGGAAGAAGCAGAAGGTGAAGATGCTGACGCCCAGGCACACCAGCGAGATGATGATTCCCACACGCGTGATGACCGTCAGCAGGAGCTCGTGCACTTCGCCTTTGACCTGCGGAGCCGCACAGACAGACGGAGGAAATGAATACGCGGGGTTGTCAATAGAGGAGAAAAAAACAGCAGAGAGGGTCTTCTTAGTGGCTCTTATGGATCAGTTGTGGCAGGCTCGAGACAGAAAAATGAACACCGCTGTGAGAGAGAGACATGTAAATGGACGCTGGGTTGCTATCAATCAATGCCTGGGTGTATCAGATGACCGCAATTAGCGTCTCATAAGGGACAATTGACTCCAGCTTCCTGTGTGCCTCTTTAGGCATTGTCTACAACTTCAAGTGAACTTATTAGCTGTCAAACTGAGCAAGACTGACTAAGGAAATAAAAACCTTAAAATTCGCAAAGGCTCTCGTTTGAGGCAGAACAGAAGCATCCGATAACGTCTGGGAGGTCCGCTTTCATCTCATTTCACAATGGCACAATTTCTCATTAACATTTATGTGTGTCTAAATAGCCTATGTCTACAAAATTCTTCTTCGAGTGCACTGAATATAGCAAATCCAAAGCATGGATATAACCAATCACAATACATTACATCCCCATTGTGATACATAAAACCAGGAAATAAAACACTTTAGTGCCTAACATTGGGAACAGAAAAACCTTAGAAGTGTGATTTGTGGAAATACCCTGCATTCTCTTTGGCCCATATTATTACAGTTAGTTCATCTGGGGCTTGCAAAAGGTCACAAGCTTCTAGATCTTTACAGTTTTGACACTAAAACCACAGCCAGGGCTGTTTCATTAGAACAGCCCCATCTTCTCTGACTCTTAAGCAGCCCCCTTCCCAAGTTCATCATGGTGTATCACATCTGTTGTTACCGTAGGTGGTCCCATTCTCAGATGATTAAATTCTCATCATTTAAAGACCTCGATGCTGATGCCAGTGATGTTTCTACATTGGCCGTCCCTATGGATCTGGGGTTGTAAAATGTCCTGCAGCTGCCATTTGAAAAAGTCTGCTGGTAGAATGAGTCGTAGATCTTTCATCTCATGGCCAAATATGCAGCTTAGATCATACATGATCATGTTGCCTGATGACATCTGAAAGGTTAGGACATGCTGGAGAGCGATTCTCTCTACTCCTATTCTGCTTATTCTGGCTCAGATGTGCTTGTGTACCGTAAAACTTGATATCACTCCCCACCATCTCCCAAGTCCAAAGTAATCTTCTAAAGATAAAGCCAGATTCGTCCATTTCGAGTGAGAAAAAAATGACACCATGGCTGGTCTATACCACATTGGATATTTGATGTTGTTGTGATATTCATTTTGAACCCATAAACCTTTAATAATCAGGGCCTTTGCAGTCTGTGTATCTCATAACTTATTGACATTTTCGCCATTATTTTACATAGCTGCAGATGTAGCCAATAGCATTGCATTGAAACTTTATTGAAGATTCTTAAAATAGTCAGACAGTGGAAAGGACTATGTGACTTATAAAGGATAAAAATGTATCATAATGCTACACATAATGTAGCAGGGCCTTCTAGCGTTTTATTCAAAATTGTAGAATGACAAGGTTGGAAACTCAAAGTTAAAAAACTGTTTACAGAATTGTACATTTGTGTTCCCTTAAGAACTTTAATTTCTCCATGTCTAGAGAGCTGTTATATAATAGTTCTTATCTCATTTCTATAATCGATATCGGTAATCTGATCAAACGGGAGATAATTGTTTTGTGAGCTTGTGAATCCTATTTGAAATCAGGGCATTTGTGGCAATAACCAGCACTAATTAAAATGAAAAAAGACAGGTCTCTTACCCCAACTTCTCGATGGGCCATCAGCACTGCAAAGTTGGTGAGGTGACTGCAGGAGCAGGTAGTGTGTGTTTTATTCCCTGTGACGAGCTTGCAGCCTTGTGTCGACCAGTATCCAGTCATGCTCCGCTCCGAGTAGTTCCAGAACGAACAGTTGGAGTTGAAGTAGTGTTGCGTCTGGAAAACAGTACACAAACAGTTCTGTACAGACATCTGAAAAGTGTCTGAAAGCTGCCAGACAGCATTGTGTGAAAGCTTTTTCTGAATGACGGCTAATTATTTCAACTTCCTCATTTTCTTTTCAGGTGGATTTTTTTCGCATTTTATCCTTGATTCCTAGAAACACATCTCAGTCAGAGTATGTCTCACATCAAAAGCATGGTTTAGTTTCTTTTGATGAACAATTAAGTGAGGCACAATTCCGTTGAGCTCTCCAGACTACTTTAACAGACAGCATAACTGTACTGAAACAACATCCAACACTATACATTTCATCTTTGAATCAATACCCCAGTTTTATAGAAAAAAGTACCACCAACATTCCCGTGATGATTAAATAATTAATTTCTATCAGGGCTCGCTGTAACTTCTCTGAGACATCACTTCAGGTGTGTTTCATCTCAATGTTTGGTGACTAAAACATAATTGTCTGTGATCTAGCAGAGCATTTAGCCTTCAAATGAGCCTTTTTCTAAAAACTGTCTATTATGCCTGTCTGTTTTGCTCAATTCACTATTATCCTGTAACAATGTCAAAATAAAACTGAACTAAACTGAACTGAACTTTTCATACAAATTTACATTACTGTAAAAGGATTAATGTCTGTTAGTTTTATGTCAAAACTCACATCAATATGCTCCAAGGTAAAAATCACAGGGTCTGATATGAAGACCCGACTGGACTCCTTGTTGATGGACGCAGCGATGACATCGGAGTTGACAGCCACAGAGTGGTTGCGTCCATGTATTTCATTGTTCAGTCTGATGGTCGCATTTTCAGTGCTGAGAAACTGTCCCAAGTGTTTGTAGAGCACAAACACCAACTTAGCAACTCCTAAAACAATGACAAAAACACCAAATGAAACACTAAATCCCCCCCACAAATGCACCACAGCTGATTAAAGTCACTGATGTCTATTGAAAAAAATAATATTAGTGATTCAAAAATGAATTGTCGACATTGAAATGTCGATGTTGAATACAGATATGACACTGCAAATGTATCTGTATTCAGGAATTGCCACTATCTGTATACAGGATTTGTTAGTCTTTGTTCTTGACCTAGCCCGACACACAAATGTGAAGTGAATCTCCAGGCGTTTGTGGTAGTTTGCAGAGCACACCAAAAGGACAAGAGAGGCTGAGCAGGTGGGCTGGAGCTCACCATTCCTGCTGTTGAGCTTCACCGTGTTGGCAGACAGCTGAATCGAAACTCCACCTTTGCTCGTCTGCGGAAACTTAAAATCCTGCACCTGACCATCTGTGCTGAGCACGTAGACGTCCAGAACTAGAAACGAGAGGAAATGCAGCACCCGTTACATCATGGTGGACACAAAAGCACAGCACTAATAAAAACACAAATACTACATGTGTGTACCAGGCTTGTGCAAATTGGCCTCCATTCAATTCATGGATTGAAATTTGAATTGAAATGGCTCCACCACACAGGAAGTTGAATTTGAATTTGAATTGGAATAACAGGAAGTGGAAATAAATTCATGGCAATTCAAAGAAATTCCAGTCACATAACAGAAAGAATGTGTTGAATCTCACATACATTCAGTGTTGGGAAGGTTATTGGTTATGTAATTGGTTACTGTTACAAGTTACAAGTTGTGTGTTTGATTCATATCTGACATATACTCTGAAGCTTCATTGTTAAACACTACACTTAAATAATGTATAATAATTTATTTGTATTTCATTGAATTTCAACTCACAACCTTTAATTTAAATTTGATTTTTAATTTTAGATTCTTCTTTTGACCTCAATTCAAATTCAATTAAAATTCAAGAATTTAATTGGAATTTAGGAGTCATTCTCAATTCAATTCTGAATTTTGCACAAGACTGGTGTGTACAAAGTCTGCTACTCATAATGAAAAACATCTGGAAGCTATATCATTCATATACAGTACAACATGTCTAATGGAGCTAGGACTTGGTTGCTTGTTGTGTAGAAAAGACTTGATACTGAAACAAAACAACTGACTAATGAGTCCTGATGTTAAATTGCACATACTTATATTGTTAGCAGGTACTTTCACAATGGCAGGCTCCATTAGGTTGTCTGCCAGGACAAAAGCTCCCTCCTCCAGAGTATCCAGTAACATGGTCGCAGCGTGAGTCTGCTCTGTGGCGTTCATATCCCTCCACGACTTCAGGGCCTCAGGCCTCAGGAGGTTGTCCACTGTGTCTACAATGGCCTGGATGCACAAAAGCAAACGCTAAAGTCGGCCATTTTACATCCATAACAAAGGCAATGAAAAGTGATTGTGTGGCAGGTTCATTCCAATGCTGCTAATTGATTTGCGGCTACCGCTTCTGCCTCCATGGAAGATATAGACCCTTTCAACAATAAAAACAAAAACAATGCTTGAACGTTCTATTTGGGCCCCAATCTACTTCCTCTGCATTAAGATAACATATGGAATGTTAAAACGGAAGTCTTGTGGGGCCAACTATGATGCTGATAATGGAACTCTCTTGAAAGGGTCCATACATAGCTGTGAGAAACATGAAGAGCACTAGGCCCCAGAGAGACAGCTGTAGCCAACAGGTAGCTGTGATGTTGTGACTGTACTAATTGTGTCAGGAAAGCATTTTCCATGATGTTAATCTACCCTTCAAATATGCAATGTGATATACAGTATTTTTTTTGTTGTATCTGTATTAAAGAATCAAGTTATTTGTGATATTATAGACACACAGACGCACACACACACACACACACACACACACACACACACACACACACACACACACACACACACACACACACACACACACACACACACACACTCAGACACAGACACAGACACAGACACAGACACAGACACACACACACACACAAATTACACTCACACAAACCATGGCACTGGAGAGAAATATATTGCAGGAATAATTAACAGCCATATAATCTTTTTATAATTGACACAGAGGACTGTGACAACGGGAAGACAGGGTTGAACTATGGACATGAGCAGAGCGGCAGGAATCTAGACCTCAGAACCCAATAGAGTCCAATAAGCGATACTGAGGGTACAGAGGGTGGAGAAGAGCATGCGAATACAATAAGAAACATTAGTGTTCCAGCCGTTCCCAATCTAATTACGCTGTGAGGACTTGCTGGCCACTACACAGCTGGTGTAATCTGTGCAGCGTATTCCTGAATACAAAGAGATAACGCAGGTTGGAAAACAGCAGTGCACTCATACACAGACACACATACACACAAACACACACACACAAGTTTGAAAAAAAAAAGAAGAGTGTAGGTTTGGGAACAACAAATTAGGAGTCAAGCAGAAGCTAGAGATGCCCTGCAACCATAAAACACATCACAACACACAAATAAACAAACAGAATAAAAAGAAATTAAAGGAAAAAAAAAAACAAAAGGCAGGAATCTGCAGAAAGGATGAATTGAAATCATTAAGAGTAAATTAACTGGGAGCCGTTAAGTTTGCATTTCAGCACACGGCACAGGCCCACACGCGCCAAGACTGGGCTGTGGAGGGAAGGGATTGGTCAACCACAGACCAAAAGAGCACGGACAAGAGAGGCTACAGGCATCGCAATGAAAGAGAAGGAACAGAAAGAACTGCGCATGCGGCTGAACAGAGGATTGGAAGGGGGTGGACAGAGAGAGAGAGATAAAGAGAGAGAGACAGAGAGAGAAAGAGAGAGAGAGGGAGATAGAGAGATGAGAGAGGGATGAGAGAAAGAGAGAGAGAGAGCTGTGATGCAGGAGAAGAGCTCAGATACCTTCATATATGCCCTGCATGTCCTTTCTCGCTTTTGAAGCTTTCATTGGAAAGTGAGACAGAGACAGAGAGACAGAGAGAGAGAAAAAGATCAAACACAAAACAGACAATTAGCAGGTTGGAAGAGTTTGAGTAAAGGAGTTAGCCGACATATCCAACTGAACAGCCAGCTGCCCCTTCCTGTTCTGAGTCGGATTTCGATTCCTACACTATCTACAGGTGCAAGACTAATGACGTCAGGGAAGGAGGTCAGCACAGAAGCCCGGCAGGTTTGTCCTTCAGACCTGATTGACTGCAGTCGAAATAACCATTGGAAATGTCATCACCGTGCTGACTTGACTTGGACTGCCTCTCTTTATCAGTGCGTAAAGGTGCACAGGCCAACATCACTGCAGCACACTCTGTTTTTGACATGCGATTCCACTTAATTCCACTGTTTTCAACACAACCCCACTCACCACCGCCTTGCACATTACCATTCAGTTCTATTTATGTTGCCGCCGCTCCATGAAATCCATTGTTTATGGAATGTGTGGCGGTTAAAAATGATGTTACTGATGTGCATAGCAAGTGACAGTGTTGGCACCTATATGTGGACTACTGTGTGTCTCTCTAACTATGTACATAATTAAGCATGTCACTCCTTGAAAATGGAAAAGAAAAGAAATGTCTCTTATTTGAGTACTGCATTTAATGACTGAGTTACTGGAAGCATAGGAGTCCAATTTCACTGTGCTTGTTTCATGGCTCCCTAAAGATTGTTGACAGGCACCCTGCATTAAGACCGCCATTATAAATCATGCAATACAAAGTGCGAAGCAGTCATCATCAGCGGCGTTAACTACCTTGTTAAAACTCCGACCCGCAGTGTCCTTCTCGCTCGGCCTCAGCTCCTGAAGCTGAGCGTCCAGGATGTCGACAAGCTGCTCCATCAGTCTCATGGTGGAGCTGACGTCGCCGGCGAAGATGGGCCCTTTGGTGTGCTTGGCCAGCTCATTGGCAAGGTTTGCCGCGTTCTCCCCACTCCGGATCTGCAGTGATACAAATTATCCTCTCAGCATGGTTCTGAAAATATTATGTTAGACTATAAGGCTCCCTCCTCTCATTAGAGAATTTTCACGCTGTGAGAGAATAGTCCTTTGCAATACCACTCATAAGCGATTTGGGACTAATTAAAACTGATAATATTCCATGGGTATATTAACAAAAGCTTTTTTTGATAAAAGTTAATTTAGGGGCATAAAATCTGGGGCTTTGTCCAATGTGTTTTAATGACTTGCTGTTTTAACTCAAGTCATCATCAAATATTACACTGTTTTAAACACAGGTTCAGGGTTGGAGTATCAGATTAAACCAGCGGGAGGTTCGGCTAGACAGCCCGGGGCAATGTTTTATGTTTCAAATCTCATGCTAGGAGTAAAGGGAACACAATTTGAACCTTGTCATTTAAGACTATTCAGTATTCATCAAGACGTGGTACACAAACAATTACATTTCCATAAACCATAAAGAACAGGCCTAACAAACCTTCTGAGCGACTTGATTGACCCAGTGGGAGGTACAATTACTGAGATCTGGTCCTTTCGGGTTCCAGGCTCCCGTGGCAAGCACGCACAAGTAGGAGGCAGTGCCTAGAGTATCAACAGCAAGTGTGTTAACTCCGGCAGCCACTCAGCCACAAGCAGTTCAAAACAAATCAATACAATATATGCTGATTTGCAGCACAGAGATCTTTAAATAGGCCATGAATGCACATTTTTTAACAAAGACACCTGTTTCAATTTATGTGAAACAAACTTTCATTATCTTCAAGATCTACCGCAAATTATTCCATCATCATGTGAAATGATCTTTATAAAAACTAAACCGAAGAAAATACTCGTTAAATTAATTGTGATAACATAATTGTAGATGCTGCTGTGTAAAAACTACCCTTTCATCTGACGTACTGGCAAAGATTTCTCAACGCAGTAGCTCAACAAATCAATACTATGCATGCAGCATGTGATTTACAGTAAATGAGGGCAGTCTGTGCTGAGCTGAACTGTGTTAAGCTGTGTCGTGCAGTCAAGCATGCTCATGGTATAGTAGTTGCTAGGCGAGTGTGTGTTTTGTATATGTGAGTGTGTGTGTGTGTGTGTGTGTGTGTGTGTGTGTGTGTGTGTGTGTGTGTGTGTGTGTGTGTGTGTGTGTGTGTGTGTGTGTGTGTGTGTGTGTCTGGGGGCCGAGAAAAACAGGCAGCTCACCGCGCGTCCCTTTGGGGCAGGGCCTCTCCACCAGCATGCCCCTCTGGGTCTGAGGCCACACGATGTCTCTCTTCTCCGCGCTCTCGCAGAAGCGGGCGGGCAGCGGGAACGAGTCCAGAGAGGGACGAGTGGTGCTCTCGGGGACTGCCGGCGGCGGGGGCGGCCTGAACACTTTGGTTCCAGCCTTTGGGGCAACGGTGGTGGTCATCACCGTGTTCACGACCGTCTTGGCCGCGAGGGTTGTCGTGGTCGTGGTGGTAGTCTTGACCGGTTCTGGTGAAAAGGTTCCTTCCAAAATCACCGGGCCTAACAAGCAGAAACAGAAAGTTGAGATCACGGTGAGTTGCTCACTGCCCATAACACATTCATAAACCAGAGCTTCAAGAACAGCCATCTAAACAACAAACTAATCAAACACTGTGACAACTTAGCTATGCTATGTGAGAAATGCATTATGGGAACGCGTGCATAGTCTACTCTAGTGCTTGCTCTCCCTCCTGTTCTCATCTCATTTCAGCGGTTCAGCCTGAGCTCCATACCAGGAAATAATTAAAGCCAGTTCCTGCTGCCTGACGGAGCTGTGTGCCTGGGAGTCTGAAGCATGCCTGATTAAATTTTGACAGAGAGAGACACCTCTGGTGTGTGTTGTTGCGTTGTCGGAACATAATATAGACTTTGGCTGCTGTTGCTTTCTTTGGGCCCAGGACATTGTTAAAGCAGGTGAGAGGTAAGTAATGTGATGCCAAGGGCCAAAACAATACACATACGTCTCCGCACTTCTGTTTCTGTTCTGTATTATATATATATTTTCAACATTCAACGTGAGGGAAAAAGGGAACACCATGTTTACTTGGAAAAAACAAGGGTCTGCAGGCATTTTTCAATTAGAGCAGTGCTTATTTATCACTGGCTGTCATAGGTCAGACACGCAGGTCGCTCAGGAAAAGGCTGCACACATCAGGTAGAACTCGTACCTAACATGGGAATAAGCCGTGTGTGGAAAAACACAAGCTTCTACGTCGCATCTGCTTTTGTTTCCCCACAATGCAAATGCAGAATACTGATAGACAGCATGCCGGCTGGCAATGCACCACCAATTTGCTTAACTGCCCGAGTCTGCCATCCATTGCACTGAATGTGCAAAACAAACTCATAAGACGTTTTGATTTGTGTGGCATCTGAATGAATACGTCTCTATGATTTCAGCACTCCCCAAACCCTGTGATGGAGGCTGCCACTAGAGGAAGAGAGTCTCCACCAATCAACAGCTACAGAAGCTTTGGAGCAGGAACTTGGCCTCAACTCCAAATTAATATCATGAGTGAGTTCTCTGCCAAGTGTGAGTGTTAGAGGGAGGTTTTGATGGTAATCTGGTGGTTGTTAACCAGCATTCACATGTCGGTGTCTCTTTAATCAAGATGCTGGATTGAAGCAAGGCTGAGCAGCAAATCTGTCAGACCAGCTGCAATAGGCATCAGCACACCAAACCAAACTATTGAGAACATCTCTTCCTCCAGAGTCAATCAGAATCGGAATCAGAGGTAGCTTTTTATGACCAACTATGTTCTCACAGACAAGGAATTTGGTTACGGCTGTGGTTGTCACTCTAACAGTAAAAATAAAAAAGGATATGTGTCAAGTTGAGAATTTACTAAACCCATGAGGCGCCACAATAGTCACTATAGTTTGCTTTGTTTGCTTTATTCGCAACTTTACTATAGTTTTCAGTATGCAACCTACATACTGAAGCGTAAACACTAGCAAGTCTTTCTTACGGCTGCGGACATAATTTACACAGCACTTCATTTGGCCTGCTATTGAGCTACAGTCCGTACTGTAGTTAGGTCTCTTTGATGTCTTGGATTGAAGGTTTAGATGCAGAATAACTATGAAGAAATTAAATTATGCAAGGCTATGTCTTTCTTGCTCATTCAGATGCCTTTCCTCTTCCCTCTTCACTAAGGGAAACTTTCTGTAATAATAATCAATACTGCATACAGACTAACATTTCTAATACTGCCTACATGCACACATGAATAACCTCTAGTGTAATGTTTTAGGGGAAAAAAGAAACTATGCAACTAAGCACTGCAGTATCTTGATCCGCTCATGCAAAGTTCTCTAGTTGTACAAAGCTATGCATAAAAGCCTTCTGTCTTCAGCTGAAACAACACAAGGGGACCGGCAACATGCAACACTGCAGCTGGCGAGAGACTCTCCACTGGATCACATGGCCTTTCACAGGGCCTATGAATTACTGCACAGCAGTCTGTAATGTATGGCCCTGCGCATAGACTCGAAACTGGAGAGCAAAGAATGTGTTGCTTCGACCAAATGTTCCTATTTATTTGGGTTCTCGCTCTTTCTCCTTCTCTTTCAATGTTGTTTTTATTTTAAGTATGGATAGTACATAGTAAAGCCTATTGCTGACTAATTTAGTTACAATCCATATGAGCACCAGCCACGTTTGAAAGATTTCCTGTATTTTTTTCCTTTGACACAGTATCAGCTAGTCACAATGCTGCTTGTATTGTGTAGTCCTTGGCTTCTGTCAGTGTGTTTTAAAAACGGATCAAATATTAGATGTAAATTTCTATGTGCAACAAAAAAACCTGGCTTGAAGCCCAGATAATAAATAAATATATGTTTTAATGTGGAATTGCAAAACCATCATTGAAAGAATATGCATATGTAAACAAGGCACATTTCTTACAATCTATTTCCTAAGCGGTTTTGTGTTCCGGTTATCCTTTTCCCAAAATCTCTGTGCATGGTTTCATTATATATATATATATATATATATATTCTGTCTGTCAGTGTTCAGCACTGACACTGAATATGAAAGCTCCACTATGAAAACTGCTATTTGAATTCATTTTAGATATCGTACGCCTACATGTTCATTTGTATCATATAGATCTGTCAAGGCTTAGCTATCATCCCTAAATAATGCCAAAGGGCTAGACTGGATCCATAGGCCTTTGTTTTCTTAAAGACACAAAGATAATAATCTATTCTGAGATTACAGATGGTGAGTCTGACTGACATGAGCCCCAGCAGTTCATAACATTAGATTTTAAGCAATGTAAGTAATTATCAACGTGTCTAACATACTGCAGATCAAGTATATTAGTAGCCTTACATTGGTGTGCATTATTAAGTCTACTGGTGTGTAATATTAAGGATAACCATAGCCCTGACTAAAGATGTCTTCCACCTAGGTTATAAGACATCTATTTCTACATGAAGTAAAACGCAACAGCATTTTTGATGTCTTAAATCGTGCAAACAAACACAAACCTTGCTTACCTACTCAATTATTAAAAGGAGAGCTGGTAATACTTCTATGAAAAAGGAAGAAGAGGCCTGATTGTCTAATTTCTGTCAGCTGCATATAGGCAATACCTTGAGTTTCTCATTATCTGGTGGGCAGCTACCGGCCTAATATTTGTATGCTGTTTAAGACCACCACTGACACCAGCGACACTGAACACATTGCTAAAGGTTGCCTTATTTGTACTGGAAAACTGGATGGTTTACAAAAATCAATGTGTAGGTCATTTGTAAAGAAAAGAAAAATAAATCAATAATTACTCTGCTATTTGGGTCTTTATGCTGCTGGCTTTTTCCAAATAAACAAATTGAGATAATAGTAAAGGAAATATCACTTTTGATCAGAGGTAATCCGAGTGTGGTCAACAAGCCCTAAATTGCAACACAACAGTGCAAATCCAAAGGGTAAATTCCTTTAATTTAAACTAGTCCTTAAGCCTACAATGGGATAAAAGCAATTACAGTTTCTGTCAGTTTCTCTTTTAATTAGAAGGGTCATTTGAGTTATGAATTTATCATCAATATACCACCCTTTAGAGTAGTTCTAACAAAAAGCATTTAAGACAAGCAACATTTAACACATGTCTAACACACTACACTTTCCTCCAAACTCCAAAGTCTCCTCCGAATTTAAATTGAGTGTTTCTATTACCACAACATGAAAACTATTGTACACCGAGCACAATAAATAAAACAACAGCCTATTAGCGCTAGATTCATGGACGATTACCCTCGAGACTGGGGAAAGGCGTCTCGCAGCGTGCGCACTGCCCTGAGACAAAATGCAGAGTGCATCTTTGAATTAGCATGTAACTGCTATCATCAGTGCTGATTACTGATGTAATTAATTCTTTTACTGCTGATCTAGAGGAGTCCAGACGTTGTGGCTGTGGCTGTGCCGCGTGGAGAGGCGGGAGGCCTCAAGGCGCTGCCTGGACCGCTGGCTGGCTGGTTGGCTCCACAAGTCCATCGCAAGAGCGGAGCCAGACGCAGACCTCAGCAAGAGGCAACCCCGCCCCCCATAAGCACATTTCCGTCTCCGCTGCGGCCACTTAGGTGTAATCTACACGGACATGTTGTTTTGGAGACCGCCTGTTTCAGACGGAGCCACAGATGTTGGCCTTGCATCACAAAAAGCCATTTTGCAGACGATCTTGATGCAGAAGGCCATATTTTACTGGACACTATCAATTCCTCCACTGACTAAAGATGTGAAACTATGTGCTCTGGCATGCGGTTCTGAATAACTGTGCTATTGTTCACAGTTAGTGGGGGCCAGTATCATGGCATCAGAGGCAATCAATCAAAGGTGTGTTATTGTTATGGCGTAACTGGAAACTAATTAACTTTAGATTGATGATGCATGTCTACAAGTTTGTATTTAATGCTTCATTTTCCCCCTCAGTCTTTTTCAATGTACAGTGTAAATACACACCTCTAAATTATGGACGTGATGTAATCAGAGACTACTGCCCAGGACCCTACTATTAGTTCAGCTATTTACAATTAGTTTGTTATTGCCTATTATGTAAGGATAAAAAATGGATGTCAGACTGGCAGCAAAGAGTTCCGTTTCCAGTACCATGTCTGAAGAGCCCTTAAAGCTCTGAACTTGTCTCGTTCTGTCTGTGGGTGTGAACTGACTGCCTCTGCCACTTCTTCTTGGAGAGTTCTCTCTGAGTGACAGTGCATTGAGAGCATGCTAGTTCATCACCAGAGCTAATACAAGGAGATTAAAGGGGGCTCATAGCATAAAGTTGCACATTAGTTGAATGCGCATACATCAGGGTCTCTCCCTCAGCTCTGACCATTTATCCTGAGTAACTAATCATTTCCGTAAGAAATACTTCAATAAGTAGATGACATGAAAATCACCTGGAAAGTTTCAGTTTAAGTTTTTTATGTTCTTGGAGTCTGATTATTATCCTTTTTTTTTATCCAAATCTAATAGTTTATTTATTTTGGCTCGCTTCTGGTTAGATTTCAAAGTGACCTGACAGTAGAGTCAATCCAAGCCTTTCATCAAAACATGACACTACAAAATATAGGACGATTTAAATTCCAGAGCATCCTGCTGGGTTAATTGAGCCTCAAACTATGTCGTTCTGTCATTCCATCTGTGCTCAAACCACGCACATACAACATAAAACACATACCGTTAAACCATCTAACCTGGCTCATGAAAAATGTGCCTGCATGTTGTTTTTTTTGCTCCACTGCAATGTGCTCATGTTTTCTCCCATGTTTGAAACATACAAATTCTAAACCCCAACAAAAATAAATTAAAAAAACTCATTGAACTTGTCCAACTCACTGATCTGGTTCCATCATGGCTTCATGTATGATGTGGCAGCTCTGCTTAACATTTACTACACTGATAAAAAAAAAATAGAAAAATGTCTTTGCTACTGTAAGTCTTTGGCCAGTCTAATCTGCCGAAACTTGCTTGACCTTCACAGCTTTACTGAGGGTATTACATGGTCTGCAGATAAAGCCATGTGGAAGGATTAGAATGGTTAGTCTTTTTTTCCCGACTGCTGGACTATTTGACACACTTATTCAGTCCATCTCCACACCAGTGTGTGGCACTCCAAATAAAGATAGAACACTGTAATTGCTGTGACCTTTTAGATGGATGTGTGTCTCGACCCAGCTGTCTGTCTCTTCCCCCTGGCACCCACGCCACACAGCAAGCGTGTGTGAATGTGTGTGTGTGTGAATGTGTGTGTGTGTGTGTGTGTGTGTGTGTGTGTGTGTGTGGGGGGGGTGAGTGTGAACTGTTTGTTTAAAGACTGATGGGGAATTGAGATTATACTCCATGGAGATGTGATCCGTGGTTGCCCAGAGGCTGTTTGCGTACCTGTCCAGACAGGCTTAATTTCACCGTCGAAGCTCTACGGGCTCACTCGCTCCCTCGTCCGATCCTCGTTCGCTAGCGGGGAGGACTCGCCGCAGCTACCGCTACCACTAGTGCTACTGCCCCGTGGGCCTCACCACGGGAGATGTTGTTGGCCGTCAGCGGGAATCCCCCGACGCCAATCCCTTATGATATTGTAACCGAGTCGGCGAGATGATGTTTACTTCTGGGCCACAGTGCTTCACCCCCGTGATGTTTATGGCCCTCCTGAGCTTCTGCACTCGACTCACACATATTAGATTCTAAATTAAAAACCAGTCACTCATGACACTCGACACACAAGACGGCTGGCTATCTAAGGAATACCAACACAAGTAAGTAATGGACAACCAAATCCCAATACTGGAAATGCAATTTATGGTGATAGGATGCAAAAGAGGAAGATGTGAAACTACTTACCGTTTGCTGGATCCGGTGGTCCGAATACGAGATTATATCGCAATACGTAGAAATTATTCCACACATAGAGCTGGTTATCTCTGGGATTGTATTCCACAGCTGCTATGTACTGGTACTGATTGGGAAAGTGAATATCCACAAACTCCCCATGGTTGAGATTCGTGTTGTAAATATAGTCGATGACACTTTTGCTGACTTCACTCTCGTTGTCCTCATATGTGGACCTGACCACGTAGAGCACTCCGCATATCATGAACGCGTTGGATGCGGAGCGCTTGTCGTACGCCGTCTCCCATGTGGCATCAAATCGCAAAGTATAGGGGTTCAACTGGCTAATAACAATCATGCCATTGTTCTGCTCCGTAGCGTAGATGACCCAAAGCCCACTCTCGTCCACGGCCAAGTCTATGTCTGTCTTGCCACCCCACTTGTACGGGGATGTGTCGTGGTAGTTGGCATTGTTAATGATGGCCTCTCCACTCTTGATTCTGGTCCGGAGGTCAAACTTTACAATGTTGCGTGTTCTCTCTTTGTTGAAAAACACAGCACCGTCATACACCACAAAGCCAGTACCGTCAACTCGGTGAGGGAGCTTGTACGTGACAGTTTGCCGAGAGTTTTGGAAGTCGTCGAGTGACGAGTACTCAATGAGTGTGTCTGTGCGGTAGGGAGTCCAGGGCATGAAATAGACCTTGTCACCTGCTTGGAGCGGGTCTTTGCACCAGGAACCGGCTTGCTGCTCCGCCTCAAAGAGAAAGGAAGGATCTCCGACAGCTTTCAGAGTCCCGGGACAAACAAAAACTAGCAATGGGGAGAGTAGAACAAGAAACAGATTTTAGGGAAGCAAAACAAACAAAACCAAACAAAAAATTAACATAAATTACGGCCCAATTAGCAGCCGAGACTGGCCCAGATCTGGCCCTGATCTGGCAGAGATTTGGCCCTGATCTGGCGTGGGGTCTAACAAACAGGTGCCACATCAGGACTAGATCAGTACCAGCCCCAGTGGCTATCTTGAGCCGTTCATTTGAAATTGAGGTCTAATGTCATCTTGATAAATAAGTTGTCCGAGAGCAGAGGGGACACACAACCCATCAAGTGGCCAAGATACTACATCTAGCCAACGATCACAAGCAAGAGCAGGAGTTTGGTTTTGTGCGTAGAAAGAAAGAATAAAAAAAGAGTAGGTAAGTTATTAAACATATATATGATTAAAAAATTGTGCTTGTCTGAAATGAAACAAACCCTGCTTCATGGACATATACTGTACAATAATGAAACCAAGAAAAGGGACGGCATATACAACAGGGAAACTTAAAGGAAAATAACTTGTCCTGTAAATAAAAGAAGCAAACTAAAAGACCAACAAGAAAACACAGACAGGGTCTCAAGGGCAGGTTTCAGCACATCTGTAAATATGTATTCTGCGACACTTGTCATTTACAGCACATAATGTACTAGACCTGAGAGGTACATTAATGCTAACAGTTACCATGCTCTACAATGCTCAAGTGATTTCTTTAGCACTTTGTGTTTTTTTTATTTTTTTTTATGTAGTGCTAGCCTATGTGTCCTAAAGTCCTCTGAGCATGTAGGTAATAAATGAGTACGAGACAGCAGGTGAGAGGGTGGGAAGAGAGCAGACAGAGGACAGCAGAGGAAGGGAAGTTCAAAGGTCAGGAAAAAAAACCTGTTGCCATGGCTGCATATGGGGGGACAATGTAAATACTTGGCTGAATGCAACAAAAACAAGGCACCCAGGGGTGAACAAAAAAGAAAATCAAAAGACCCAAAGAAACCTAAGCCACTACTGCCACTAGGTAGGCATAGCATAAGCTTGCTGTGTGTCTGTGCATGCTGAGGATATGCTGTACATAGATTTACTTTAAGACCATAGGGTTATGAGACAGGCTTTTTCTTTTCATATTTCCTGCTTAGCTTGGACCAGCAGACTAGGGAAAGGAGGGTTTCAACCATATGGCACAAAACAAGGAGCTAGGATTTTGATTGTGTCAGTCATTTACCTTTTTGCTCCACTTCTATTTTACGCGTTGGTAGAGGGAATGAAAGGGTGCAAGGAAAAAAAGAGATTAACATGAATTAACTATCATTTCTGTGGTTAAATATGCAGTAGCACAAGCACATGAGACATGGACATAAAGAAGAATAGCTAGTTTAGTGTGGAGGAGAAAAAGGCAAATGAACATCAGGCAAAGGTGACACAGACACAAAAGGAAAAAGGTGGAGGGAGAGAGAGAGAGAGAGAGAGAGAGAGAGAGAGAGAGAGAGAGAGAGGTTAGTTAATCTTCACTCCATTCAGACGCCAATCTAAAACCAATGGATGCTTAACAGTGAAACGTCATAAAATAAAGGCAAGGCAAATTGTTAGTGTTTACATTACAAATATATGTAAGACAGACATAACAATCTAGACCCCAGAGAATATAAGGTAGCTCAACTAATGTTCACTACTGAACAGATACCAAACAAATTCACTATAATTTATCAAGCTAAGTCATTGTCATGAGTCAAGATCCAAAATTAAAAAGTATAGTTTGATCTTTTTTTTTTTAAATCAGGCTTTGAAAACATAACATATTGTATTTGTTAAAAATAAAACATACTGTATTGGTGGATAGCATTAAACATGAACATAAATCTGAATGTGTTTGTGAATTAAACTCACTTATTCAAATGATTCAATCATCACAATGACTAGACTGCTATTATTTCACAGTTTAGTATTATAGATCTCATTTTTCCCCCTAATCAACAAAGCAATCATGCTTTTAATACAACCGCAGAGTCACACTGTGATGAAGTGTTTGAGAAAAAAATATGTTCACTAACATATCATGCCTCTATGCAAACATCACACAACTGTGGATAAGAAATAAACCAAGCAACAGCTGTTCACTCTAGTAAGGATATCAAATTTACATAAAACAGAAATCTAAGCTTTGGCTCACATACAAAAGGACCAAACGCACACTAAACGTGATTGTGTGCAGATTATATATAGATAACGGAACACGAGACAGAGACACTGTTCTCAGTTAGCATACACCTACTATTTGTGCAAGACAATGCCTTTAATACTGTATACATCAAACAAGGAGCCACGTTAAATTCCTAGGAAATCGTAAAAAGGCCAGTGAAGCAGGATTCAAAGAGAATGAGATAAACACCAGCATGGCAATCCATAACTTGGAGACTCTCTTCCTGGCACAAATGCAGGCCTTTTCACATCGAGGTTTTAAACCATGAAACACATCATGTTTGAAACATTTCATCTCAGATCTCTATGGCTTGACACACTATTTGTGGTAGTGGTGTGATATCTAGCTGCAGTATTCAGCAAGCATCACTGCAAGACATTTCACAGAGCCTCTCTGAGCCACTGAGCAAAACAGAAAAAACAAAAAAAAGAGCTGGCAAATGGGCCATTCTTTGGATTATGATTTACAATTACTGGAGAAAAAAAAAAAAAAAAAAAAAACCTGGACACCCTGTATATGGACACTTCACTTGAGAGCCAATTAAGTTTAGTGAAAAAGGCTATATGTGCTTGTGTACTCCATCATTTGTAGCCTACTTGCTAGCATATATGTTTCTAAACTGAACATTCACCCTACTCCATTTACTCAATTTTACCACTCAGTAACTGTCAAATGTGATGTTATGAAATTGCTGTTCTCTGCTTTGAATGAATGGAACGTTCACGTCAATGCAATATGTGCAGTGATTACTAGTGTTGAAGAATCTCAGCGGGATGTTCTGAGCGATCATCACCATTCATCATGAATCAGGGAATGCCTTTCATCCAATCAGAAATGAATCAATAGTTTGACCGGACCTAACTGTTGTATAAGCCTATACTAATAACATTCACTGACTAACTAAACAACATACTGTAGTTGTTACAATATGGGCAATGCTTTGCACTGAAGGTCCATTAATGCAACAATTAGTCGTGAAACTGCATTAAGAAAGCATAAGTAATGTTTAATACTGAAGCTCATGGTTTCATGTTCATCAATGAATTATGCTTTGCATTTAGAAACTCTCCATATCAATCATCATATTGCACAGAGGAGCCACGAACTTCAGTATTGCTGAACACTGAGTAATATTAATTGCTGTAGTCAATGCTATATTAAGGTTAACGACTGCATTTAATTCATCTTAATTAAGTGCACCCTGATGTAAAATTCTAACCATGATATGTAAAATCTGTTTTGATTCAAGAGCTGACATATCCTTCAAAGAGATATCTTCTGCATGATAGAGCAGTGTGTGTGTGTGTGTGTGTGTGTGTGTGTGTGTGTGTGTGTGTGTGTGCTGGTGCATGTGTAGAATGTGATGTAGATAGCATTTAGCAGCAATTGTGGCTTCCAACAAGGTCTGACACAGTGAAAACAATTGACAGAGCAAATTATCCATCGCTGCCAGCAGGGAATAAAATGGGTTAGTGTCTCTGAAAAGGAAAAGGAGGCAAAACAGCAGCCCTGGACAGATATGAGGAGAGAAAGCTTGTTATCTGGAAAAAGAGGGAGAAAAATCAACTGAAGTCATACATGGTGGAAAATGAGTCTGTCCTTCTGAAGCTGCTGGGGGAAAGAAAACACTAAAACATTTAGAAGAATGTAGGCAAGGACACCTGAGTGTAACCCCAGACTTGTAGCAGAGAGACAGGAACCTAAGGACCATATTCACAAAGTGGTGCTTTGGTGGGCATTGCCTCCCTTTATGTTTTTATGTGGTGTGTGTGTGTTTGTGTGTGTGTGTGTGTGTGTGTGTGTGTGTGTGTGTTGGGAGGGGGTCAAACCATAGGGTGTCTGTCAGTGTTGATTTGACATATTGCCATTTGACAATGAATTTGTAAGAAATATTCTTTATTTACTACCAGCAATGACTGAGAAGACACCTTTTAAAAAATGTATTTGCAACCTCTAAATGCTCAAGAAGCAGTTCCGAAGTGTGCTTTGCCATTTAAGTTGCTTCAGCTAATTATGTTTGTGTGCAACTTATTGTGACCTGGTGTGTGGCGGGCTGGTGAACATCCACAGAAAACTGCCACAGTGGTGAAACGGGTCTGTCCAAGGCCTTAGCGCTGTTTACTGCTACTGACAGGTGACTGAGATGTCTCCGGCTCGGCCCAATTATTTCCACCCTGAAATGTCTTGGCCGCTATCCAGTGGTCAGGTACTGAATGGCTGAACCCGTGTTGACGCACAATGCTGCTAAATGTATTTTTGGAGGCGTGATGGGGGCGTATGAATACCTCTGCTTCTCTCAAAATAACGGCAGCAATATTTTCATAAAAGCTATTCCTAATTATCTGCTAATATGACAGATGGTAGTGTCATATCTTCTTTAAAGGGTCTTTTTAAAGCAAGAACAGGAGTCAAATACCCCCAACATCTTAGAAATTTGCATTGAAATGTTTTGATTAATCTTGAGTCTGAATCTCATTATTAGAGCTATACAAGTTTATTTAGTTTCAGTTTTAGTAAAAGCTATATCTAGTTTATAATACTGTCTAGTTGCCATATGGCAGACAGACTATGTTGAAAGTTGAATATTAGAAAATTGACAGTGGATTAGAATTTTTTTTCTCAAACTCATACTGTAGCATCTTGCCAATTATTCGTAGGCACCAGGGACATCACTTAACACATATGGTTAGAGGGCTGACCCACACTCCCCTCACACACAACCCCGTGGATAAGATGCTAATGATCAATTTAAGATGAATAACATACTTCACATGCCACTGGTTAAACAAACAGCTACTTAGACAGGTTGGTACACAGCGGATCTCAGCAAGATGTGTATTAAGCATATGGACCTACTGACTTATCATCTTAAAGCAGGTGCTTACTTAAATATCCACTGCACATCAAAACATTAAACAACATTAAACTGAACACAACTATCCTGCATGATACTCTTTAGCACTGTTGCCTAACACACTTTGTTATTAATTATACTTCACATTATCAGATTAAACAGATGGTATGCTTAAGGAATGTGTTCGCAGTCCAGCTGCTTGTGTATTGGACTAGTCACTTGTAGGGTAATCTTACTCTCAAGGCTTTATGATTCAAATAGCTTTACTTTTCAGCTTTGTTTGATGCTACAAAGGCTTCAGGTAACAGACAAGCAATGTTGTAAAACCACAAAGCCATGTTGATGATTACTCTGTTAAATACCTACCAAATCCAGTGTATTTTGGTCTAAGGCAAATTGAACTTTTTTTGGTGTGAGTAAATGTCATTGTAAACATTTAAAACAAAATTGGGGAGATTATTTCCCCCCTAGAAATTTCCCCAAGTGGAAGTTTACAACATAATTTGCTTGGAGGCTTCTGAAAATTAATTTAAAATCATCTTTCCTTTCCTTTACCGTCCTTAATTCTTTTTGAGAACTCTTGTGGAACACTCAAGTACCAAGGTACTAAACTTATTTATTTTACTTCCTTTATCAACAGGGTGAAGCAAAGGTTTCCTGTGTATTAACCACATAGTGTATAAACCACAGGACAGTGTTTTATGCAAGTAAAAAAAAAACATATTTATACCATATTAACTGCCCCTGTGTATTAACCTCAGTAGCTGAAGAAATTTTGCAAAATCAATGTATAAACCTTGGCTAATAGTTGGTACGTATCGAAAGCATTGCTAATTGAATGTTAAATAATGGTGCCACATGCTAACATCTAGTTCAGTAGTTCTGTAGGAGTACCAGAGTGTGACTGTCAAGCTATCTGTGCCATTTGGTGCCATTACATGGGGCAACATGGAACACTTTATTTTTTTTTATCTTATATTATATTTATCTTATATACACTCTTCATTTGCATATGTCCTCTGTGCAAAATATCACTTGTCTCTCTGTGTAAAATATCACTTGTCACATGGCTTCATATTTCTGCGACAATTTAACAAACTGTTGGCTGCAGCGTCTGTTCACTGTTAGCGTACATGTGTGAGTTGAGGATTCAGGATTCATGTGACATTTTATTTCATGTGTTATTCTACTGATATCATACTGCAGTTAATGTCACCCAAGCACATATTTAATGGTCCCTTATTTTCTTCCACCACTGCACAGCAGTGTTTGTGTATTTCTATGTGCACACAGGAACATTCACTCATGAATGTGAGCGAAATGCTTGAGCAGGAGTGAGCGGTTTTGTCTCAGGAAGCACCTTTTTCTAATGCTTTGTGAATATGGCCCTTGATCACCTGACTCTTACATTTGTATGTTCTCATGCTTTGTTTCCCCTCAAGCTGCTGCACATACATAACCTCATATGTTACTCCTATGTATTCCACTGCGCATGTGTTAAATTGGCTTACATAAAACATGTGATACTTTCGGTGTCAAAAGCGGTACATGTTAAAGAAAAAAAATCTGTCAGAACCGTGGCTGGTTAAGTCACATTGGAATTTCTCCACCTTATACTAGTGATTAATCATAACACCACAATAAAAGGAGTCAATATGAATGTAAAATTGAAAAAAATAAAAAATAAAAAATAAAGAAAGAAAGAAACTCAAACCTGTTGTTAATGTTGACATACCTTATATCTAATGGGGCAAAAAAATATAACCTCTTCTATGCTTAATATACATCCTTGACAAAAATGTATCAGGCTGTACATTAAATAAAGTTTGGAGGGAATGTAACAGCTATCCATTGTCTCATTAGCCAAATTTAAGGCTATGGACATTTTTGGTGAAACATGTTTTACATATTTCAAAGCACTTTCTATCTGATGTAAGAAACAGTTAGGAGAAAATATTCTACAGCAATTTGCCTCTATTGTGCAATAAAAACATTAGCTAGGGCTACTAAACAAGATGCCTATTACACATCATTGAATTGAAGACTCTCTAATGATTATTTTGCCTAAACATAAATATTGAGTTAAGATTTTTTTACTGTAACTCAATATGTGGGGCCTCTAAATGAACAATGTTTAGAATTACAACTAAACTTTAACTTTCAACATACTGTACGTATACATAGTCTGGAAAATGTGGTAGTAAAACTGTGCTATCATCTTTTACAGTCCTGACTAGAATTGGCTTCTTCGCAGCATTTGTATATGAAAAATGAATGCATTTAGCTTGACCTTTTATGGTTCCTATATGTGCTAGAGCAAACTTATCCACTTAACCTGGATTATAGCATGTAACACGCTAACATAATAAAACTACATGTGCATCCATAGAGATGCGGGAGAATGCTCATACTTACTATAAGGAACACATTCGTACTGGACCTCAAGGTATTTGTAGGTCCCTGGACAAGGGTCAGGGAAGCTGTCCGCTCCTGTGAGGACGATGCACTGGGTTTTGTTGTTGCACCTAAACCAGGAAGAGGAGGACACGAGTTGTTTAGCCTACATGGAGAGATATAATGGGACTCGTTATCTATTTTGGGTAGATTTCAGTAAGAGTATATGATGTATTTTTAAGCCAAGTAGGCCCATGAGAAGCACCTAATCCTCCTGCCGGAGGTGGTCTGCTTCCAAATCAAAGCCTGTTTCAGTCTGACGTTAACACTCTTAAGGAGACAGGCGTGGAGAAGTGTTTTTCCTGATAATATGCTGCCGATAGCCAGCTCCTTAAGAAAATAAACACATAAAAGTTCATAAGGCACTTTTTTTGTCTACATTTACGGACCCCACCTGCCATCAACCCACCGTTTTATGACCAAATTGAAGGCAGTAGATAGTAGAAGCGTGATTTCTTTCTAGGCCATTTTAGTGAAATGAAAAAAGATAATGTCATCAGATGAAGGCATTTTGAGTCCAAATGGGCTTTAAGGAGTCCGCAACCCCATCACATGTGATACCATCTCATCACTCAACACCTTTGACAAACAGGCACTCTGAGATGGCTCAGCCTAGTCCCAGTCAGAATAAGCAAATGGAAAAATATGCTTCACACAGTGTAACCACAAGCACAACCACAAAGACTTTATTATTGCACCACCCCTATATATCTCAATTTAATTGTGAGGTATCAAGACATGGTGCCATCCAAATGATATAGAAATGAACAATTGGCAGCCTGTACATATAACAACACAAAGGAATTTGACAGGGTCAGCAATCATGCCTCTGTGCATTTGTGTGTTTTCTTTTGAATAATATATCTTTACAAAAGCCAGGGGCTTTATTAAAATCTTAAAGGACAGGGGAGTCGCGTTGGGAAATGGGGGTCACATGCAGTAGCACACGGACTAGGGGAAATTCACTTTGAGAGAGTTTCTACTTTGAATTTTAATCCAATTTGGGCCGATTGGCCTACGAATGACCCCGCCTGACTCAATTTCCATGCTGATGGGAATCAAGGCATCATCAAAGTCCAAATCAAATCATCTTGGGTGTCCCGTTGATCAAACGTGCCACTACAACACCAATTGGTACAATATACAGCAATCAGAATGCATAATTGTTGAATGGGTTTGCACGCTGGCAAATGTTTTCATGTATCCCACTGCCACACGACAGAGAATCGTTGCAAACTAGTTGCTTGGTGCAGGCGGTAAAAGAAACTGACAACTTGGATTGTGCAGTCACTGTCAACAGCCAGACAGACTAATTAACTTTGCCCGAACATCCCTTGATCGCTTATTGCTCTCATGTGCTCCGTCCAGACAAATCTGGACACGCAACAGGCAGAGCTCTAAGAACAGGGGTCTGCTTTTTTCTCTGCTTTGACATCCGAAGCCTTTCATATTGAAGAAACACATCCAAAACATATCATAAGCATTGGAAATCTATGACTGAATATGTGTGTGTGTGTGTGTGTGTGTGTGTGTGTGATGAAAATCCTACACAATTACAGAAATCTTATTTTTTTGCTGTGTGTGTGTGTGTGTGTGTGTGAAAGAGAGAAAGAGAGAAAGAGAGAAAGAGAGAGAGAGAGAGAGAGAGAGAGAGAGAGAGAGACAGAGAGAGATACTCTTACTGTATTGTGGCAAATAATACCATGTGCCATGTACTGCCGTTAATCAGGTTTATTTTGTTCCATTACTCCTTCATCTGACACACTGTAAATAGCCTCCAGCATCATTTGCAGATCAGGTGCAGGCCGATGGCATGAAGTGCTGAATCACTTCAGTGAACCACGCAGGCCTGCCACTGATAATGGTGGGATCGGAGAGGATTATTGTTAAATCAGATATTAGGAGCATCCATTTGAGGTTTGCTTAAGAAGCATGGTGATAAAAGTCGTTTTGTTTATAATTTTATCAACATTAATCATTTAAAGACAGGACACTCTTATTTGCATTTACATTCTATCCAAAGCAACTTAATATGTAAATTATATTACAGAGCCCTTATCCCCAGTGCAACTAGGGATTAAATGCCTTGCTCAAGGGCACAACAGTGGAAGCCAGGAGTTGAACCCACAACTTTTCAGGCTACTGCATGATAGCCCAGCTCCTTAACCACTACGCTACCAACACACCAACACACACACACACACACACACACACACACACACACACACACACACACACACACACACACACACACACACACACACACACACACACACACACACACACACACACACACCTCCACTGCCCTCTTTAGGTACTGCTTGAGGAACACTTCAAGCCCTTCCATCTACTCATTTAGCAGATGAGCACCTTGCTCTGCTTGATGATGTATGAGACTCCAGTGCAGCTGATTGGCTCCCATATCTCAGCCATGTCTGTTAGGACAGCAGTGGTGTTACGTCAGCGTGGTTATGAATGCTCTGCTTGTTTTTATTGTTGACCTGGCAAGTCTTTTATAATTGAATCATTGTTGATATTAGATAATAAATGTGCAACAATACCTGACCCAGGACCTTTTGGTACATATCAAAAGCAATCATAGACCACAGCTTTTTCATACCGAGACTCAAGTTGCATAAAAAATAAATAAATAACACCTAACATCCACACTTCACTCATATTTCCATGGTGTTTAGCAGACACTTTCAGTGAAAGCAAGTGTGAGTTCAACGAAGGTTTAGATTTCCCTTGTATGTCTTTTTTTTTTGGAATCAAACCAATGACCTCAGTGTGGCTGAATGTTTCAGCTGCAGAAACACAGGATTAAATTACCTCTGTGACATGATTTTGAAGGCATCTGGGAGGTAGCAGTTAATGTTCTCCATCTGAAAAGGGTCAGCATCACAGATCTTGTCGTCTGTTCGGCCGTAGTTTGCCTTTTCGATCATGATGACATCACTTCCTGGACAGCGGAGATCGATTGGGTAACCCTCACAGGACAACTCTCTTCTTACTAATCCGAATGGCAGTGCGGCTCGGCTGAAACCTGCAACAGACAAGAGAAGAGAAGAGAAGAGAAGAGAAGAGAAGAGAAGAGAAGAGAAGAGAAGAGAAGAAATATTTACTTCAGCACGAGGGAAACAAGACATCAAGAACAAAACAACAGTCTTCTCTGCTTGGGCAGAGAGAATGATGTGTGTGTAGATGTGGGTTAGTGTCTGTGTGTGTGTGTGTGTGTTGGGGGTTAGTAGGAAGGATTTGGGGTAAGGGAATTTACATGGTTTTATTTAGAACAGCCAATCTAAGGTTTCTTCATTTGAACATATTCAATTTCCTCTGAACTGGGTCTATCTTTTCTTTGCTTTTTCGTCATTGCAAGTGGCCTCTTGAGTAAATTAAAAATCAATTTACAACAACACAATAAATCAAGTCTGCTTCAGTACAACTGTTTTCAACCATTCCATTCTTATTGTTCTACATAGACATGAAAACAATAAGCCTAATGACAAAATCCTCTTCCATCAGAGAATGACCTTGCTGTTTTTTTTTTGTGTGTATGATTCTAATACCGAATGATTTTTGGCAGTAAACATTTTACAGGATGTTTTTGTTTTCTATCTGTAAACAAACAAGACAAATAAGCATCTGAAAGTCTGCAATTTAATCCACTTCAATCTTGACTGCTGAAGAA
The DNA here is from genome assembly GCF_017589495.1 of Alosa alosa. Taxonomy (NCBI): domain Eukaryota; kingdom Metazoa; phylum Chordata; class Actinopteri; order Clupeiformes; family Clupeidae; genus Alosa; species Alosa alosa. The sequence goes on from NC_063197.1 coordinate 10,020,471, forward strand.
GAGACAAAAGCAGCACAGAAGGGAGAACGGGGGGGGGGGGTGAAAATCAATAATGTGCCTTTGAGCCTCACAAACGTGAAGACTGTCAAATAGTGGTGGTTAAAGGCAAAGAGACCAATTTCAGGTCATTATGCTCTCCATCAGCAGACGGCTATGCACATGCCTCTGTCCAACACTGGTCAAAACGATCAAACCCTAAAAGCAAACCAAGCCCCCTGTGCATTCCACGTGGCATCATTTGATTGCCAGGAAGCTATTTGCTTTGTTTAGTCAAAAGACAGCAAGCTGTGAAAGTCATTTGGGATAATGTGGGGCATGCATTCCTAAAATCATATAAACATTAACACCACCATTTTGTATGATCACAGGATGAACTCCTTTCAAACCGCATCCAGAACAATAGGACTGAAGATGACTTTTCCGTCCTAATGGCCTAAATTAGTTTGGATTTTCGTTTGACTCGATAAGAGGTCATATGAGCCCTCTATGGATCAATGAGGCTTTGCAGGGACGTCCAGTTGACTGGGCTGCATTCGTTTTCCTGCACTGCACTGGCCCACATTCCCGGCCTCATACGCGTGGCCCTGGCGTTTAACTCACTCCTATAGTTTCACTTCCAGCAAGCAGGCCAAGTCATGCCATGAAATCATTCATTTATGGTTTACAAATTAGCTCCTCCACGCAGTGATTCAGAAGGAGTTTTTGGCACATTTAAATCCTGCCCCTCTGCTCCAGAAAAGGAAACCAGAGGATGTTTGTGGGAACAAGAGAAGCCTCTCAATACGCCACGCTGAGTGAGTAGTTAGGAATGTTTCCCCCTCTTTTCCTGGGGAACAGCCTTTAAATGCACAACCATCCCCTTCTCCTCTTTTAGTAACAAACTAGCAATCAGACACTATTGCTTCCTAGCTAATAGTTTGGCAGTCCACTCCGTGTATTACGGGAGACAAAGCTGGTCAGAAAGCAACTTTCAAAAGGCTGTGAATTGATTGGGCCCGCGGCTGAACTACTTTCTCACCCCCATGTAGACGCGGGTGACTGACGAGAATATCTATGAGGGGAGGGCAATGCGCTGACAGGCCCACGGAACGCAAAAACAAGAGCCAACTCACAATGAGTCTGCACTCGTCAGGATTATAGTGGACCCTAATCTATGTTTACATTTAAATATATGGTCAAAATGGCCTGCAGTGCTGTGGTATTCTCAGATGTACTGGATACAGTCCAAGTGTATCCATATGTAGTTTCACTGCCTTCCTGCTATTTACCCGACTTATAGCAGTTACTGGTGACTATTACGGAACGATATTAAGAGCTTTTCCACTCTAACCAACTACGGCATTGTGAGGTGACTTAATGGTTATCAATATCTGTTAATAAATACATTTCAGTACATCCTCAAGAAAATATACAACAACTCTGAAGTAGGTAGTTGAGATGAGTCATGCCTCAACTTGGATAAATATACCCGTAATGATGAATGGTTCATTCATTTTCACGAGAGTATTTTCATGAAAATCGAAGAATCGCAAATTAAAAAAGGCAGACACATAAAATCAACTTCATCAATTTGCGCCAGGTGTGAGATGAAAGGAGGTTGTGTTTTTATTGGCTGGTTTCGTTTATACAGTGCATAAAGTTGAGGTGAAAAACGTGTGAATGTCTTCCCGCGCCTGGTTCTCTTGTGCAGCTGTTTGAGCTAAAGAGGCTGCAAGCTCCCGTACTATTCCTCTGACATTTCCAACAAGATGATTTCATTAGCAGGCAGAAGAGGACACATAAAAAAAAAACTGAAATATATTAAGACCTCAATAACATCAACCAAAAAACGTGTTCCTCACTAAAGTATGCAAAGCTGCCATGATGAGTTGTATTCCTCTATTTTAATAAAGCCTGCGCCTGCTTACGTTGAGAATCCCTCCAACACCCATAATTGACATGGCACGGAAGTCTGTCCAGTTCATTAAATTAATGTATGAGTACCTTACACCTATCGATGAATACTTCAAATCCATGAACACGCCATGTAGAAATTGCAGTGCAGCACTGAAAAGACTGAAATTCTAAAAACATCTGTTTTGAGTTACATTTGTGGCTTTTACAAATGACATTATGTTCTTTGTTGGGACAGAAAATTCAGCTCAGCACAATATAAAACCTAAGACATAGTTTAGAAAGACTTTGCCATTTAAAAAATAAATCTGAATACCCTCCAGAACTTTGATCAGTGTTGTTGCTTTTAGTTTCAGAGAGGAACAATAATCATAAAAAACTGTAATCTGCTCCATTTAAAGTGACCTAACTCTTAAGTCGCATTGTGATTAAATGGAATGCTCTGTCCCATTTCCATGGCAACATGTCCACTGCTGCCAAGATCAATGAGATCCCTTTTCCAGCTTTGTCGGCACCTCTGCTCCCCATCATGCATTCCAGTCACTCTCACACACACAGACACACACACATACACACACATACAAACACGAATGCAAACACACACACACATGCATGCACACGCACAAACACAAGCACACACATACACACACAAACACAAATGCAAACACAAACACACCCAAGCACACACATACACACACAAACACACACACACACACACACACTGTGGACTGAAATCAGCTGGTCAGAGCAGTGCCCTGCTGGCCTGCTCTCCATGCCTCTCCTGTCTCCATAACTACAGACGTCTGCACAGTCTCAGTGCAAAATACACTTGCACACGTTATCATCTGCTCAAAGGCAGTTCTATTGTTCATTGAAACACAGAATGAAAGGCAGTAGCCTACTAGCTAGTGTGTGTGTGTGTGTGTGCATGAGTATGTGTGCATGAGTATGTGTGTGTTTTATTGTTTGTGTGTGTGTGTTTTATTGTGTGCCTGTGTGTGTTGTGTGTGTGCATATGTAAATGTGTGTTCCCATGCATGGATAGACAGACCCACAGGCTCGCATGCTGACTGACATATATCACCTCTGGTATGACATTGCACTCCTGTGAGCCGAGGCGAGGTGACGAAGACATACTAATGCAATGACATATTGCAGTCTCTTTGGTCATATTATATTTTAATCTCCTCTACAAAGCAAATCAGCTGGAAAGTGACCATCTGCCAGGATATGAACATCACCGAGAAGTGGGTAATTAACAGAGGATCTCCCTTTTCTCTCTCTCACACACACACACACACACACACACACACACACACACACACACACACACACACACACACACACACACAGATAAGGATTGCAATCATCATCCCTGCGTAATCACCCTTAGTCAAAACATATCCCCCAAAGTTTTGTCCTAAATTTGTGATTTGGCATACAATTTAATCTGGTAGATTTGCTGCCAAATGTGCTCAGGAATGGTAGATTGTGGTTCATAATTCAGCCTCTGTGAGCCTCTTGGAGTATTTCCACTCTGCTCAGAACCCTCATAGCCAAACTATTACAGTAGCTAGGAATTCTGTTACTTCACACTTCCACACAAACATGGTCCTGAAGTCTCTCCCTTCCTGACACGACACTCTGAGATCAGCAGAGAGAGAGAGAGAGAGAGAGAGAGAGAGAGAGAGAGAGAGAGAGAGAGAGAGAGAAAAAAGAAAAAAGAATCGGGCCGCAGACAACGATGATGCCTGTCTTTGGCAGTTAATGCAACTTTGAGTCCGATCTGCCCTGACATCCGCTCCCATCTCCGCTGAATGAGCCTGCAACACTCCGCAGGCCGGCATTATTTCATTCTTTCCGTGGACGAAGGTCTTGCTGGGGATTTTGAGGGGGGGGGGGGGGGGGAGTCTGGCATATAGAATGAGTGGGGAACCACGGGCGCCACAGCTTGAGTCAGACAGGTTTTTCCTTCCCGATCCTCATCACGGGGCACAGGGGTCTGCAGAAGTCAGAGGAAATCTCATGTCAAGGCTTTCTGCTCCCGCTACGGTGGCCTCGACGCCATAATCCAGCAATATCCTTCACAAGAGCTCGTTGTCTCAAGAAGTCAGGTGTCACCGAGACGCCACGAGAGTAGGTGTGGGGGAACTCGAACCATGTGCCGAAGCATTCTCCTCACACGGAGAAATGTGAAGTAGGTGGGATTTGTCATGGGAAGTAAGAAATGTTTGCTGGAACTAAGTAATGTTTGCTGTTTATTTACTAATTGTTATAAATGTTATATATATATTATATATAAGTAAAACAAAGGTGCTTGACTGTGTTATTTACTTGATTAGTTAGTTAGTTAGTTAGTTAGTTAGTGAGTTAGTTAGTTACCGGTAGTTACACTTGATCCTTATCTTGAGAGGATTAAAAAGCTTGAGCGAGATGTCATTCAGGGTAAAATATAGAATCGAGTCTTAGTCTTTAGCATTTCTGAAGTCTGTGAGGAGAGGTATAAGGAAGGAGTAGAACTTCAACATCTAACACCATTTTTTATTAAAGTGAGACTCTGACAATATCTCTGGATAAAAAAAGGGCAATAAACAAACAAACACACACACACACACACACACACACACACACACACACACACACACACAAAACAGTGAATCCTAACATGCTTGTGAAAGAGAGGCCTCTGAATGCTTCCCTTCATGGTGTATTATCCCAACACACACACACACGCACACACACGCACACACACACACACACTCCTTTGCTCGCTCTGAGACTGCTCGGCACCAGGCGCCCCCACCTCATTTGTATTCCCCACCAGTGTTCGCCTCGCTTCATTTACATCTTTTTCTTCCATGGCAACAGCAGGTGGGCTATCGGGAGCATCTTTGATATAAGTACGGACCTCTAAAAAAAATACCTTGTCATTTAACACAGGGCAGACATCATAAAAAAACAGCCCCCCCCCCCCCGCTGCTTCCTGTTCGCTCGGCGAGGTGGGCTTTTTGAAGCAGATATTTTCGACTTGTTCGGCAGCGGTTTAGATTACATCTGCATGCCACGCCACCCACTCACCCACGGACTGGCTGAGGGAATGCGTCAATACGCAAAGACAAATAAGTGCTTTCACTGTACCGAACTGGCCTCCTCTGCCTGCTATATTAAGTACATGCTCGCTCTGGGAATATAATACATAACAATCAAATCAGTCACATGAAATATTGTACCAAACGCTTTGAAGCATTTTATAGAACACACACACACACACCCCACACACACACACACAATGCACACACACCTGTGCTTTTTCAGTGTCCTAACCATTGGCAAAGGCATGACTTAAATATACCAGGGGAGCCCCATGAGGCTAGGAGGAGTTATTATGGAATTCGGTTTTCAACGATCCTGTTCTTCAATTCTGCCAATTGCTCAGAAATATGCAAACAGAGAAAACATGTAAAGTCATTATGTGTTTTATTGTCCCAGAATCCCCTTTGCCAGTAAATCAGTAGTTGGCACCACATTCATAATTTACCCGAGAATCATTCACAAGTTATAATGATGGCAAAACAGCTCCCACTTATTTAAAATTCATACTTCTGCAGTCTGCAGGTTGGCATTCTGGATATTTATCACACTGTATTAGCTGATGTGAAAGAAATCTTCCTAATGCTTGGCAGAAAAAGCCCTCATCTTAGTCACAGAAATGAGTGTGAATATAGATGGCTTCAACTACACAACATCATTACAAGTGGCACTTTAATAACGTTATTGCATGTATTTAGATGTGCTCTTATATGTCATGCATACCCATATTTTGGTAGACTGATGACAATGAGACAGAGAAAACATGGGGTAATTGCTGTTGGCAGTTGTCATAAATGCTACAACACAGGGGATATTGCTGCAGTGAATCTCCAATAACTGCATTACACACTGCCTAGCTTCTATGCAACAAGAGGAGGATTACGGATATTTGGCTCAAGCAAAGTCTTTCATTCTTGCTTACTCTATATTCTATACTCGGGCATTCTATTAACTGGTGATTTAAAGTATTTTGTTGTACGCACATTTTGTGTGCTATTTCATGCTGTCGTTGTTGTCGTTTTCCTGAAATTAGGCACAGGGTACAACAACCCTCACCAGCGCCCCCAACCCCCCCCCCCACCACCACCAACCCCATCCCGCGTGCTTTCAAAATATTGAAGGCTCAAGGTCACTTGTCACAAGGTCATCCACTCACGGGATGTGACACTATTGTCATGGAGTGGAATACTCAATTCTGATTGGTCACTTGTTGGTCATTCAACAGTCGCCCTTTGTACGGGGGAAAGCTGTGATGTCCACACAGACAGACTGACCACAGGCACACACTAGTTGTGTTTGTGACACAGCTATGCATTTCTAAAGGACTAATGGTATAATTGGAAGTCCATACTGGGAGTAAAATCATTTCAGATGATTACAATATTCTGTGTTAAAAAATATTGATGTCTATGTTCAAAAAGCATGTGAGGCGCGCACTGATGTATATAGGATGGTGGGTTGTCATTATAGATGATGTGGTAGATATAGTATACAACTTGGTATACACCACGCTAAGCACTACTGTAGCTGGCTATGCCTATCCATACAATGACACAAAAAAGAAATTTCATGCATGGCAGCAAACCCTTCAGTCAGAGTTTGACCACATCTGAGAGCTGTATAAAGATTCAAACATATGGACTTGAAAAAAAAAACAAATATAAGTCAGAAAGAATCATGAAAGGCTGTGATTACTTTCACCAGAAACCGACATAACTAGTAACTCGCAGGCAGAAAGTAATGTCACTGGTCACTCACAAGCCCACTGCTCTGTGCATTTGTCCGCGTGAGAGACATGAGGTAAAAGCCCCATCAGGTGTGAGAGTGTCCACTGTAGGCACCAGCGTTTGGAATTAATCCGAAACAAAAACAGGATTGTCTAGACTAGACCGTGAGAAGTCCACAGAAGTAATACAGATAAACTGAAAAGTAATCCATCTACAAGCGAAGTGCAAAGCAGCGAACCTGGTGTGGTGTGGTGCCTCGTCTCGACTCAACTCTCTGATTTCACACGTGATTGATGAAGAAGACAGCAACCTGAATCAATTTTCAAATCAAAGAGAGAACTGTCCAGCGAGTGACTGACACTTGCGGGCCGTGCTACTGTACACTGGGACCAGGCCGTATTGATTTTCTTGCAAGACATTTCTGCGTGGGGGAAAATAACAAACGTGGGCCTGCTCTCATCATCGGCCTCCCGCAGGTCTTGTTTTCCACTGGCTCAAAGGCAGCACAAGTGTTTCTCTCTCTCTTTTTTTACATTCGTTTACCAAACACCACCATGCAAATCAGACATTTCAGCTTCAGCTCCAAGCTGTTGTTACAGCTCAATGATACCTCTCAGGATTATCAATTGTATTCTTGCTGCAAAACAATTAGATGTAAAATTTCATGAGAGTAATTCATGGCAAAATAATTTGGGAAAATTCATCCATTAGTAACAATAAGTGAAAAAGGAAGTGCTTGATTGAACAAGACTTCCAGTCTATGTAGCTCCCTTCACATGGGACTCATGACCATGTAATGGGGTGTTACTATGGAGAGCAACACAGTTCTTGAGACTGAACCCTCTGACCTCTATTAGCTGGTTTGTGTTCTGAATTCTATCCTTTGAATCTCTGCAGATTCTGAAAAAAAAAAACAAGTTGTATTTATGTTTTCATTCATGAGCAGGTTTGCTCTGCCTCCAGCATAGTTACGATATGACAATTATATACAGTTAATGTTTTCTGATGATCTTATAAACAGAGTCCATTCACACAACTGTAGAGAGAACATTTAACACATTAACCACATTGTAAGTAAGCTGTACAATAAAACTCTGTAGACTCTACTCATTGAAACAATGATGATTAAACAATGTGTCATGACACAATGCTATGACGCACAAAGCATGCTGAGAGCGAATTAGCTCAGGAGGCATGGTCAAAAACACTCATCCCTGAGGAGCATAATGTTGGCTGACACGGCCGATCAATTAATATTCTTTGGGCGGCTTCTCCTCAGATTAACAGTCTCTCATCCACGGGCAACAGAGACCTGGCTGTTCCCTGTCTGCAGAGCAATCATGTTCCATTCTCTGAGCTGATAATGCGACATAATGGATAACACAAACAGAGCGCAACACAATATAAACCTGACTGGCAGCTTCAACCCCACTAGTGGATGATGCCATCTCTCATTTGAACTCCATATTAGCATTCAAGTACTCCATGAGATGAGAGAGCATCTGTAAACTGATTCTGTCCTACACTTGCATTATGTATACTTTGTATAGACTGAGAAAACATTGCTTTAGAACAAACAGAAAAAAAGCTTGCCAAGAGTACGACTGATATTTTCTGTGTTCCCATGAGGTTATTCATAAGTGCTATTATGAAACGAAGCTTGTTATTCCAAACAGTCAAATACTCAGCATTGAGACCGAGCGCTGAGCTCTCTGTTCCTGTGTATTGGGCTGATGAGAAGTGTGGAAGTGGACTCTGCTGATTATTCTGTTTCAGATTTATGTCAAGCTTCTGCGTCAGCTCCCTGCCAATACGATTTTTTCATGATTGGTGACTGTATTTTTTATCTAGATAAAGGTTTGAAGAATCTTCATCTTTCTATTTTCACCTATGTTGGACTTTAGCCAGTTCCTGGAAGGTATGGTATGAATTCTAACAAGTCACAATGTCTGCTTCTGTCTGTCAGGGCAGGGAGAGAACTAATGTGAACCTCCCCATCTAATACATGTGCCTGTAACCTTCTCTTCATCATCTACAGTAGCTGTGAGTGCAGACAGCAAAACCAAAAACATGAAGGGACTCCTTAATTCACTTAACCACATTTAAAACTTTGTATGCACCTCACAGCACTGAGACATCATACTGAGAGGATGGGGCCACTTGCCCAGAAGAAAGTTCATTGGCAAAGATTTTGCCATCTCTTGAGGCTGAATTTCAAATTAATTTGTGACCAAAGTGTAAACACACACAGACACATTTGATCATTTACTTGATTATCCTGTCCCATTGCTGCTTGCTGGGATTGCATCACGACATATGCTACTGGAATAGATTTCTCGTTGCTTAACCAGCAGAGCCAAGGTCTAATAACAACTCACAGAATGATTTGATTTCTAAGGAGCATGCACACACTAATTTAACACATCTATGCTAACGCTGTGCTATAAATGATTTTGGATGAAAGATAAATGACCAAATAGTCTGCTCTACCATTAGCCCTACTGGGATCAGGCAAAACTATCTATACATTTCCATATGAGACAGCGCTATGCATTTGGGATGCTCTTCACAGCCCAGTTTCCTGTGAAACATCAGGGAGTGCCGGCCGACTGGATGACGGACAGACGCGTCGACGGCTGTCATCATACTCGGGCGCACACAGACACGTCTCGGCCTCTTGTTGACTGATTGTAAATGGGGGGTTGAGGGCTCAAACAGCAGGATGACACCCACGCTGACACGCATTTGTTTGGGGTGTTTCTTTTTTCTTCACAGCGACCCTTCACAGCGCACGCGGGTGCGTGGCCTGTCTGCACACGTCTCCACATGAAAATGGATGGATTTACACCACTGGCTCAAAGCCCCTGTCTCCAGGATGTGTTTTGGAAGAAGTTTGGAAAAGCAGTAACACAAGAGTGGATTGATACAGGACACTTAGTTTACCTTATGGTTTCAAAACAGCGTTTCATTTATTTATAGTGAGACAATATTCTCTGACGGTCTGCAAAGATGCTTTACATATTTAGCCTTGATGGCTTTTTAAACCATTCAAATATAAACCATTTTAGAAAATCTCCCTTGTCGCACCTAATTGCATGTATATGTTCATCCAGTAAACCACTCATCCTATATGAAATGTAATTTATTCACAAAGCTGCTGATATTTACATGTTTATTGTAGATTATATTTTATTACATATTTCCTCCTGCTAAGAACATCCATTCTTAGTTTAATCCAACTAAGGACAATGCATGCAGTATACGCATGATATCACCAAAAGCATGAATTCATTTCTTTGTTTATTTAAAAACAATGTGGAAAATTAGGGTGGCTGGTGTTGTGACACACCAGGGCTACAGCGATTTCAATTAATGCCGGACTTACATGACTAATGTCTTTAAAAAAAATCTAAGAGACATTTCAGAAATCAGAGTAGTAAATAATCCTACACAACATACAAACATAAAGCGGCAACCAGCTGTGCCGAGGGCTAATCCACTGAATCCCTTCCCTCTTTAACGGGCAATCCAGCCCAAGATTAGGAGTGCTCCGCAGTCACACCTTGCCCACGTACAGTCTGTCTCCGTGCCCTTATCTCCTTATCTCTTAAAAACAGCCCCTGATGAGAGAGCCGAACGGCATGCGGTCCCCGCCACTGCCGTCGATGGCGCTCCGTCCCCGCCAGCCAGCAAGATTCCCAATCCGTAATGGAACACCACCGCGACGGTGCTCCGACCCACCAGCCACCGAGATTCCCAATCCGTAACGGAACACCGCCGCAGCAGCGGCAGAGGCCACCAGGTGTGGTGAAACCTTACCCCGAGAAAGGCGATTCACCAAGCCGAGGAGTACAACAAAGAGATTAACCTAGTTAGATCCATGCCTCTGCCACACTCGATTGTGTGCGCCGCTCAATCTTGTTAAAGTCTGTCCACACCAGTTTGCTGAGCGGACTGATGCAATGTGCAAAGTGTTTCCAGATTAGGGCTTCTGTAATGACTTGTTTTGTAGCTTGTTTGTGAATTGGGGATAACGGACAGATACAATCTGCTGTGGAAATGCCAAGCTGAACAGGACACATCCGCTAGCAGAAACTGGCAGCACAGACACACACAGCTTTTTAGAAATTCTTCTTCTTTTTCTTTTCTTCCCTAGGCATGTTTGCTTGACAGTTTAGGAGACAGAGACTCTAACTAGTCAATCTTATCAACACACACACACACACACACACACACACTAATAGGGCTATCCATTTTTATAAATTGAAAAGGTTTTTGGCAGGGAGTGAACTAGAGGTGCTTGGGGTTTGTCAAGTGGTCGCTTAGGTTAGTCTTCCGCTTCTGCTGTCAAGAACTGCACTTGACTCTTTGAGGGCCATTTTGACGGGCCAGGTCATTTAAAAGTTTCAATATTATTTTAATGTCAAGTGTTACATTTTATAACACTTGAACTAGGCATTAGGATAATGGGGGCTTCTGTAGAGAATGTGAGATTGCTTGAGACGGCTAGACATTAGGAGCTTTTTTAACAGTATTGATAAAGTTGGGTTTGAACTTTCACACCCTTAAAGGTGTAGGTTTTTGAACATTCTAAGTTCCGCAACAATTGAAGGTTCTAAAATTCTATGTTGAATTCAATGAACCCAGATATTCTTTAGAACATTCATTTCCCAGCATTCCTGTCACACCGGTGTGACGGTACTCCTTTAAGGGTTAACAGAGTAGTTTACCCACACATTTGCATACCACAATAAACATGCAGTATGTTCCACAATTACAATATCTCAAGAGCTAAAACACATTTGATTGTCTCTGCATATACAGAGTGAAAGCCTTGGGCTCTACAACTCTGTCTTATGCCATGTTTTCTTTAATCATTAGGTCTAAGCCATTTGCATTCCTTTCTAACAAATATAACACAAGTGATTCATACATCAGCACGACACCCCTCCCCAAGTCAAGGGAGAGGAGGTTTTCACAACAGTTGGATGAGAAAACAAATGATATTACTCAGGAAGAAGAGGAGTCTGAATTCAGATCACCCTATCCTGCACAAACAGTTCTCCTGCCATTACAAATGGAAACGACCAGATCCCAAGTTTCTTGGGATGTTAGACAAGGAAACAAGCCTGAGGCTATAAATCTTGCTGAGCCTCTTCAAAAGCACAAACTTCGAGTCATTTGTAGTGCGGCTGTAACCCATTTAATTCAATTATAAAAATGCATTAAAAAGATATTACAGGCAGGATGCTGTTTAATGAACCATGTTTACTTGGGATATTGTTTATAATGAACTAATGCAGACTCATTCCTACAGTTAAAACATGGAATCTCAAACACACGAGGAGAGAGAGGCCTGTTCCAAACCAAGTCAAAGGTGAATTGGTGATGCTCAACTGCAGCTATTTACCTAAGATGTTAACTGGTCAAACTTTATATTAACTAGCATTAAATCCCAGCAGTGGTCAACATAAAAAAAATAATTTACTACAGTGATTAGTATTACTTAATGTTTCTTAATGCAAAGGTTAATGATTTGTTCATGTTAGCTAATGATTTGATCTTTTGATAATTAGTGGTGAACCTGGAGGTGAATGGAAACATAGAAAATAGAGTATAATACTGCTTCTGGTTTATTAATCCTTACAGTAAAATGCATTTACTCATAATATGGTTAATTCAAGGACCTTGTTCTATTAACATTAAGGCAACTGAGTCTGAATAGTCAACCGTGGTCAACATGTTAAAAATGTATGTGTATGTACAATTACTAACAGGGCTCTCAAGTGTCACGCATTGAGCGTGACAGTCACTCATTTCAGTCTTTTGTCACGCTCTCCCGCCACACATTGTATTTATCATGCAGAAAAACTATTTATATATTTAGTATGCTGCCTCAGCGCCCAAAATGTCTCAAAATCAAGCGCGTCTCCCCTGGAGTTGAGCCTGTCACTTATCAGCCAATCAAAAATAACGAGAGGGGCTACACAATAGCCAATCAGAAAATAGCACTATTGTATCTGGGTAAGATTTAACGCAACAACCAATGAAAATGGCGTGTATCCTGGAATTGTTGAACGTGAATTATTGAACGCGAACCTGTTTCGTTCACCTTGAAGCTTCGAGCATCAGTTCATGGTTTCAGCACAGAGTAAGTCATCTTTTAATGTTACAACAAATACACAACTTGTTTGACACAAACAATGACAACGTGACTGCTAGAGAATGTTTCCCAGACAATTAGCATCAGTTGTTCATGACTGTCTGTAACTTAGCCGTTTAACAGTTTCACAGCCTGTTCATTGACAACACTTGCTCAGAACAAGTAGCCTATGCCTAGTCATAGCCTACTTTCGTTCACACGATGACTGACATATTGTCACATTCTAAACATCTCTCACTCCAAATAGGCTTAATCATTTTATTAGCACTAAACAAATTAAAGTGTATTGCATAGCCTATTGTTATAGGTCACTTTTAAATTCATCATATAATTATATCCTGGCCATGGATGCATTAATCATTGCATCTGCATTCAAAAAATTCAGGTAAAAAGCAATTAAGCATCCTCTCATTCACCTTGAGAGGAAAGCCCCCTAAAAGGTCCAGGTTAGTAGATGCTCAGAGGTGGTGGAAAAGCCCATTATTGAATTGTCAGTGCCATGTGTCAAATCTTTTCTTTTGCAAATCTGAGCAATTATAAATTATACTTTTGCCCCATTTTGACTTAGGAGGGCATTGCTCCTACATACTGTAGCCAATAATCAAATGCCTGCTCTCTTTTGGAAAGCTGAGACACTGTTGGAAAACAATTAGAATAACTGTGTGATGTAGCCTACTGACACAAAGTTACAAAGGCTAGATTATTATTTTCTTTTTCTACTAACAAGCATCTTTGAACTGACCACATTTCAGCCCTCTAGGTCTTGACTTGAGTCCTAGCATTAGGTCTTGTCATGCTGTGTGCAAAAGTAGATCAATATAGAATGACAACATGAGTACTTTAGACCATTATTTGCCAAGATATGCTCATGCATTTTGTAAAATGCCCTATGAAAACTCCCCATAGGACTTTGAGTTATCCAAAATGCATACAGTAGGCTACTGGCAATCAAATGCCTACTGCATATGAACCCCTTATAAGCATAATCTTTGTTAGTCGCTTTGGCTAAAAAAGCGTCAGCCAAATGTAATGTAATGTAATGTAATGTAATGTAATGTAATGTAAATAATCTTGGCCTCAAATGAAAGGTAATACTCTGAAGTTTCATGCTTGCATTTGGATTGTAGGCTACTTCAGGTTCTGATATAACTACACTAAATATAGAATAATTACAAAAAATACAAATCTTTACAATTTCTATTTCAATTCAATTGGTGTGTATAAGATGGGCTATATTTCTGCACAACTAATATTGGATCAACTGTTGACCGACCTGGGGCTGGTGTATGCTAGCTGGTGATGCTAGTTGCGCATGTAAATCCTCACACCCCTAACCTTAAGAACGGCTCTAACCGCTGAGTTGGAAGCTTGGGCTTTTAGCTCAGTGGTTAGAGCTTCGACTCCCATGCGGTGTGTTGAGGTGGGGGTTCGAGGGCGTGGAGGGATCTAAACAACCTCTGGGACATCTGAAGGCATATTATTAAACAGCAACAAAAAGTTGTAGTATTATTAATGAAACACCCCCATTCTCGCAACCCGTCTGACCAGCAAGCCCTTCAACCCCCGGACGGGGGGGGGGGGGGGAATTGTCGACGGGGAATGTCACTCTTGCCTGTCCTCAAAACTTGAGAGCCCTGAATTACAATAACAACCTAATCACAGAATGCAGAATACATAATGGCCATGTGATGCACATCACAGAATATGGCATCAGTAGAAAAGACCCAAGCCTGCTTGGGGATGTTCATGCAGCTGGACATTCATGCTCATGGAGATTGTATTCTGAAGCCTTACATAAAGTCTAATTAGTAATGCACCAATGTGGTCCATGCAAAAATTATATTAAAGCAAAACTCTCGCCAAAATGCAGGGTCTTTTTGTGAATGTACACGAGTCAAACTTTTGTTTAAAAGCATAATTACGACGAATTACGAATTTTGGGTGAAATGGAAAGGTTTTGAACAACTCACTTTAGCGGTTGGCTTTTCCGCCATCATCTTGCCAGGTTGTTCAAAACCTTCCCTTTTAGTAAACTCTGAGTCTGTGTACACAAACAATGTTCTCATTGCTCGAGTTCATGTGTAGAGACTCTGGTGATATTTTGAGCAAAAATATGTCGAGCCTTCTTAGTGTTTTTTTTTAGTGAAAAATAGTGATTTTGATGCGATCATAGTAGTGCCCCTAGCACTGCCCATTCAAAAGGCCATTTGACCCGAAAATACGGTCAATCTTAAAAATGGTGCTTACGTTGTAATTATGGTTTTAAACAAAAGTTTGACTCGGGTACATTCACAAAAAGACCCTAGGTTGCATTTTGGCGAGAGTTTTGCTTTAAATGGATCAGGTGGGAGTTAGATTTCACAGATCCTAACTGCATGATTATGTCTTCATCTACAACCTAACTTTAACAAAACTAAAATAAAATATTTTTTATGCCTTTAAATCAGACAGGACAGCAGAGAGAGTGAGAGGAAGCAAGTGGAAAAGAGAGATAGGGTGGGACTGGTAAATGACAGAGGCCATGTGGACCCCAATATCAGTGTTTCCCACAGAATTGAATTCAATTTGTGGTGGTAGGTTTGCAGAATTAACTGTTTTTAACAAATCATGGTTATGATGCAGGTTTAAGCACGATTTAGCCAGTGGACTTTTATGACAACAATTGCAGGACTGTTAATGTTTTCTTTAAACATGCATGTAGGTTTGTTGAGAGACAAGGGGAGGCTGCACAAAGGTGCACATATCTCTACAATGAACCAATTCCATCCAATTTAAAGTACAACATGCAAAATCATTGTGTGGTGGTCAATGTTGATATTGTGGTGGGCCGCTACAAATAAGTCAATGTATGGGAAACACTGAATATGGTATGGGTGCTGGAACCAGTTGCGCCACAGCACCCCCCAAACCTAAAAGAATGTTGATGTGTGAACATCTCCATTTGGGTGTGTTGGTCTCTATCCTAGCCTGTTGGCTAGTTTCTATGAGAGAGTTTAGAACTCCTCCTGTTAAACCAGACAGACACTGTTAGATTTTGGTCTGATTTTAGCCCCGACATCAGAATGAGCTACACAATAAACAAACCGAGTGTATTAAACAGCACTCATTCACTCACAAACCCAGTGTATTAAACGGCACTCATTCACCCACAAACCCAGTGTATTAAACGGCACTCATTCACTCACAAACCCAGTGTATTAAACGGCACTCATTCACTCATTCACTCTCATTGTCTGTGCTTGCTGATTAGTTTGGTGATTGTAACGTACCTTCTGAGCACTGAACATGAGCCAATGCTAACACGAGGCAGCAGACTGCTAATGTTCGGAGTAAGAAGCAGGCCATTGCGCTTGGTCTGGACGCTCCCCACATGCTGGACAGAATCGATGGCGGTTACAGATGTTGGGGACAACAGCTCTCAGAGATGATCATCATTGATCTTTTCACCTGCAGAGCAAGAGGAGAGGGACTTAATGCACAGATCAAAAGAGACTAGCACCTTCTTCTCTCTATGTTTCTGAAACACAAAATGTTTATATCCACATTAATGTATCATATCAGGTGTTTTAAAAATGTTTTTCCTTGTTTTTTTTTGCAGAGTGAAAACACATTTAAAACAGAAAAAGGCCACAAATCCACAAAAAGTTAAAGCCAGCCGGGACATAATCCAGCCGGCGGAAATCCCTTTAATAGGGACTAAGAGCTCACCATTTGCATGGGGGCGTGCCCGCCATCCCAAAGATTTAAGCAGCGGGGTACCTCAGAGACAGCAACGTAAAAACTAACAAGCAAATTAATACGCAGCAATCTGCCTCCAACATCCTAAACACACCGACCCGCCGGTCCCTCTATCTCTCCTTCGCTCTGACCGTCTGCCTTGCCTGCCATCCTCTGTTCCGCTTATTCACCTTCCGGAGTGCGGAGAAAAAAAAACGCTTAAGTCAGTCGGCATGCAGGTTTGTGAGCAGAACACGCTGCGTGTATCTGCCTGTATTAGCAGCTATGCTTTGGTGCACATGTTTATCGCGCACGGAGTGCTGCTTCGCCACTACCCCACCGGGGCCGAAACAAACCCACCAGGGGAAATACAGTCGCTGCAGTAACCAGGCGCACAGGGCCCCATTAAAAACAGTTTCACTTTTTGGGGGGGTGAGGAGAAAACAGACTGTTTTACAGTTCCATACTGACGCCATCACCAGGCCTCAAGCCAGCAGAATTACAACAGATCAATAGAACGTTAACGTTTATGTAACTGTCTGTGACACAGATTCCAGAAGTCTACAACGAAAATCTTATGTGGATTAGAAGTCCATTGCCTATGATGAGAAGGATTTTGAAAGACGTCAAACACATAGATTTTCCAGTGCCCGCACAGCAGTTTGGAACATTTTGTTTAAATCCTTCAAAGCCAGATCAGAAATGGTATTCTCCAACACAGTGGACTCTTGACTGACTCTTTAAAAGCAGGTTAACAGAAGAGCCTCTTTCTGTGAAGGCCTTCCTTTGGAAAAGTAGTGTTCAACTGGGGCAATGCACCACAAGAAAGAAGGAAGTCATTGTCTCTGCTCTGAGTCAATATTTCACAGCATGTAGAGGGGGTGTGAGGTGTGAGGAGAATGATATGTGAAGTGTGAAATGAACCCATGACTCTGCCATTGACTGCACAGCGTTTTAGCAGAGGAGCCATGGGAAGATCCACTGGTTCATCTACCTACAGTAAGCTGCTGCAGGAGCCATTTTGTGTTTGTTGGTTTTAATTTACATCAAGTCCGTAGTTGAACATGCCAGGGGAGGAGGATATAAAACAGTAGAGGCCAGAGCAGTACCCCACGTAGAAATGATGGAGGACAGATGCTCCTGTGTGTGTGTGTGTGTGTGTGTGTGTGTGTGTGTGTGTGTGTGTGTGTGTGTGTGTGTGTGTGTGTGGAGTTAGGTGCTCCGTAAATCGATGATAACAGTTTCGTACTTTAATATCTTTGTGTCATGCTGTGCGAGTGTTTAACATACTGATCGCCGGAGACCAAAGGCAAAGACTAAGGGAGTCAGTTTGACTGCCCTGCCCCTCATTACACACACTGAGCTCTCCCGGCTCTGCAGGAGGCCTTTCTGCCCATAAGCTGCTGCAAGCATCGCTCATCAGCCCCACTTAGGCCCATCTCGAATTCACACTCTTATAGGTCTGGAAATGAACATGCACACACATGCACAGATGCACACAAACACACACACACACACACACACACACACACACACACACAATACAAACAGACATTTCTTTCTAAAAGGGCACAAACACTGCTGTGTGACCGTACGGGCATTTCAAATCCTGGATCTTAGTGGAAGGGGTGGGAAGACTTGCCATAAAAATTAAGAGTGCAACGCTATGAGCCAGCCCAGGTGTTAGATGGAAATTAGGACTGTAAAGATGAGAACTCAAAGGAAAACATCCAAATTCAGAGCTGGCTCTAAGCCACACGACAGCTGTTACAACACCTGACCCAAAACAGGACATCGCAGCTTTCAGTCATTATCAAACTAATAAAAATTGCCCCCACGTCCACGACCTTAGGTGCACTGTATTTAATACTTACTTTCATTGATTAGGTGCACTGTATTTAATACTTACTTTCATTGGTTAGTAGAATGCAATTCAAATAGCAGAAAGTCCATAGTATTAAAAGGTCTAGTTAGTTTAAGGGACAGTGTTAGAGCTAAGGTTGTTCGTTTGAAATAACATGATCTTACATTGTCAGTACACTGTACTAAAACATGTGATTTATTATCCTGTTTGTACATTGTACTAACAACATTGATTCTGAAGTGGTACCTTATTAGATGTTGTCACCAGGGAAAAGGACAACAGAACAAACATGCAGACATTTCATTGTCAACTGCTGTGGGTTTTTTTTCTCTCTTTTTTCAGCTTGGACCCTGAGGCTATTTCTGCTGTTTACCCAGTGGATTCTGACAATTATGCACAAATGATCAGGTGTGTATGGGACTTCATATCTTACCAAAGGAAGAAATATCAGGCATCTTCCTAATTTGAACAAATTCAATAAATTCTGTCCAACAACAATAACTATCACTCCTCCAGTGCTAGACTAGCATCTTAATAGCATACTGACACTCAGTTGCAATAATTTGATTTAAAAAAACTTCTTTTTTTTCATTTAGCTGATGCCTTAGTCCAAGTGTTTACAGTTATATAAGTACTAGTAAGTAAGTAAGTGTATACAGTACATATGTATGTACATTTTACCTATGGGAACCAGCTGTGTGTCACAAAACATTTTTCCAGAGACTACTGAGCCACGGGACCTGACAGCCTCCTCCTCAGCAGTAACAGCTCATCTGCATACAGTAGACGCCGGAGCTACTGCTGTCTTGCCCGTTTCCATTCCTGTCATGTTCCCATTCTGTACATGCACTCTGGCCTGAGGTTCGAGGGCATGTATAAAAAGCACAGGGTGCACCACCTCAGCATGTTCCCCTGTGACAGAGGTGGAGGTTTTCGCTTGCCACTCATTCCTGATGCCTGGGGCCACTGTAGAACTCTAGCACACAGAGACTTCACCTTTACAGGTTTTAATATGGGCTGACTACATGCTTAGCAACAAAGAAAGTGCTCAGTGTTCAATGCTCAATGCTCAGCTACATAAATCTGCAAAGTGTATCAGTGAAATGTAAAATGTAGCATAAGTTAAAGAATAGAGTGGAGAATAGAGAAGAAAGAGATGACTGTGATTAAAGGACACATAGTACTAGAAGCAAGACATGTTTTATAACTGGAGACTTAAACGAAAGAATGTGAGTAACCATGAATGAAGAACTATTTTTAAAGAGTTTTCAGAAAAATGGATATAGGAGATAATAGCAGATTAGATATTAAGGCCGATTCAAAAGAAGTGGGTCTTCAAATGTTTAATAATTTAATAACAATAATAAGATCTTTGGGATATAAAAGATTTAAAAGAAGACTTGCAAAGTGCATCTACTACACTCTTCCAAACAAGCGCTTCAAAAAAAGGAAGACAACCATTACAGTTCCGAAAGAAGATTGGGAGAGGCTGCGAGCCGAATGCCACAAAAGGAACCAAGAGACAAATGGAAAAGAATGTCAAAGTCTCTTAACAAAGCTGAGATGTGTCGTGGAAAGCTGGTGTGGAGGTTACCAAAGAAGAATGGCATTTGTGGGCCGTCCTCTAATGGAAGGCATGGAAAAACAGACTTGAGAAGAGGAGAAAGGGACTTGGACAAGGGGAGGAGGGAGCCTGAATGAGCACAATGCACAATTGACAGCCTGCAAGTCTTGCTTGACCTGTGAATTAACCCCCAAGCTTTCATGGAGCTGCATGAAGGACCTCGAGTTTGGGTAGTTAGGAAAGCACCTTTACAGTGGCGCTATGTGATCTGGAGCAAATTGTAAACAAGAAAAAATATATATAATTGGTAAACAATTAATTCATAAGTGTGTTTAAATGCTAAACAAATAGCACTGTGTCTAGAAATTAAGCACAGATTACAATTCCATAAATGCGATGCGATATATCTAGGATTCGAGACTGAGGACCCTTTAAAAGAGTAAAAAAATGGAAAGCAGAATAAAAGTGCATGGCTTCAAAGGGCTTGCAGAGAGGCCAGTGATTTTGTGAGCAATCGGAAAATCTTTACTCCTGCGATGAAGCACTGGGTCAGTGATCACATGAATCATGTCCCATTGATTCAGGCATGGGGGGGGGGGGCAGGGGGGGTCCACCGCTGACCCACCGCTGGCTGAGGGAGAGAAATACAGCCAAGGGACCGACACTGACACACTGACCACGGCAACGACGTGACTTAGTGCAGCTGCTATGGCAAGCAAGCAAGTGCACACACACACACAAACACACACACATGAGCACATGCATTCACAGACAGACAAACACACACACACACACACACACACACTCACACACACACACACACTCACACACTCACACACTCACACACTCACACACACACACACACACACACACACACACACACACACACACACACACACACACACACACACCGCCCTACTCTGCCTAACACACCCAGGTTTCCAGGTCACTTCTCCTGTTCTTAGAGGAGTGGGACACGTTGTTCACCCCATGCTCTACAATCAATAAGAAAAGAGCAAGAGAGAGAGCAAAGGGTGTAGGTGTTCGCAGTGTGACTCCTTTTTAAGAACGTACAGCTCTTTGAACAGTGAAACCAAGCTTCCACTGCAGAGCTGAGTCTTGCTGTGAGGAGCTGAGGTCCTTTCTCTGCATCAAAATACAGAAATGGCAGCTTCACTATACAGGAACAAGGAATAGGACGGAGCTGTCATGTTGAATAGCAATAGCCTGTCTTGCAGTGAGTGTATACATCCATGAGACTGCTCTCGTCCGCCTGGTGTCATATACACACTAGTTCATCAGTCATATTTACTGGTTACCCAGCTAATCGATCAGAGCTGCCCTCTTTGATTTAGGCTTAACGCTACTCAATGAGACATCCTTGGATTGAACATTACAGAATATGCTGAATTACTGATGGATATTCTGCAACAGTCATATCTCTCAAAATGAGCATGTAACAGCACGAAAACAGCAAGAAAATACTAGCAAATACTAACAGCAAGAAAATACTCAATCTCACACTTTCTAATGTTATTCTGGCTGCAATTACTCCATCTGCTATCACTTAACATTCACAATAATTAGGAATTAATGTTTCCATTAACAATTGTTTTCCCCCATAATTTCCTGCAGTAACTATTTCTATTTCACATAGACGATCAGACTATGCTATTTGGAACAAGCTGCTGTGATAGCAAAACATTTTTACACAAATGCTCTCACTCTTGTGCCAGTTACTCCAGCAGCACTTGCCCTACCATGTCCGAGGTCAGTTCAACATTACAAATTTACACATGCCCAATTGATTATTCTTTCATTGCTTGAATCAAATAAAGAGTGCGTACAATGTATCTCACTGCAGACATGAGCTCCCCTAGGAATGTAGGACAAGCTCAAAAACCTTAGCAGCATTATCTCATTATTCTCTCTTAATGGTTCTCAGAGTCTAGGCCTTTAACCAATCAGAGGCTCAGGGAAGTTCAGAGAAGGCAGGGATTGGGCCTCTAAGATGTCAATCAGACTCTGGGCAGGACAGGGGAGCAGATGGAAAGGAGAGTTTGTTTGATTAAAGCTAGCCTGATTAGCAGCCAATCTTTAAACTTAACCTAAACTTTAATGTTTAACAATACTTCAAGGTGTTTTTGGTGGAAACGTCTGTCAGACAGACACAAACAGGACTTCCGTGGCACAGTGAGACTGGAGGCAACTGTGCAAAGTTTCTTTTGTTTTTTCTTTACTTTCAGAAAACGCAAACACCGAAAGCTGCGCCACAGGATACTGGAACAAGATTGGCATACAACTGAGAACATGAGAAGCAGCTAACAATACAAGCACAGCAAGCCAGCTGCATCTCTCCTGAAAAGCGTCGAGTGCTTATAGTCTAGACAGGTAATCAGAGCATGCAGACAAGATTCAGGAGATGATGAAACAGGTAAAGCGGACAGGTGATTAGAAGGAGATGTGGACGAGAAGCCGCAGGTAACACAGTGGAGGACTTGATGAAAGCCTGAGCGACTGACCTGATGAGGCTTCATTTATTTGTACGTAAGTTTCTGTTTGAAAAAAAAAAAACATTTTCTATCCATACATTTAGAAATCAAGCTGGGTCCACAGACACTTGCCATGGTGTGCTGCATGTTGTACCATGAGAAAAGGCAAAACCACTGCAAGTACTAAAGTTCAACACATTTCCAGAGGTCTTTCAAAGTAGCCTATTTGTCCTTACAGCTGAGAGATAGGACTACACTCATTATTGAAGCCATAAAGGACCTTACACAATTCAGTTTGTCAGTTAAATGCTGAGCACATGCCTGCACTGGAGGCTGGGCTTACTCTAAATTGATTGATTGGCAAGACTATGTTGTTGCAATTTCAGCCCCAACAGGTTCCTGTGGTTTAAACTAGATGTACTGCAGAGCGGTACAAAATATGACCGCCGCCCAGTCCAGCACATTTTGTCTGAAAGGCCCTATATGATTCTAACTCTCACTAAATTGCATTATCCACACTCAATTCTCACTGGTATCTGTTAGACAACAAGTACCAAAACATGATTAGTTCATAGATTTCACATGTAAAATTAATTTTATACAACCCCACCCCCATCTTGCCTGTTCATATTGCCTGCGTATGTGCGTGTGTTTGTGCTTGTGCATGCATGCGTGCATATGTCTACTGTATGAGTATGTGTCATATGTATGATTACTGTGAATGTATGTGTGTGCGTGTGTATCTGTTTATGCACATGTGTGCATATGGAATGGGTTAACATGACCCCTGGAGGCAAACATACGGAAAAAGATATTCACAGAAAACTGTGTCTGCCCTACCCTCCTTTCGGGGGGTCCAGTCCAGCGGGGGGGCTACAGATCAAAACGAAAAACGATGGTTCCATGCTATCCATGTGGGGTTACATGCCCACCAAGTTTTGTGTACCCCGGTCTTTCAGTGTCCCAGGAATCCTAATTTTTTGCTTTTTAATTTTTAACTAGCTGGCGCTATACATGAAATAAGTGGTAATGGGATGGGTTGACATGCCCCCTTAAGACCAACATACAAAAAAAAGGTGGACCTCCTAGGCCCTACGGTTCTCGAGATATTCACAGAAAACTGTCTCCGGCCACCTACAGGCCAGTTGGTGTATAGTAACATAAATTAATTTATTGTGTGGCCCCCCATGAACGGAATTCCACAAAACTTGGTGTGCATTCAGAGGGTGTCATAATGATCCTACACTTCCAATTTCGTGCAGTTTTGACTATGTTAGGTCACAGATACCTGCGATTACAACACCTCATTTTTATTTTTTGTGTTTAACTAGGTGGCGCTATACATGAAATGAGTGGTTATGGATTGGGTTGACATGGCCCCTTGAGATCAACATACAAAAAAAATGGTCCTCCTAAACCCTACGGTTCTCGAGATATTCACAGAAAACTGAGTCTGCCCTACCCTCCTTTCGGGGGGTCCAGCCCAGCGGGGGGGCTACAGATCAAAGCGAAAAACGATGGTTCCATGCTATCCATGTGGGGTTACATGCCCACCAAGTTTCGTGTACCCCGGTCTTTCAGTGTTTCAGCTTCGCTGCGCGGCGGTCATAATAAAGGAACTTGGTGAATGATATGGTGAATTTTCGTTTCGTGAATTTAATCGTTTAATCGTAGACTAATCGACTAGTTTATAAAATAGCTGATAGATTATTCGATAGAAAATTAGTCGTTAGTGCCAGCCTTAGCCCTGTTTGCAATGCATTTGTCGTGATGACATTGCTTCAAATGATGAAACAGGGTTTCCGAGCTCCTATTCCTCATGCTCGTTTGGTACCAAGAACACGTGGCCTGGGCTGTACCTCCCGGGCAAATGTGACCGATTTTACATCAGTGCATTTCCTTTGGGTTGGAACAGGAGTGAGAGAATTACAAACAACTATATCAGAGCCTCTTGTGGCAGTAATATGATGTCTGTTCACACCAACAGAACACACAGATGTATTGCTCACTCAGCCTGGCACTCTATGGCTCCAGTTAGCTTGCGTCTGTACATCTGAAAGCAGATCACAACACATTTATATGCTATGTGTGTACACGCACTCAGAGAGCCAATCCCACAACCTCGGTGCTACTGTCACCTTGCATACGGACGGAGCTACTGTAAGACTGTAGAGTTTCAGAACATACGTTTATATCAAAAGGATGAAAATACATATCGGCGGCGCTAATGCCGTGATCAATTTAAGTCAACACTACTGAACGAACGTTAATGAAATATTAACAGAGAGCATTCATTCTCTCCAGCCAGCCTTCACTGTATAGTTAAAAATGCAACACCTTTTGCAACAGCAAACTACCTTTGATTTCAGTGAAATGATTGACGCGCAAGCCTCAAGTCACAATGTATTTTATATCACGTTACATTGAGATGGTATCCCACTGTTTAATTCCAACATGACTTTTTGCCAAGGAAAGTCATTTTACAGTAATAAACTGAAAGGGGTGGCTATATGTTAGCTTTTCTCTTTTATTTATGTACTGTACTATACTATTACAGCATTCAGTTTAATATACATTATTAAGTATTAGGATACATAAAAGCATTAATAGCGGACTGTAGCCACATTTCCCCCGATATTCTTAAAAAAAGTGCTTTGATTCAAAAGGGGGGGAAAAGTGTGTGAGTTCACAGTTCACACAAAGTGTGTGTGTATACAGTTCACAAACATGTTGCTATAGTGATGTGAGTAATATGGAAAATGAGATGTCTATGAGTGAGAAGAAACTTCACTCATATACCTCTTCATGGGATTCTGCCATGGCATTTCGGGGAAAGATATGAGTGTTATAAAGGGGATATGACGCTTTTGGTCTAAACTCGTATTTCAGACTGGAACCGGTGTGTGTTGACCACCACAGGGACAACAATGGGACAACTGTGCCCAAAAGCTAATAAAGATGTTAGCACTAGAGTGCATCATTTATTAATTAAAATATCCAAACAGCTAGCCATTTTGCCATTTCCATAGGCTGCTGCTTTGAACTGTTTTCACATTTAAAGCATAAATAGTGAAAATCTGATTACAATAATGTAAATGATTGGGCAAATGGAAAACATTTCAAAAGTCTTTTTGCATCTTTTGTTTGTCCCTCACTTGAGGGTAATCCACATGCTGCCTTATATAACATATGAGCATTCACTGGTGATGTTATGGGCCTCTAAATAGGGTTCATGGTCTACATTTCTGGCGAAGGCGCCAAACTTTCAGCGCAGGTTTCATACCTCATTAACTACCGTATTGATGCTCTATGGAAACTGAAGAGGAGTGTCTTGAGTGAAATGTGAAATTGTCATTTCCATTTACTGATAGCGGAAACTACTCTTTTCAGCTGACGCACGATAAGGGTAATTCCTCCGGTGCTGTTAAATGGTAGTGCCACCAGATGCTCCTCGTCTAAAGCATTAATAAGCTGACATCAATACCGCCAGATAAAAATGAAGGTTGAGAGAACCCGAGCTCCACCACTACACAGGTGTCTCATGATAGTGCCTGCCTGTCATTTACAAGTTACAACACTTATTTCTCCTTTCGAAAATAAATCAGATAGCTCCCATGTTATGTTATAACACTACGCATTATTTGTTTTTTTTGGGTTTTTTTTTAAAACGCATATATATTTTCCGGAGACTAGGCAGTATGGAGCCCATCTGAGGGAAGTTGTGCGGTACGTCTTAAGGTGTGGTGACAAGGCCTTATAGAAAGCCTCACAATGTCCCTGTGTCAAGCACCGACAGACACGTCGAGGTGAGGAGTCAAAAATCAGGATTTGCAGACAGGCAGAAAGACTGAGAGATACACAGACAGACAGCGACAGGCAGGCAGACAGACAGACAGGCGAGGGAGTGGATTTGACCCGGCCCTTTAGCGGCCGCGCTCTCCGAAACAGCCTCCTCTCGGCAGCCTTTGGTGAATAAAAAAAGAGGCGCTTGCCGAATTCCCTCAAAGGTCCCTTAAGCTCATCATCTCAATTTCAACAAAATACATCAATATTTAATTCACTCTGCTGCAATAACGGCAGTGTTCCTGTCAAAACCAGCCGTGCACATGCTCTGAGCTCGTATGTGAAAATGGGGGGGTGGAGTATGAGAGGGGGGGTGAAGTCGAGCTCATCTGTCAAGTGGAGTAAATCAGCAGAGTGCAAAGGGGGAGCATCTTTACTGCGGGGCGGTCAAAACAGCCATTCTCACCCTTAATCTGGACCATCTCTCTAGACGGAGAAATTAATAGACTGCTTTATACATTGACCAGCAGTGATTTAACCCTCTTTTAAAAAAAAGAATAAAAGGGCAAACAAAAATAGGCCTACTTCTTGCGTGTTTTGTTTGGCTAACATTTACATGTAATTCCATATGTTTCATTGCCCCAACAGCTTCCTTCATAATATTTCTCACAGACGGGGCCAAAATGAGCTGCAGAGCTGTAAAAAGCCTCCTCCGGCCCTCTATTAAGGGCCTGATCATAAATAATTCACCATGATCGTGAGGCATTATTCAACAGGACGATTAATTTTTAAGATAGAGGAAGGCAACACAAAACATAAATTGGGTGGCACAAAAAAAATGTCCAGAAAATGCTAGCATTCAAAAACTGTCAAGAGCCAAAAAAAACCTCATCTTCCCTGAATTGACTGGCACATTTCCACAATCAACCCGTGAAAAAGGACGATATTTCTGACTACAAAAGATGCCATGCAGGCTGAGCAGTATGTTAACCCTTTCCCTTCGACCACTTTTGTGACTAACTAATTAAGCCTTTGTGTGCCAAAAGGACAAGCTAAGCAGGTGAATAGCAGCCATGTAACCAATTCTCAACCCTAGACATGAGCAAAAAGCAAACTGCAGTTTCCACACCAACAACTAAAACTATCGGGAAAAAATCTGAGCATGTCCCAACCCGCAACAACACAAAAGTGTAGTTTTGCACGGAATCAAAACATTTTGTCACACAGCACCTGAATAAACTATTCTATCCGTTGCATATCAAATATGTTTTCTGGCTAAATTTTTCAGCACCAATTTTCGCCCGAAGACTGAAGATGGCAGATCCTGATGTAAACAAGCTGTATTGCAGTGCCACGAATGAACAAAAGACAGAGAGACAGGGCAGATAGGAGCTGGAGCCGCCCTCAACCTGCGCTGTCAACAACAAATCGTCATGAAAAGCCATGCTAACAACCAACCATGTTTGCCCAATCATTTAATTATATCAGACACCTACACAATCAATTTTAATGCAATATCAGTACAAACCAATTGTAACACAGGTTCCAAGCAGTATGTGCTCTGTTAGCAACATTTTGAGGATGTGTGTGTGTGTGAGTGTGTGTGTGTGTGTGTGTGGGGGGGGGGGGGGTACACACACACACACACACACACACACACACACACACACACACATATATAGACAGGCACACACACAGATAGTACCCCCATTCGCTCACACCAGACCATGACCAGCCAAATAGACAGACACTAACGTTAGTCACATCAGAGGATCTCGAGATCAGAGACAAAAACACAAGGGAAGACTCAAACAAGGAGGGTTGGGAAGCACAGGGAAATGTTATCGCCCAACATAATTCAGTTCTAGTCCCGGCTATCAGAAAACAGACGATTCACACGTACAGCTATGGACTAACTAGACAATGTTTTCAGTAATTCACAAAGCCTTTCATAGACTGGCACACAGGAGAAATAAAAGAAGCACAAAAAGATGGAAGTAATGATATATTAAACAAGTTAGAGAGGATATGAAAAATACAGCACTTGGAAACATTGGGTCAATCTAAAATTAATGGCATGCCTTCAGTGAATCAAGACCAGCGAAAATCAATTCCCTGATCGGTAGTGACCTTAGCCCTGTGAAACAATGGTCAGGCTCATTACACTATTTCAGTACAATTATTACCAAACTCAAAATACAGTAAGTGGATTGGAGCGTATCAAATCTACACATACTGTATGCTAAGAACAATACACTCAGTGTGTTTCAAACAGTTGTCCAGAGAGAGAAAGACATAGAGAGAAGGGCCTTATTAGCCTTTCAATTAGATCCAGTTTCAGTGTGAGTACTGGTGCACATCCCCGAGCGACATAGGCCCAGAGATCTTGAGTGCTACTCCTAGGCCTTGATTGTGTTCGGATCGTTACGTTTTCATTAACATGTGTTAACCACGAGGCCATCGGAGCGATTGTGATGCAAACGCAGATCAGTACGTGCAACCCCGTACCTAATGGCATGCCCTAACCGGGCCACCAGCCTGCTCTTTGTTCTGCAGCGGACGACTCTTTCCAGATGTAATGTGTAGTAATGCAGGCTCCCTTCAGTGAGTGTCCACAGTGTCCCAAACAAAAATCTAAAATGTGTCTCCAAGGTCTGCTGCAAGCAGTGCGGTGTACACATGAAGAAATATATTTCCATACATTTAAAGCTGTGTGTGTGTGTGTGTGTGTGTGTGTGCTCTCCACAGGGGAAGACAAGGACAGATAACACTCAATTTCCGAGGACAGGCCACGTTTTAAAAGGAGCAAGTATGGCGTCCCGAAAAGCCGGCGTCTGGCAATGCTAAAATATTTCGGATGTAAGAATTAGTGGCAAGGTTATCATCTTCCGCCACCCTCAGCAGGGGAGCCGGCACAGCAGTCGTCTCTGCTGCACACTGAACAGTCTAGATATGCAGCGCACTCCGGTAATAGGCTTTACACATCTCATTCGGAGCTACTATGTCGACGTGCTCTTTTTAAAAGAGAAAAATCCTGAAAGGTTGACACTTAGAATGGTAAGCTGGATCTCATGTCTCAGACGGTGTCGGAGCTGCCAGGTTGCTGTAAATGAACGGTGGACTTACAGTCGATTTATTACACACACTGACTGCTGAAAATAATCAGGGGTAAAACTGACTGGAACTGAATGAAATTCACACACTGGTTTTATGGCATGTGTGCAGGTCAATTACCATGACAACATCCTACTGATGGAGAAAAAACTGCCTGAAAAAAAATAAAACATGTTATCTTCAAAACGGCACCTTTTCAAAGGTTTCTCAACGAGAACCCTCCCTTGGTAACTGCAAGCACAGGACCAAACAACAGAAGATTATCTTGTTGTGAGATTAATGTGGATTTGGCGAAGGTAATTGCGTAAATAGTTGAAATCCTTGCTTCCGACATGATGGAACAATAAAACCCACCCACGTCTGTACATCGTACCCGACTACTAGGCCGGGCACCTCAGACCAAACAGACAGACACAAAAATGGGACACCGTTTAAATCTGCTCAACCTCCGAATGTATGAAAGAAAACTCATGCAATGAACCAGCATGATGTATTCAGAATGAAAGGAATGTATTTAATTCTACAAACACACTGACAATATTAACTCATGCTCACAAAATAATAATAATAATGAGAAGAAATAAATAAGTAAACAAATGGACCAGAACAGTTGAAGTTGAAGAACTGGTTTAAAAAAAAAGTTATCAGAGAAAGCAAAGTCAATTTTACAGGCTTTGAACAAGACCATTTCTACGGCTGCTCTTTACTTCCCCCAAGGCCCTCTGGACGTTCTTTTGAAGGGACTGGTGTTAGAGCGCACTCTTGTCGGTTTAGCCAACACTCCATGCTGCATCCCCTGAGGTGAGGAGCTAGAGAGCACCATAAGACACCGCTCCGAGCCAACAATGGAGAGTGGACATATAGGGTATGTGAGTGAGAGAACGAGGGAGTGTTGTGCATTGCAATGACAAATGGAGGGATTGGCAGGTCTGACTGACTGCCCATAGACTTGGGAACATTCTGCGATTGTTTAAGGGGTGCAAGCACTGCAAGCCATGAATTAGGAACATCTGTTTCCAGAATGTTTCTTTTTAGTTCTTTATTATTATCCTGTGTGTGTGTGTGTGTGTGTGTGTGCATGCACTATTTGTGCACTTTCAACAGTGTGCAAAAGAAGCTACCACCTATCGTGAAGCTCCCCTTGTCAAAGCCCAGGTTTTGTCACTTGGAGGATTATTACGGTCATCAACAGAAGGGGACACACCAGTCAGCAGAAAATGGGAGAAAATGTCACCTTTCAGCGCCAGACACTAGATAGGAACGTCTCCCTTTGTACTTCGTTTTGCCATGACAAACTCTCTCCCACACCCCCAGCAATTTTACAAAATCGACACTATGCTCCAGACCAGCTTGTTTCAGTCTAGATTGTCTGGGTTTGACCACATTATTGTTATATGCTACAGGAGAGGCTGGCTAGGCCAACAGCAGCTATTATCATGCCAACTGTCCAGAGCATGCATGCCCTGGCCGTTGTCAAGATGAAAATCGGCGAGGTGGTGTTTTAGAACAATGGTTTATAGACCGTATAATGTGTCTCCGTCTCTGCAGAAAGGTGTCTTCACATCATCACAAAGGTTTGCTTCTTACAATACAGACAAACCTAACGGGATGTTATATACTGTTATGATGCCATTTCAAAATATATTTGTTTACTCAAGGTATTCTCATATCATTTTAGCAAAATAGATCCATCCATATCTGAGATAGGTAGCATCTTGATGGAGCCACTCCATTGAAGGCCCTATTCATCACTCTGGTGTTTTAGTTCTGAATGCATACATTGCCTGTTGTATTGTATACCCCAAAGAAAACAATAATGTTAAAGTAAGATTTAACTCGTGTTCCACAATCATCTCTTACTTCAGACAGGCCTCACTGTTGCTATATCAATGAGAATAAATTATTAGGCCATTTTTGAATTGAATACCGGTAAACACCTTTAATTAGCTCAGATCTTCTAATATCTCTTTAGTCCATAGAGAGATGTTCACAATATTTCACTGAAACATCTTATGCTTTGAATCGCTTTTATACACACTCACAAACAGTAAATTCCTTTATCGCGCTGGAGACATGAAGCAAAGAAACATAAAAGAAAATCAAGTGAATGCAACTTCATATATGACCTACAAAAATATAAAGAATATCAAACATGTATTATATGTAGAAATGTATAACATACCGTATGTGTTTCCAAGCAAGACGGAATTTTTTTTTTGCTGTTTCATAAATGTTTTGATAATACTATCTGTGTCCTTCTGTACTCCATAAACCACTCACTCCCCAACACATTCTCCAACACACTCTCCAACACACTCTCCAACACACTCTCCAACACACTCTCCAACACAGAGTGAGAATTACAAGAGAGCCTTGGTTGAGGGTGTGACACCACTGGCCCCCTCCAAACAAGACTTGCACCTCTCTCTCTCTCTCTCTCTCTCTCTCTCTCACACACACACACACCACCACCAAAGAGAATGAAAATAAGATTCTTGCCACCCCCCAAAAAATATTAATGGCGTCTCTGTTGAGAGAGAAAGAAAGAAAAAAGAAAGAAAGAAAGAGACCCCCCAACACACACACAAGGCCAAATGTCATCATATAATTCACCCAATTTGCTCCAGACCCCATCCAAGCGTCAGGCCTGTCTTGTTTAAAAGTGTGGATGTGATGTGCTTGCCTCTAATCCTGTAGCCCTGCGCTACCCCTTGCAGATGTCTGCAGATCCTTTCTCCTGGCCAGACTCCTCTTTCTGTGGACAGCCAAGGCCTAAGCACAAAAACGGCTGTTTGCTCAAAGCTTTGCCTCCCCGACTTTTGCCACTGACCCAGAAATTGAATATTTTCCCAGCAGCATCCTCCTCATAAGACTCCACTCATTTACCACTGTGTGTGCATGTGGGTGGGCAGCCGTGTGTCTGCATTTTTGTATAATAAAAACATAATAATAGTAATGATAATGATGATAATATGGCTATTACTAATAATAATAATGGAAATAATAACACTGGATATGTAATATTAAACAATATAATAATAAGTATGTATTTTGATATTATTATGGTTATTATTTTTATTATTATTTTATTATTATCATCATTGCTGTTGTTGATGATGATCATTATGTGATAGGTATGTCTAATTTAATAGGCCAATTGTGAATATAAATGGTGGAAGAATGTGTTTCCATCAAGTGCTTCATCTTTCTTTTATTCTGAGAAATTCATCACTGAAGCTAATTAGCTCCAATATTGATATGCCATCTGAGCAGGCAAGGGATGCATGATTGCGTCACACGCTGGAAGATGATGATGGAAACTAATATTTCCCCCAAAATTGCAGGGCGGAAACACCCAAGCTTCTACATGTTTAACTGATCATAGCGACCCATACACCCACCCCTCACACACACACTCACCCACACACACACACGCATTCACATACACACACCCACACCCCACCCACACCCACACCCACACCCACACACACGCACACACACACACACAAACACACTCACCCACACACACACACACTCAATTCCTCCTTGTCACAAAAGTTAGCATCTGAATCAACAAATAAATGTGAGCAAGACTGAACACATCAGCTGGAGGTAGCTTCAACTCAACAAAGGGACAAGGCTCAGACAATATAAATGAAAATCGTCTGTGGTACAACTGATTCGACATGTTGGCCAACACATGCCATTTCAACATCGTTTCTCATTACTCTGACATATAACAAATATCCCCATTTTATTTTATTTTTATTTTGTTTAACTGTGAGTGCTGCTTCAGAACTACAAGTACTTTGTGGAAAACAAATAACAAATAAAATAAGGACTTGCTGAAATTAGGAGATTTGGGTCAGTTGTAAGTAACAAAGTAAATAGTGTCAGTTGTGTCAAAATCAGGGATGTGTTTTCACAGAGATAGAGAGAGAGAGAGAGAGAGAGAGAGAGAGAGAGAGAGAGAGAAAGATTACACATACAAAACACAAGGGCGCAACTACATGTGCACACGCACACACACACACACACACTCAATTCCTCCTTGTCACAAAAGTTAGCATCTGAATCAACAAATAAATGTGAGCAAGACTGAACACATCAGCTGGAGGTAGCTTCAACTCAACAAAGGGACAAGGCTCAGACAATATAAATGAAAATCGTCTGTGGTACAACTGATTCGACATGTTGGCCAACACATGCCATTTCAACATCGTTTCTCATTACTCTGACATATAACAAATATCCCCATTTTATTTTTATTTTGACACCCACCCCTCACACACACACTCACCCACACACACACACGCATTCACATACACACACCCACACCCACACACACACACACACACACACTCGCACACGCACACTCATTCTCTTTGAAGATGAGCAGATCAGTTAGTTGTACAGTACGATTTTGGATGAATGGAAAAAGCATCAAAAGGCACGATTGGGTATTTACTGTATGTGTGTCTCATAAGTTGATTCCACTGTTGAGTGATGCCACCACCGTCTCACGGTTACTGGGTGTTTTTCTCGTTTTGTGTGATCGTTCGCTAGCTCGTTTCCCCCCCGCAAAGGTCATATTTGTATTTAACCTACTGAACATTTCCCAGAAAAGTACAGAATGCACTGGACTGCATTCATTATAAAGTAAAGACTGACACTGGCCTCTGCTCTAGAGGGTTTTTCTTTTTTAACTATGGGCTCAATATTAAGTATGAAAGACACACAGAGCCCCGACCAAATTCATAAAAGAGAAATCTGCCCCAGTTTCCAGCGTCACGCAAACAAAAACAAAAATAGTTCGATATTGTTTTAAAGGGAGAACACACTTGGCATGGTGCTAATACAGGCTGACCCCAATGCATTTGCAAGATATTCAAATGCATCGATTGATTCGATTTAAAATGTGCCATACGGCCACCCATTTCTCTGAGCAATACTTCATACAAAATCTCTCAATTCTATGAGAACGCTGATTCTCTCTGATTCCTTTTTTTTCAAATCTGAAACTCAAAAACACGTTCGCTTTGCATCTTCAGAGGGAACAGAGGGAAAGGGCTAGCTAAAGGCTGCGCGGAAAAAAGGATGATAAATCCTATCATTCCCTGACAAACAACAGCTGCACTTCTTTCAGAATAGTGGCTCTGACACTCTCTCTCTCTGCCCCCCCTCTCTCTCTCTCTCACACACACACACACACACACACACACACACACTCAATTCCTCCTTGTCACAAAAAGTTAGCATCTGAATCAACAAATAAATGTGAGCAAGACTGAACACATCAGCTGGAGGTAGCTTCAACTCAACAAAGGGACAAGGCTCAGACAATATAAATGAAAATCGTCTGTGGTACAACTGATTCGACATGTTGGCCAACACATGCCATTTCAACATCGTTTCTCATTACTACGGCATATAACAAATATCCCCCATTTTATTTTATTTTTATTTTGTTTAACTGTGAGTGCTGCTTCAGAACTACAAGTACTTTGTGGAAAACAAATAACAAATAAAATAAGGACTTGCTGAAATTAGGAGATTTGGGTCAGTTGTAAGTAACAAAGTAAATAGTGTCAGTTGTGTCAAAATCAGGGATGTGTTTTCACAGAGAGATAGAGAGAGAGAGAGAGAGAGAGAAAGATTACACATACAAAACACAAGGGCGCAACTACATGTGCACACGCACACACACAGTGCAAATACACACACAAACACACACACACACACATTTGTGAGAGCTTATAAGTCTACCGCCCTCCTTACCCCATCACGCTTCTCTCAGCCTTCTGGCCTCGACTAAACTAATGGGGGACAGGGATGAAGTCCCTCTATTGAGGAAGGATATGATGCCACTTTGAAATGCTAAAAATGGCCTCAAAACAGTGGGAACTTAGTCTACACTTGCATCAATTCAAAGAACTCTGTCCCCAGTCCTGGGAAATGGTGTCTAGTTATACGAGCTCACATAAATCAGACTGCACCAGTAAATAACTAAAACAACAAAAAATAGCTCTGAGTCTCTCCTTGAACCTTGTCATAACACTGACACTCACAGTTATTCATTAGGAGCATTAGCACACACTGCCACTGTTCAATTTGAAGTTAGTTAGAAGCAATAGGATACACAGATGGTGTTAGAGAATATATGGAAGGGGGGGGGGCAGATAAAATCCTCACCGATAACACTGTTGTCATCATCCCAGCGGAGTGCAGGAGGGGGCAGGGGGAAAGCGTGTCCTATTGATCACGAAATCCTCACTATTTCTATGCCTCGCCGAGCAGCCGTCAGGTCGTCAAACATGCCAAGCCACTGGTGATGACCCATTCTACTCATGTGCCTCCTTCCCAGCCGTTAACACATGGTTGACAAGAGGGCCGGGAGTGTTGGTAAATAATGCATGGTCAGTGAAAGGATCTAATTTTACAGCCAAAGTGCCGAGTGTTTCAAGGATTTAAACCCTGCAGCACTCTGCATCCAAGTTAGTTGTCATTCGTGTAATGTTTGCAGAAGTTCTTTGTTTCTTTGTTGTGTTGCTGTTGGGTTCACTTATATGTTGAGTCCAATTTTATTTGTTATCAGTGAGCCTATATCAAAGTCAAATATTTATATTTTCTTTAGCTTATTAACGCCGCTCTTGGCTAGCCAAGGCCGTGACTACGTTGTATAGATAGACAATCCAGAATAATACCCATGTTAAACGCAAATTATTACTTTCACAAGCCTTACCGACTACACCGATTTAACAGGAAACCTATTATTTTGTTCTCCGTACCTACCACGACATTCTGAGTTTCGATGCATTCTGACACCGAAAAAAATACGACAGCCGACCAAATCGGTCCACATCTGGTTCTGTTTTCATTAACCATTTTTCAATTAGCCATGCCAACACATGGAACATTTTAATTACGCCAAGTAGCCCACTTAAATTAAATGCCATTACTTTTTTGGGTGTTGTTTAATACAACCTAAACAATCTCGCCACGTTCCTAACTAGACTTTGTAATAAAAAAAAAGTATGCTAGCAAAGCATACACTAGGCCTAAACAGAGGGTTGTCGCATCTTTTCAATTTAGCCTAATAACTTTGTAACCTCCGATTAGGTTATTAGATCCGTTGCGCTATTAGCCCACTGAGTAGCCTACTTGTAGAGGCTGAATCCTACAGGAAAGTAAAACGGAATAATGCTTAGGGACTTACCTTTCAGAGAGATGCTGTGACGGTAACGAAAAGAGTGGCAAAAAATCAGTTGGATAGTGGAAGTGGGGAGAAGATGGCTTGCAGGCATGTGAGAGCGGGTCCTCCTCTGCAGCTCAATACACAGCAGGCGGCATAGAGGGACGCGCTGCAGGTCTGAGGCATGCTCCACTTCCCCGGGACAGACAGCGCTTTACCAGGCAGCGGCTCTCTCTTGGAGTTCGCACATCCCTGGTGTCAGGGAAAACAGTTCCATGACAGGGTGCTATCAGTCAATAGGCATCAGCGCCGCTGATTTACCATTTATTCTTACTCCCTCTCAGCCGTGGAGTCTATCGTTACTCACATCGCACAGTCAGCAGTCGCTGAAAAAGATCAAGGAATACGCGAGGAACTGCAGACCTGTGACTCTGCCTTGGTTGTAAAACTGCGAAAGAGGAGAAACGAGCACTTCCTCTCTGTTAAAGTAAGTCCTCTTTGTCCCTAGAATGATAATGTTGTGCCTCGCGACTGCAAAGTTTGAACTCTCATTTGGAGAAGGTCCTGCGCGCGACATTCACAGAGTGACTAGACACAGAGCTACGAGCTTTCCCGTAAACAGCGCTAGTGCATTGAGTCGAGTGCAGAGCAGACTGGCTTCTGCGACGGGCAGTCTGTGAATGGACTCCTCTCAAATCCCGACATGGATTCTCCTACCTCACTGACTCGGAATTTCTAGAGACCAAAAAAAAAAAAACTCCCTAATCACATAAACATATTATCATGTCCAGCAAGCCTAAAACTATTTTTTAGTCCCGGCTGTTGGAAAAGAAGATTAGAGCGAAGAGAGCCCAAATGTGTAGTAGATTATTATAAATACAGTATATGCACCATTGCCTATTTTCCACTCCATTTCAACTGCATGCTCTTACGATAACGTTAGGATGGAGGTTCAGAGTCCTCTACCACTGCCTATGACATATCCTTACTGTAACACTAACAAATATCAAAAACAAGGGGGAGAGTAGTGTCATTGCTGGCTTCAGATGACAACAGGCTGGCAATCACAGCAGAAATGATGGTGGGGGTCACCAAAGTTTTCACCACAAACACATAGCCAAATGCACATAAATAAATAGTAGGTATGGTCACTGTGCTGTATTAAATGTAAGTTGACATTTATGTCAGTGGTAAATATATTTAAAAAATGTTGTATAGTCTACTAAATGGATCAACTGGTGGTGATGTTGGTTGTGTCCATAAGTAACAAAGAATTTTTCACCAATCTGAAAACCGGAGACGTGAAATGTCTCATCAGACGGGGGAGGCAGGCCCCCTTCACACCTGTCTTTAATAAAAATACAGGTTTGAGGCACTAAGGGGAAGCCTGAATTTGAGTTGTATCGACTAGGTGAAGGTGACTATCTGGGTCCTCCATGCTCCTGTTTCCGCATGCATAATTTTACATAAAGTTTTTTTTTTTTTTTTTTTTTTTTACCAGACAAAAGAGAAAACAGATGTAGCATGACCATCAAAGTCAGATATCCATTTACTGAAAAATAAAAATAATTATATGTAAAAGAGGAAAAATATTTGTAAGACAAAAAGAGTCTTTGCACGTAACCCCAATCATTAGAAACAGAAAATGCATTTTTAAACAAAAAAATGATAGTCCTCTGACCATGAATTCAAAAATTGCTTTAATACATTTTGAAATCTTGATTCCACAGGATGATGATTCAGGACAATCAGCCATTAATAATTTTATGTCACACTGAAGTTTGGCAGAATGGGAAAATAAAAAAATATACATATTGTATCATGTTTGGTCATCCTCTTATGACAGAAGGCTGAGGTTAATTAAAAAATGACCTGATTGTGAGTAAGGAATGCCAGTGCTATATTCTGCACAAAGCTAAATCAATGCGATACTTATCCATTAGTGGCCAAACCATGATTCTGCATTGTTGTGATAGGTAAGTGTAAACTGTAAACTTTAAACTAGAAAACAACTTTAAATGTTTTCATTTATCACTTAGGTTGATTAAATACTTAAAAGGGGAAGGAGTAAAAAGGTCTCTCGCCACCAAGCATGGGTAACCAACAACATCTGTGAGCAGTTTTCTGGTGGCCGATTTTTTTCTTCTTTCTTTCTTTTAATGCATGAGGTCATATTCTTTTACCCTTGTTCAGGGTGAAGTGAAATCTTCAGCAGGAAGTTTAACTCTAGATCACGGAAATCAAATTATATTCGAAGACACAACTCTCACATTCTATTTTCTAATACCCCTTTTTGTACCTCCTGACAGCATATACAGATTCAACATTTCAACAGTAGTGACCAAAGTCAACTGTTTCAAGCAATGATCAGTAATGAATACATATAATAAATACATATACCTTTTATCAGTAGTGTGCTGTGTAATTGTGAACGGTTCACAGGGAAAATGCTCTTCAAACTCAAATAACATTGCGGAGCACCCTCCCTGTGCCTTACAATATCATGTCTCCCCACGCCCTGACAATATAGCATTTGTTTTTTATTTAGTTTACTAATTGTGCAGTCCAACTCAATAGACTAGTCATTACACGGACCCTCAGCACGCACAGGGAGACGGGAAGCAATTAAAAAGAATGTAAACAGCCATATTTTGGTTTCAAATGGGAGTATCAAGGACCCTGTCTAGCATTACTGTCAAATAAAGTCAATGTTAAATGAACAGACCATACAAACAACTGTCATTCCAGCATAGTGTAGATTTATTACATTTTTTTTTATCATATTCTGCTTAACATTTTTACTTAGCTGTACTATCTTTGGTACAGTAAATATAACAGCATTTGTTTTTCTTGTGCCAATATATTATAATTACCCATCATAAAGGTGAAATGAACATCAAAAGGGCGAAATGGACGTAAAGGCCTGTGCTTTGAGACGGCTGTGCTAAGTGGAAGCAGCTGTGGTCGTGTTTGGATCCCATCAGAAGCGTGATGTATGGTGGGCAGTAATGGGCCTCCGCGGAGGCCAACACTTCTAATTTGGCTCCATCCAAAGTGATGTGGCTCTGGCTAGTGTACAGGAAGACGTTTCTTAAAACAAGGACAGCAACAGAGAGACAGGAAGAAAGAAAGAAAAGAAAAAGAAAACCTTTTAACTACCTCAACATAATAAAGACATTTGGGAGTCCACCTTGCCCACGACGGCATGAAGGTCAGTGTCAGCGCCGGAGTCGGAGTCGGAGTCGGAGTCAGGCCACGCAGACCCCAGTAAAGGTGGTCATCTCTGCCTGTGCTCTTTTGAAATTTTCATTCGCCCCTTAAGAAATATGGCTGCCATTTAGCGACTCATAAAGCATGATGTACGGCAATAAATTTATATCGCTCACCGGGAACCTTGATGCCACCTCCAAAAGGCTAAACAAATAGCATTTCCCAGCCGCTCATAAGCATATGATTTGCATAAAGGAACCTGGCTGGAGGGCTAGCTTATTGAGATGGGCTCTCTCTCTCTCTCTCTCTGCAAGGACTACATTTAAATCCACTGACCATAATGACCTTTCTTGAAATTGTCAAGTCAGTCCAACAAGGCTAAGTCTATGGCTATGCTTACTCAGGCCATTTTATGGTACGTCTCTCTGTCTGACCAAAACCAATGGCACATGATGAAAATAAGGCAAAAATGCAAAACCTGTGACACCACACGTCCCACTAGAGGTCAATAATCTTTTGGAGTAATTGCCTGAGTTTTAATTGGGGGAGTGGGAAAATTCTCAAATAGGCATGCATAATTGTAAATGCTCTATCCTTGACCCAATTGTGTATTCTTATTATTTCTATTAATTTAAAAAGTAGCTTCCATGGGTCCATATAAAAGACCGTAATTATAAATCTTCTAAGCACATATAGCCTATTTCCATGAAACTGAATTGTTCTAAGTATATTCAGTGACTGTTCAGCTATGAAGAAAAGTTGGTAAAATTAACGCATAACGTTTGATGACTGAACTACTTTTAACCTCCAGACATTTATTTTGTCCCAAGAGAAATACAGGTAAGCACAATATTTAAAACATAGTTCTCGTCAAATGCTGAGAGTTTAATTTGGCTTGCTGTGGTGAATTACAGAGGCTGTTACTATGGCCCTGATAAGGAGGAAGGGTGTGCCTGCTCACCATACACTGTGATGGCAAAACAGAAATAGCTTATTGACCAAGTTAGGTGGTATTTTACCTAGCATGTTGCTTGTTTACAAATTGAATAATCTATATGCTGTAAAATTCTTAAGAAAATACAATTTAAGCAGAATTGTATTTACTAAATTACTTTTACTTAATTGCCATTATTTGCTTAACCATTTGTATTTGCATTGACGAATATTGACAACAATTTTGAATAATATATATAGTTATTAGAACATATTATGGACATTATAGATAGAGCTTTGTACTTTCAACGAGTTAAATTATAAAATAAACCTTTCTTCTTCCATTTGGCCCTACGTATAATTTTCCTAACTTTCCGCTTGTGTTGCTAATGCAATTGAATGTACAATTCTGCTAAAGAGGACAGTCCTATGTTACACAGGCTGATGAGTTTCTGTTCTCTTAGAGGAGCCACAGAGAAGCCACTGTCCATGGCGCAGTTGTCCAAAAGGAATAAAAAAATAAATCCTTTTTTCAATCAAGCACAGTCTAATCCAAGGTCATTTCAGCATTTTGCCAATGTCCATTTTTGGGTGCTTCGTGATTATTGGGAAAAGTCACATTCAGCTTTTGTCCATGGCGACCTTTGTTCGTGGATTAGGCAAATGTGCCAAGATGTCTCCAAAAGGAGTCTTTAGTCTTGACCTTTACAGTGAAGACTCGAGCCCCTCCAACTCCAACTCCTGCTGAAGCTACTTGAGAAGTTTGTCTTAATTGCCATGGCAACATGGCACAGATCTAGTCTATTCTAATATTATTCAGCCCTGACCCATATGTGCACAAACACACAGCCACTTACACAATCAAACACACAATCAAACTCAATGACACAGAGAGAGAGAGAGAGAGAAACACACACATACACCCCACACATACTATATGGACATATGGATTTCTCATTTTCCAAAAGAGTTGATTAGTTATCATAGTCTTCTCGATGTTGTTGAGATGTCAATAAAGAAGTTGGTTCCCATGATGATTTGGCTACAACCTATGGCTCAGAAAAAAAATAGTGTACTGATTGAATGTCCATCTATACCCTGGGATAAAAAGTTTGAGCAACTCATTCTGAATCTGAGTAGAGCACAGTAACAGCCTCAAACTCAATTCTTAAACACAAACTTCAACCCCCAATCTAACCTCATCAACTTCTCTTTTTTTCAGTTTAAAAGTTCAATGTTCGCGCTGCCTGTTTTTCCACAGTGCTGCCAAGAGATTACTGCCTGTGTCGTTTTGACACTGTTGACATTTATTTTATTATTATGGTGTTCTCTTTCCTCTCTGTCACTCTTAACGTCAGAGGCAGATGCGCGCAAAATGAAAATGAGATGGATTTCACAACGGTCTGAATAATAATAATAATATATTATTATTTCTAATATAGTTTATATTTTATCTTTGATAAGCTGTATCCACCCCACAGGCAGCCACAGGTAGTGTGTATGTGGCATGACAGAAGTGAACAACAGAATCATTTGACCTAATTACCCGTCTAGTCCTTCAGCATGGCAGCCGGAGACAGTACAGAATACTAACGGTTGAATTCTTCATGCTTTACTAATAATCATATATATGTCTCATTGCCCTGAGTTTTTGACAATAGTCCAAATTGTGATTGACTTTCTATTTTCCTTGCTACTTTACTAATGTCATCCTGTTCTGTTGTTATTCAGTATTTCTATGTCATACATAATAGAGAGAAAAAATAGTGGCAACAGCGTGAAGACACAACCCTGTGATAGCAACGGCCGTTTCAGTGAGCAATATCCATCAGACAGCGTGTGCTGTGGGGCTCTGTGAGCAGGCCTTCAGAGCCTGAAACTTGCCCAGAATTGACTCATTCTCATGGCCGCTGACAGTAAAGGATGGATTCGAGTCCAGCTCCCTGAAGGACCAACAAAATCAAACTCTCCAATCCACACTGCGTTTCGGGGAGGTTTGCTCTCCTGTGCTCTTCCATCTTACCGGTGTCAGGCAACAGAAGTAAAGCAATAAGGGGTTAAGATGGGGAGTAAATCAAACCAAACAGAGAGAGAGAGTGTAGTGGAAGCTCCCAAGTAGAAAAAGTTTAGCATGCTCGAGGGTGGTGCCCCAAAATATTCTATACCAGACCACTGCAGAGGAAGTTTAAAAGGAAATTATTCACACTTAGCTTGAGGCTGACCTTTGAATACCACCTAACAGACACGAGATATAAAGACAGCAAAGCAGGGACCAGAAAAGAAGACAAATCTATTCATGAACCGGTGCATAAATCATACAGTGCATACTGTACATTCTTCCTGAACAAATAGAAGCCCTGCTGTTCGAGTTTCACATCCGCTATGCTAACGCTATTCACAGCGATTGGATTAGACAGACAGCGTACTGTGCTGAAGAGTCCTACCCCACCAGCCTAATTTTAATGCTAATTCTGCCACTGGTTAGAGTTGCTAAGTTAAATGAATGGATATCATGGAGCACAAGGTTCCCCCGTCACCTTAATTTAAAATGCTACTGTCAAAAATGTCTATTTAATCTCACCAGGGCTCTCGGAATAAAAATTGTTCTTGAAAATGCTCAGTTACACTCTGGTATCATGCAGCTTCTTTGAGCAAACACGGGATCCGTTCAGCCTCTTTAGAGGGGACCTGGGCTTGTTTGCTTTAGGGGCTGCTGTTCTGGCCAGCATTTTCAGCTTTCTGCAGGCAGGCGTAAGAGGCAGAGTGAAATGTTTACTGTAAGGAGGAAAACAAGCTCTAAGATCTCGCAACTGTGATCATGTGAACTGTGAAGTTTAAACATACACATTTTTACAATTTATGTAAAACAGCACAGTGTGTCTTTTTGATGTCAGTTTGAAGGCTTCTCCACAATGTCTCTCTCAGTGACTGCATTGGCTAGATTGGTGCACTGGCACAAAAAAAAAAGGAAAATGTGTTCCAGCACACACACACACACACACACACACACACACACACACACACACACACACTCTTCCCTTCTTACTCTCTCTCTCTCTCTCTCTCTCTCTCTTCTGCTATATGGTGTGTGTGTGAGAGAGAAAGAGAGAGAGAGAGTGTGGGAGCGTGTGTAAAGTTGAGAGATGAAAGTAGCTCACTGCATACAGTATGTGTGAGTTGGAGGCAGGCAGGGGTGTAGGATGGATGTCTTCCCCTGTGGGTACCTCACAGCTCATCTCATTTGGAGAGCACACGCAACACAAACAATATCTGCAACAGAGCTAAATGCAAACCCAAATGCCAGGGAAGGGATTTCCCTCATAAGCTTTTACACATAGGAGTTTTGTCTTTCCTCTGCGAGTAAAACCCAGGACTGAGGCACTTACTAGAGAATTCATGTGTAGGAGGTACCTCAGGGTTCTGGTTAGGAAATGCATGATTTGACCTGAAGGTTTCTGGAAAATGTGTGGACCCCCACCAAACCCTTTCAGTCAAAGAATGCATAGTTAATTGTACACATAAGGGTTGACTTTGACTTCTCCTGTCTCAATCTAGATACAATGC
Source organism: Alosa alosa (assembly GCF_017589495.1). Taxonomy (NCBI): domain Eukaryota; kingdom Metazoa; phylum Chordata; class Actinopteri; order Clupeiformes; family Clupeidae; genus Alosa; species Alosa alosa. The sequence continues at coordinate 10,064,777 of NC_063197.1, forward strand.
AATTGACTTCTTAATGAAGTTTACAGTAGATTTACTCATTTAGTAAACAAGCAATGGTAGGGTATATATGTTCAACCAATTACCGAGTCAGAGGTAGCACCTACTCCACAAATTGAGTTATAGTTGACATATGTATGCATAAGTATGCATGACAACTAGGCTATCTAATCCTCCCCCCAACCACCAACCCTCCACCCCCATCTTGAAAGCTGTCTACAGAAATAGAAGCAAATATAGCTGCACAGATTCTCACAGGAAACATTCTCCAAACATGCACATGTTGTTACATACAGTACACATTCATCTAGGTGACAGCATGAAACATTGTTTTGATTAGAAAAGTTGGTATGAGTGATCAAGGTTCCTGTGTGAAAGTTCACATGTCAATTACACCCTGTAAAACAATTACCGGTATAGGCTGTCAGTTACATAGGAGTGAAATAAGGATTGTGTGGCCTTAGTAATCACAGAAGATTAAGAAATATTATCTGTGTTTAGTGTGGCCGGAACGATGCCACTGACCAGCGCTTACTGTAGGGTCAGGTTACGAAGCTTGTCTGCTGTGATACTTGTACACCTTTGTTCACCTCTATAATTATACTTACATGGACACTCACGCAAACCAGCACCATTTCACTAGTTCAGAGGTTATAAAGAGTTTTTTCTTTGTATGTCTTTTTTCTTTTTCAAAAGGGTGGAATAGAAGAGATTGATGACTATCTTAACTCACTTATCTGTAAATAGACAGTATAAATGTATACATCTGTATTGAGTGACATGTTATAACTTTGTAAGGCATTGGACCCAGACCTGATACCCTCAGGAGGACAGTATGGGACACTTTATCTGTGTCTTCTTAAAAATCGCTAATGGGTGGAAACATTATATTTGACTGAAAACGAATAGCCTACTTCTATGTGTCTGCGTTCTGCACTCTCATGACTGTGTGTGCACATGTGGGTGTGTGTGTGTGTTGCCAATGGGTCACGGGTTATAAATGTCTAACTGGTCGAGGCTTTTCCTGGAAAGCAGGAGACAGCAGAAACAGATCTGTTCCTGATCTGGCCCTGAACAGCCGCACTCTTCCCCAGGTTAGATACCTTTATGCTTTGTTATTGCTGCCATTATTGTTTCTCAAAGCTGCCCATCCATCATATACCGCCCTCTAAATCATCACCATGGCAGCTGCTTAGGAGCCTCTAGCTTCCTGATGGAGTTTGACGCTGGAATTATTGTGTTTGCGTATTTGTTTTGTTGTCTGTGAAAATATAAAAAAATACAACTAAAAATGCAATTATGAGTTTTCAATGAATATATTAGCTATGCTTTTTATTCTCATGTGAGTAAACTAGGAAATGATGCACCAAAGCAATGACTTGTCATGTTTTTAGAGTTACACAAACTGGCAGAGTTTCATTATATCGCTACATTCTTATACAATATGTACAATATGTATTATCCAATGTTGCTTTAATACCCCATCATTTCACATGGGATGGATGTATAGTCATTTTATGTGAATACACTGAACTATGTATCAAACATTATGTTGACCTACTCCATGTGTTCAGAAAACCACATGAGAGATTGACTTTCTTTAAATCAGAAATCATAGAAGCATTAGTTACAATATCCAGAGCCTCTCTACAGTTGGCTATCATGTGGCATTACATTCATTTAGCCCCATATCATCCAGAGTTACATTCCTCGCTGGGCGTTGTGGCCTAAATGGAGCCGCTCCAGCGACGCGAGGAGTAGTATGTGCTGGTTGTGTACCGTGCACCTTAGGGAGGCCTACTGCAAGGCTTGAGTGCTGCTCTGACTGATAGGCTGTCAGCATGCCACTTCAGTCCCAGCCTGGGCCCCACACTCCACTCAGCCGACTTGAATGTCATATCTTCATTAAGCCACGGCGGCAGTGCCCCCGGGAGTGGAGTGGAGGCACGCAGGTTTCGCTGCTATCTCCCTCCAGGAACCTATTGCTACAAACACAGAGAGAGCACATGTTGTCTCTCACTCTCACCCCGGATGTGCGGCATGTCAGAAGACGTGAGGAGAATAGTCGAGAGGTTTCAACTGTGCGCGTCAACAGTGCTGGAGGTACAGAAATGCCATTGCCATGAATATGCAGAACAACATGTGACACAAAGCAAATCATGCAAAGAGTTAATACTCTAAAATATGCAAAACTCTGACTTTTACAATTTGCATAGATGAAAAAAAAAATTGTTTCTAATTTTGTGGATCATACTCTAGGGGTATGGGTACATCTAATAGTATATACAATGGTATATAATTATGATGATGATGATAATAATAATAATACTATTATTATTGTTATTAATAATAATAATAATAATAATAATAACAATAATAATAATAATAATAATAATAATAATATTATTATTTCTAATATAGTTTATATTTTATGTTTGATAAGCTGTATCCACCCCACAGGCAGCCACAGGTAGTGTGTATGTGGCATGACAAAAGTGAACAACAGAATCATTTGACCTAATTACCCGTCTAGTCCTTCAGCATGGCAGCCGGAGACAGGACAGAATGCTAAATGAGGATGAGACGGAGGAGTGAGCCGAAAGGTGACACAGAAGTGAGAAGTTATTTGAATATCTGACCAAATCATGCTTGCTAGTCAAGCGGAGAGACTATATTTGCCATGTTAAGTGAAGCTGCTTGACAGCAGAGAACACAGGGGTGATGATGGTGGTGGCAATGTGTGTGACAGTTTGTGTGTGTGTGTGTGCACACATGTATACAGTATATATTAGTATATATGTAAATATATATATATATATATGTGTGTGTGTGTGTGTGTGTGTGTGTGTGTGTTTATGTGGGTGGATGGGTGATAAAGAAACAGAAAGGGAGAAAAAGGGAACAAGATGAAAGAAAGAGACTGTGTGTTACAACGAGAGAAGATACGAATGTGTGAGTGTGTTGTTTGTGTGTCTCTGTGTGTGAGTGCATGTGTGTGTGTGTGTGTGTGCAAAGGTCCTTCAACTATATCCAGTTTACATATTCCAAGCCTTTCATACATACAGATGGCAAGCTGAATGTCCTCCACAGAGCCGCAGTCATGGAAAACCACCACAACTGCACACCCACCCCTGCAGAGGCCATTCCCCCACCAACAGCTCTCTCGAGGAAGGCCATTTTAATTCAGAATTATGCTGCATGACATGGAAACATGCAAAAGAGCCCAAATAACTTGTTGTGAAGGTATATCATGTGCCAAGAGAGATATGCTAGGAAACACTCATGCTCAAATGTGTTCCCTGGCCTCACACCGCTTTGGACTTGCGGAACAAACACTGAACTCATGGAGCAGCACAGAGCCCATGTGGAGCGAGGCAGAAGAGTACCCATAATTCATGGCTATACATCTGCTGACGCCATTAGAATACAAGACTCCTGAATAAGATTCCCTCTGAGAGGCCAGTTGCCTCTAACGGCTCTACTGGATGTGCTTCCATCATCCGTTCTGAACGTTGGAGCGCCACCTAAATTGGCATTCAACAGCACACAATTGTGTTTCTCCAACGTAATTGTGTTCCAGACGAATGATTTCACAATAATTAAAATAATTAAATGGAAATAACACGAAAGCAGCTGATATTCTCAAAATGGAACATCACAAATCTCTGCTGTTTGATGGCATAGTGTAATGCATGCAGAGGGCACTTTGCTATCTCATATTGGGCTACCTTCCAGTCACAAGTCTGACACCTCTTGATTGAAGTCGAGGAGGAAAATAGGAGACCGAAGAATGAATTAGCTTCACTATCATCATTCCTCTCCACATATTTACTCTGGGGCTCATCTTACAGACCAAACACTGAAGGAATGCAGAGGTACCCAGAACCAAAAGAAATTTACCAATACTGTGTGGATCAGCAATGTTAATCAAAGCAGTGTGTGTGTGTGTGTGTGTGTGTAAGTTAGTAAGCTAACTGGTGTGCGCGCCCCATGCTCCCAGTCCGCTTGCATCAGTGCGGAGGTGAACTGAGGCTCGGGGGGTAGAGAGGGAGAGAAAGCGGAGAACTAGACCAGCAGATTGCAGGCGGAGCGGGCGCTGTTCGAGGAGCTCGCTTCATCAGGGCCTCTGACGGTGTCACACTGAGATCCCATTCACGGTGCACACCTCCCCACTGTGTCTCCCCTTAATAGATCCACAGATACGCTCTAACTACCACCCCTGTGCCGGCAAATGGTAAAGACTCTGCCACCTATTTCTCACAATTTGCAATTAATGGAGCCTGCCTTGGCAGTTTACCAGGATATTACTATCTGGAGTACTGTTCCCGTCTCAATGAAGGAGTCTCTATGGTCTTAATTTCTTGCTTATTGTAGGATGGATTGCAGTTGAATGGCAAGAGCCTAAGAAATAACTTCAAATACATTTCTCTCTGTAGAGTTCCCTCTGTCCTTAATTGACGTTGGATATGGTTCCTTAATGTGATGCAGTTGGATCACTATATATTTGTATTTGAGAGAAATGACAGAAAAGTTATTGATGGCACATTCATCCAAAGTGATTATAGAAAGGGTCAGAATTTGCTAATGTGCTCTGAGTGTATTGTTTCCTGTTGTCTGTGTCCAGGGTTGGTCAATGAATTCCCATTTGTACGAGACTGATTTAGTCACACAGAGACACACATAGGCTTCCAGGCTCTGTCTGTCTGCTACTCTGTTAAAGGTTCACCGTGCAATTTATGCACCGTGCAGTATATATGCATAGACCAATAATAAAGATGGAGGAGTGAAAACAAATGACCTTGTACTTTCAATCCATCTTAATGCCTTTGTTTCAGAGGATTGTAATGTATTTGTTTTAATGCATTTCTTTACATTTGTTTGGCCCTGAAGGATTTCTCAGTTTCTTTTCTTTCTTTTTTTTAATTCTGAAAGTTCATTTCCAAAGCGACCTGTTTTATTTAGGCAAAAGCAGTTCTGTAGCCTGGCTAATATGTGTGGGCAATCCTCAAGCATGGCCAAGCAGCACGGGAAAATGTATAAATGAAAAGTGTTTCATTCTCTCCAGACCATAAGCTAGTTAGGAATCCTCTCTGTTGGCACCGGTCTGTCTCGCACAAACTCAAATTGATTCCTAATTGAATTTCTATGGATTTTGATCTTGCTTTTGCTGGTTACATTAAGCCCGGACTAGTCTCATTTTGCAATGGGGGTGTACTCCAAATGCAACCCACACTTAGCGCCCCTTGGTCTCTCTCTCCCTCCCTCTCTCACTCTGGGCTCGCCAAAATAATATGATTTCAACATCTTCTATTTGATCAGTTCATGGCCATCCATTAAAATGAAACATTAAGCCGCACAAGCGTCACCTTGAAACCTACATAATCTTTGAAAATATTTTCATTCGTACTGTATAGTCCAACCCGTTGCCAATGTTAATGAAGATCAAAGAGAGCCTGTGCATAGTGATCAGCTCTGATATATGCACATTGGTTCTGAGATTACCTACAACAAACTGTGTGCATATGCAAAAATTCCTGTATGAGTTATTGCAGCAATTTTACATTTTCATAACACCATTTTTAAAGTTATGTCTTGAATGTTTCAATAAAGCAAAGACACATTTTCTGCTCTCTGCTTTCTTCAGCATACTGATTATAAAATGGTCATTAGACCCGAAGTGTGGCCTTATTTCCTTTTTCCTTTACGACTTGTCAACATTAGATAACAGCACTCTGACACAGCAAAACGACTGTATTCTGTTCCCCCTGCTTTATGGCAGCAATGCTTGCCTGCTGCAAGGGCTGGTGGAAGGAAATCAAACAGGCCAAGAGCTGATGATGGCTAGAAATGCATTTTCAATTCACACAGCTCTGTTGAGATCACTGATACATCAATCATTTTTAGTTTTCCTCTTAGATTTTAACTTTTTTGTAAAAACATTAGAGAATATGACCAGATATTGGAACGATCATGGTATCTTCTAGAAAGAAGACATTTACCCTACCAAAATGAATGTGAGTTAAAAATGAATGAGTGGACACCACCAATGTGTCACTCACGCCCATTATAGACTATAACAGTCTATGCTCACGCCTGTATGATGTCACAATAGCCCTCAAGAGTCAGAGCCAAAGATTATAGAGCGCTACGCTCTAAGATCCTTGAGTGGCCACCACACATAGGCTGTCAACACTGGAAGCAAGCTCATAGGGAACTAGTTACTTGCTATGAAAGTAATGTAGGGTTGGTATCTGTCAAGGTTGCTCTCTAGACGAACCACATTACGCCTTGGATAAGTTTGTTGGTTTGCAATTGCAAATGTACGCAATGCTATAAGGCCTGTGAGTATTAAAACTAATCAAAACACTACTGGTCATGTAGGTCTTGTTCTAACTCAGTGTTGAATTAGGATATAACAGGACGCAATTCCTATGGGTCAGCTAAAACAGATATAGTTGTGTTACTCCATATATATGCCTGGTTCTTAAACTTGTGACTTTAATGAATGAAAATGCCACACTTAGATTGGTTATTTAAGGATGGTTTCCATGACAGTGCATCATTGATACAATGATCACAGTAACTCATGAAGTTCATAAAATTCCTCTACTGAAGTAATAACCAGAACTGCTATTAGTGAGGATTAAAATCACGTGTCTGAATCTTTTGTGTCTGCTTTGTATTGTGTATGTGATCTGAATCTTTTCCCCAGTTATTACGTGGTAAACAAAGTGGAAACATGCCTACTAGCCTTTAATCTGCAAAAAACTCAAATTCAAAATTGTGGTGCTGGTGGTTTGTTGGTGGATTGTTTTTCATGTCAGAACTTTGAGATCGCATGCAAAAAAGAAAGAAAAATACTCAGTCCTTTCCTATTTGGAACTCTTCAAACACATACTGATAAAATCAATGAAGTTGCTTGGAGGGATTCCACCTGTACATATTGACTCTTTCTTTCCAAATAGTTTGAGCTAACCTTTGGAAATACACTGCAAACATCAAAAGCTCTCAGTTAATGAGGTGACCAATTATGTGTTGCACTGGCATGATCGTCAGTCTTGGATGGTACTCACATACGGCGTGATTATGTCATATCATATCACCTCAGCTCATGTCATCCACAAGCAAATGATGTACTGGATGTTCTGATTGGATACTCAAAGTTGTGACGATTAAAATGTTCCAAATGTCAGAGCTGATTATGTGCCTTTGATTTATATATCACCATTTGTAGATGACCACTAGCAGTGTTTTATTATGATACATACTTATACTTTTATCTGACTGATTTTATGTGACTTTTATTTTGACATCACACTATCTGCATGGTGAACTAATCTCTCCACGCTCACGCTAGTTCAAAGAAAAACACAAGAAGGCACGTTACAAGTCTGTCTAGAGCCAGAGATCGGAAAATATTACTGTAACCTTCAACTAAAGTGTTCTTTGAAGTGTTATACCACTTTGCAGCATTCCTGGCCACCCTTTTTTGAGTCAGTGCTTGATTTGCTTTGGCAGTAATAATTTGAGAATATTTATGAAGTTGCTAGCTAAGTAGTTAAGTTAATGGCGGTATTCCCTAGATCACCACTCTTTAGCACCCCTTGATACGCGGGGCGAGGTATGTGGTTCATTGTAATGTACTGTATGTATGTATTTTATATGAATTAATTTCATACGTTCATGTAAATGTAATGAGATTCATTTCATATAATGGTTGTTGCCTGCCAATGCTGTTATCAATGTGATGCTAATGTATCTGGCTAAATTGCCTTTGTTATTTTCCTTTCAAGTTTTTACGGTGTTGGTGCTATGCACACTCATCTGAATTAAAGTACACCCTTATGGAAACACTCCCAAGCCTGTTTATTCCAAGTTGAGGGGCTGCTATTGCCTTTGAGCTGGTATGAGACGTACCAGCTAACTAATGTCATAGGCACAAGAAGCAACTCTTGATAGATAATGTGCTGTTGACTTTTGGCATAAACAATCAAATGACAAATGACCTGTTCCAGCACCTCACATTTCCTGAATATTGTTCAAAGTACTAAGTTTGTCTGGTTGTTCTTTCTGTTTTCTTGTCCCACAGAGATGCTGTATATGCAAAGTGTACTTGTCTAATCTCTCTTCATTGAGAATGGATTATGCTACTGTACTGATGTCGTGTCCAACAACATACAGTAGGCCTATGCTAATTACTTACGACCACACAAACAGAGGACTTTTTACGTTTTTTTAATGTATTCCTCCTCTCATCACTACACTATAAACATACAGCAAAGAACACATTGGTTCCCTGTCGCAGGAACTGCGACCTATTACTCAATGGGACTTGATCGCCAGATCAGGTCATCCAATCGAAACTCTACAATCACTCCGATTGGCTGATGGACGCGTCAGCACACGCAGAGCCCGCCCCCAAGGCGAGGCTATAAACCCCACTGACGCGCATCCATCTTCCTCTTTCTTGCTTTGCATTGCTCATCCCATACGAAGCTCTTGTCGAATTTTTTCCTACAAGCACTTTCGTAAGGCTACCAACTCAATTGTATTTGTGTTCCTCAACACTAATACTGAGTGCCTGCGAATCACTTTTTCTTGACAACGACAAAGATATCCCGCGCTTATCCGGACTGCGGCCACCCTAGGGTCAAGGGCGACCAGCATCGTCTGTGCGTCAACTGCCTTGGAAGGGCCCACGCTGAAACAGCACTTCTGGAGCAGGACATCTTGTGCCGCGCCTGTGCCCTCATGCCTCTAGCTAAAGTGAGGAAACGCTTGGCGCATTGGGACAAAGCAACGGTACCTCCAGCAGACGCCGACCCACCGTCCCTGCCTGCTGAGCAGGAGCTCGACTCGCAAGAGGAAGCTATGGAGTTGAGTCGTCCCTCTTCCCTAGCCACTGTTACACCCACGCAATGTGCCCCCCGTGATCCTCCCACGCAGCTTCCCTCCGGAGTCGGAAGACGTTATCCACTTCGAATATGAGTCAGACTACGAAGAGTTTGCAGATTTAGCGAGTGAGGACTACCCACCATCCGCTCAAGCCGAGCCCTCCGAACCCCACGCAACCCAGGCCGTTGGCAAGACGCTGGGAGTGGAGCTGCACTTTTTCCGCACGCTTCGACTCGTACATGGATGTGGACCACGCCAAGAATCTAGACTACCTCAAGTTCCCGCCCGTGGAGGACGCGGTGGCTAGTTACCTCTCCCCCGCTGCTCCCACCATGCGTCTCGGCAAGAAGCCCGCACTGCCAACGCTGTCGGGAAAACAACAGACCGCCATCACAGAAAAGGCTTTCCTCGCCGCGGGTCAGGCGGTGTGCGCTATTAATACCCAAGCCCTGTTACAGCGTTACCAAGCTAAACTGCTGACAGAGCTCTCCGCGACGCATGTGGATCAAGATGTGGTGACCGAGCTGAGAAAAGCCACTGACCTCTCTCTCCGGCTGACTCGCTGCGCGGCCCAGGATATCGGTCGCAACATGGGGGCACTGATTGTGTCGCAGCGCTACCTTTGGCTCTCTCTTTCTCGCCTCTCAGACGCGGAGAATAGTCCCCTTCTGGACGCACCTGTGAGTCCACAAGGGACATTCGGCGAAGCAGTGAACCTCATGACTGCAAAATTTGAGGCGGACAAGAAAACCAGAGAAGCGCTACAAGCCTGGATCCCCCGTTCGACACCACAAGGCACCCAGCGCCCCTTTCGCTCGGACGTTCAAAGGACGCAGCCGCCTAAAAGAGAAGCTGGCTCTCGCTCTCCTGTGCCTCCTCCGAAGGTATCAAACCCCAGAGGATGGAACAGACACACCTTCCGTCCTCCTCAAGTGCCACCTCCTCAACATCAGCCACCTCTGAGGAGACGGGACAACCGTCAGGCCCAGCGAGCTAGGCAGAGCTCGACTGAGAGAACGCCGCAGCCCTAGGGACAGGGGAAAGATGAGGGGGATGTGGGACGATTGTTATCCTCTCCCACCAAAAATGCCTGTTCTCCCCCAGTACATGGCCAGAGAAAGGTTCACCAAAGCACATTATGTTTGCCCATTCTTATGCCCGAACAAATGCTTGCTACATAGTCACATAAACGTGTTTTCCCCCACTCCTCGCTCAGAAATAACGCAGCTTGCTCCCAGAGCGCTGTGCTTATCAGACAAAATTTCCTTGCGCACTTTGGCTCTAACGAGCACCGTGCCGAGTCTGGAGTCCAAATCTTTTGTTCCCCTCATGTGTCAATAAAGGGAGTGAACTCGCATCACACTCGGCATGGCGCATGTGTGCAGTGAGTCCCTGGGTGCTGAGGACTAACCAAAGGCTACGTCCTTCAGTTTGCCTGCCCACCTCCGCGTTTCGCAGGAATAGTGGAGTCAGTAGTGCGAGAGAGCCAGGCACACGTTCTGCAGGAGGAAATAGAGACTCTCCTGCAAAACGGAGCTATTCAGCCAGTGCCACCGAACGAAATGGCTCTGGGGTTTTACAGCCGCTATTTTCTTGTACCAAAAAAACACGGAGGCTGGCGCCCCATTCTCGATCTCCGTGCTTTAAACAGACACTTAATGATACACAAATTTCAAATGCTCACACCCCACCAGTTGGTCAGGTGCATTCGTCCAAACGATTGGTTCATAATCCTAGATCTGAAATCGGCATACTTTCATATTCCCATACACTTCAGACACAGGAAATTTCTACGCTTTGCGTTTCGAGGGCAGGCTTACGAGTTTAAAGTTCTAGCGTTCGGACTTGCCCTCTTTTCCTTCATGTTCACGAAGTGCGTGGAGGCTGCAATTGCGCCTTTACGCCACCAGGGTGTGCTAATTTACACTTATTTAGACGATTGGATCCTATGTGGACAGTCAATAGAAGAAGCCTCTCTTCATGCCACAATGATGTTATCTCATCTAGAGAGGATGGGTTTCGTTGTAAATCACGCAAAAAGTGTGTTAACACCGGCTCAGACTGCTTCCTTCCTGGGAATGGAATTGAATTCCAGGGAAATGCTCATCCGCCTGTCGCCAGAACGAATAATGAATATAAAAATATGCATCAGGATATTCCGGGTCAGGTGGCTAGTGTCATCGCTCACCTGCCAGAAATTACTGGGAATGATGACAGCTGCAGCGGTAGCCCTGCCAATGGGCCTGTTGCATATGAGGCGTTTTCAGATGTGGTACGCCTCACACAAATTTCACCCGTCCAGGGACAGGCACTGCCGGGTGTTAATTACTCCCCAGTGCATGAGGGCCCTCGCTAAGAACGACGCCATCGCACCCATCGTGTTTGTTAGTTTTCTTATTATTATTATTCCTCTGGCATGGGAGTCTATGGCAGCCCATAGAACCGTCTGGTAAAAAGTTGTGAAATTTGGGGACTGTCCTATGATTGGGGACAGTCTCATGATTAATTTCACCAAGTTTCATGTTGGCACCTCGAGCACTCTAGCGCCACCAACAGGCCAAAGTTGGACATGCGTTCACGCACGTAACTTTTGACCCGTAGACCCGATTGTCGACATTGAGGTATCGTTGGAATCCTTGGACCGATCCGAGTTGAATGCCGTCAATTTTCACCACGATGACGTCAGTTTCCGCCATGATGGATTTTCTGCCATATCGGATTATAGCAAAAGCGAAACTAAATTTTCACAGGTCACAAATTTTGTCACAAAATTTCGACACCAAACTTGACACACATGAAACAGGAAGTGACCTTATATCTCAACTAATCTTGGGTTGTATGACATGAAACTTGTAGTGACTGCTTATAGCTATATGTCTGATGTAACAACATTGAGTTGCCATGGCAACTCCAGCTTGCCTGCTTGGCCCCCTCATTGCTGCTTGCAGCTATATTATATGCTTTGTTTTGTGCTGCTAGGTATTAATGCTTTCAATAAGAGTGTCAGTGCCCTGAGGCTGATTAGTGTTATTCCAGTAAGTCATGTTAGTTTTGTTGCTTTCTTGGTGGAGGCGACAAACTGAATGAGGGGAATCTCTTCTCAATTCAATTCTTGGCTCTTAAGTATTAATAATAATAATAATAATAATAATAATAATAATACTAAGCTTTATTTGTATAGCACCTTTCATACACAGAATGCGGCTCCCATTTGGAGCACTTAACACAATAATAGAGAAAAGTGCTTTGAAATGATATGAGGTGGGGTCACTAGTTTTTAGATGTTGCTAGAATTTGATTGCTCTCTTTGCAATTCCATTAGATTTTTTAATTAGAGGAGGGTATTGGCCTAATTCTGCCTGGCATGTTTGTTTTGGTGTTTGCCTCTGTAGTAGATGTACATATCCTCTTATCTAATTCTAACTATCTCTATAATTAACTATGACTTATCTAACTAACAAATGATCTAATTTCTGTGTCCATATGAAGCTGAGGAGTTCTTTAATATCTTTAAGCTCAGTGTTTCGGCTGCTGTAAGGCTCTTTCAGTACTGCAGCGTTGGTTCTTTCTGCCTCCTTTGTTCATTTTTAACCATGAAAATGGGCCAGGGGTCTTGGGTTGGTTCTGCTGGTGCTGGTCTTGTGGATCTGTGGATCCTTGTTATCTAGTGATGGGGCTGCAGGGTGTTGGGTCTGGTGATGGGGCTGCAGGGTGTTGGGTCTGGTGATGGGGAACAGGGTGTTGGGTCTGGTGATGGGGAACAGGGAGTTGGGTCTGGTGATGGGGCTGCAGGGTGTTGGGTCTGGTGCTGGGGCACAGGGTGTTGGGTCTGATGTTGGGTCTGGTGCTGGGGCACAGGGTGTTGGGTCTGGTGCTGAGTTGAGGGAGACCAGGTCTAGATTATATGGTGAAAAAAGGATCCTACTGTTTTGGTACCTTTCTTCCTCTAGTTTCCAGCACTTTGCAGGTTCCTCAGGTTTGGCTCATTTTCGAGGTGAGAAATTGGCAAATATTCAGGAGCTCAAGTGAAGCATGACTTAATGGAATTTCCTGTTCTTCCTCTCTCTCTCTCTCTCTCTCTCTCTCTGTCACAGTCTCTCTCTCTCTCTGTCACAGTTTCTCTCTTTCTATCTGTCTCTCTGTCAGTCTGTCTCTCTCTCATACGCTCACACACACACACACACACACACACACACACACACACACACACACACACACACACACACACACACACACACACACACACACACACACACACACACAGCATACGCTGTATATAATCATTATAATTTGACAGTGCCTTTTTTCTGCATTGCACTGCTAAAGTGAGTTCTTCCTGGTTTTCATTGGAGGTTGAAAACAACTAGGCTTACCAGAAATAGTCAAACAATTATGCACCTATACTTTAATAAACTGCAGACAGACACACAGACAGCCAATACCAAATCTATATCCTTTCATTTCTGCATGACATTGACATACTGTATGGTTACTATTAACTATACTATTAACTTATAGACATCTTATGGACCGTTTAGTAGCGTGTGAGTTGTAATAGACTCTTTTACGTCCAGTTCTCGAATGATGAAAGAAGTTATATCAGTGAAGTGCGCAGTTTGCTTTTTGCCATAACCTCAGGATGACAAAAAACTCAATTTAGGTTCAATGTAATGACCCATTAAGGTAGCAAACTTGAGGGATTTAGCAATTTCGTAGAGAGGCCGAGGATTTAAATGTGAATGGGTCGTAAAATTAGGAATTTATTAATTTTATTCATTCATTTAGTTAGATAAAAAACTGTACTGGTGAGTTTTAAGAAATAGAAATTATGACAACATTGTATCCTATTAATTTATTATAGTTTAATTATATTTTAAGGGCCCAAGGTTAAACTGCAATTCAAATTGTCTAATTAAATCAAATAGAAAAAATTAATAACTGTATTTTTTAGATGAGGTGAATTGCTCATAAAAAGTAAAATAATTTATTCATATTATTTTATTAAACCAATATAGTGTTTCACCAAGGCACAATACTTTTCAACATCTCTATATTTGAACCATATTAAAAGCTGCTTGTTTTATTTAAACAAATTCAATGAGACCACTGCACGATGACTTCAAAGTATTCTGCATCTTTGCAACATCCCGTTCAGGCATCATTCTTGTAGTGATCAGTCTATAATGACTTCTAAGATTCTGCAATGCTGACCGTCTATTCAGACACACTAATGGGCAATAATTATTTCCAGTTGCCCAAACTAGGTATATTTCAGGGTTCAGATATTCAGACGATGGCTCAGACTGCAGACTCTCTCTGGAGAATAGCCTTGAGACATTTTCAATTGTTAATGGTGCTATATAAATAAAGGAATTGAGCTGAGATGAAATTAATGATGCCCCACAAAATTGGACTGAATGTTCAAAATACTTATATCTATCTTCACTAATACTGTTAGTGTGGGTGTCTGGGTCCATAAGGTTACCACTCGTTAATCACTAATGCCTGCATCCACTGGCCTGCGTGTGAACACGGGGGGATTACATTTATTTCAAAGACCAATTACATACCTGACGCTGTTACTTATCTATTTAAAGAGCGCTACCGCAGCTGCCAGGAGAGGCCCTTGAGTGAGTTACGCTTATGGAATTAACGGCAGCAGTGCACATTCATAGCTTAGCTCCTAAACACCCAGCGCGGCTGCGGGATCCTTGGGATAATGTGTAAACACCTGTGTCACCACCAGGGCTATTTCAGGAGGGTATGAATGAAGTAGCAAAATGAAAATCTGCCGTTGGCACTCAGAAATACACACGTCTGTCTGTCTGTCTGTCTGTCTGTCTGTCTGTCTGTCTGTCTGTCTGTCTGTCTGTCTGTCTGTCTGTCTGTCTGTCTGTCTGTCTGTCTGTCTGTCTGTCTGTCTGTCTGTCTGTCTGTCTGTCTGTCTGTCTCTCTCTCTCTCTCTCTAAAAAAACAACAACTCAGCTCTATGAGTTGAACTAGTCACACCTCAGCTCTGACATCCTCTGCCATACTTGTTCACACTTACAGTACAGTTTTACACCCAGATCCACTGTTGTCAACTGTGGATCTTGGGCAGTATGTAAAAGCGTGCCACAGCTAAAACATGCTGTGTTGGCATTCCCAGGTTGATAAAACCCCCTTGCAATGACCTGGAAAAAAAAACATTTGCAAAGTTCTTGGCTGACCTATGCATGCACAAAATCCAAATCTCCCACACATAACTATGTGGGATATCATACCTGGGCAATTATGAAACCGATCCATGATGAGTTCTCAGCCAGGAGAGGCTGCATGGCATTGTCATGTATTATTTACATACCTAGATGTCACTTTGACTCAGCCGTTCAGCATGCGGCATATACACTGATGGAAATGTATAGAAATGTAATATACATTTAATAGCACATGAGCTTTCAGCTACAGATGTTCAGTATTGGTAAAT
The DNA here is from genome assembly GCF_017589495.1 of Alosa alosa. Lineage (NCBI taxonomy): Eukaryota > Metazoa > Chordata > Actinopteri > Clupeiformes > Clupeidae > Alosa > Alosa alosa. Next base: position 10,080,135 of record NC_063197.1, read on the forward strand.
GATGATTCTCATGAGTGATTCGAACATTATGTGCATTTGATAAACTGTGTTTCTCTTGTCTATATGTAACATGTTTATACATACATATTCATACTTAAGAAAGGATTATGCCCAAAGGTAATAGGCAAGTGCCAATCTACACCTACAGTAGGACAACAGGCAGGCACACACAAGAGATAAGCTACGGTTGGAATAACTGCAGTATCTCAACTTCATTTACATGTGCACTGTGCCTGAGAACGTTCTAAACATGTTCATGCATAATCCAGAGAGGAGTACTGGAGAGACAGAGAGAGGGGGTGGTGAGATTTATGATTTTTGCAAACATAATACATGTACGACTCAGCAAGAGCAGTTATTTGTTTCAGTCAGATGCAATGAGTGAGAAATCCCTTACTAGTTGGGTTTAGTAGGTGCTGCGTAAACATTCAAACATAAGTAGGCCTAATGACTATGAACAATATTGAACAATGTGTCTATGACTTGTGTTGCATGTTGTTCATTTCAGGCTTTAGTAACAGAGCATTCTGAACTACTTTCATCACAGAGAGAGAGAACACTGCAGATGAGCTGTGATCCACCTCATCATCATTAAAAAGTTACACTGTAAAGGATTGGCCCCACGTACACCCACACAGGCAAGTTAACGGATGGAATGATGAGAATCCTCACTATGAAAGATGTGCCCGCGGAGTATGTCTGAAAAGGACATAGGTCTCGTTTATGTTGGTGCTGTAGCCTCACAACTTCTCGCATTCCTCTGTTTCGTCCCCACTACTTTTGACAACTGAAAATGAAGTCTCACTAAAGTCAACAGAAAACTTTTCAAACAAAGTTCTGAAGTTGAAAGCAGTCGAGAACAATCATCGTCGTTCATACACTTTGTGTATTCTTAATAGCAACTCTGTTTTCTCTATCTATACTTCTCTATCTATTTGGAGGCTAGGCTGTTAATGGTACTATAGTTTAGCATCCTTACGTTTTGCTAGTTAGGGTTATATTGGTCAAACACATGTTGGGTTATTTACATGTTTGAAAGGCTCATACATGTCTGTGGCTAACATTGTGGAATTATAGTCTCCACTGTGAAGTGTGCAGGACTAGATGTTTATGCTTCATCTGTGGACATAAAATTGGCAACGTATAGGAAAGGGGCCCACTCATTGGTATGTGTGTGTGTGTGTGTGTGTGTGTGTGTGTGTGTGTGTGTGTGTGTGTGTGTGTGTGTGTGTGTGTATGTGTGCGCCCTTGCACGTGTGTGTCCATCAAAACAAACTTAGATTACCATTTTGTATTAATATTACATTTGTACATCCCCTCTACGATTAGATATTGTATATTTTCTCTGTACTCTGCTGCAAATCTTTCAATGCAGTATATCAGATGTAGCATGTTTATAAAGTGAGAGGATGCCATCTGTTGTGTTGCCAAGAGGGTCTGGGTAAGAGGCATTTCTATTTAGACTATACAAGAATAGTCTTTGGCGTCACAGGACATAAAACAACAATGCCCAGCACACCGATTGGGACAATCATGGGGGATGTCAGTAGCTGACAGAGACTGTTATTAATGACATTTACTATTTTCTGTGAGGAGAATAGTGAAGTGACAGCAGGGTTATTAATAGTCCCTGCCTTGTTGTCCAGAGTGAAAGGAGTTTATCAGTGCCACCGGAGTCTAAATAGATGTCTATTCAGGGCAGCTCAACAGCCCTCGGACAAGCAGCACAATAAATCTTTGATTGATAATTTTTTAAACTTTGACAGTCTAACAGCGGTGTGTGTGCTCTTGAACAATGAGCTTTGTCTTCTCTCTGAAGCATATGGCCCCTATAGGGGAAACAGGTGGATTGAGAAGAGACACATCTCAGACTAAAAAGATACCTCTCAACGACAGAGCTTTTCCTGTTTCATCTTTCAATTGGTAATCGGACTCATTCATCACTGTGGAGAAGATAGGGATGTGTTCTTTTTTTACATGGGAAAAAGAAGAATGAAAATCATCATCAATAAGACTAGATGTGTTTTAAGCACAAGACCTTTTCTTGTACCTAATGTAAGCCGAAAGCTCATTTGAAAGGCATAAAACATCTGAAATAATAATTTGTCGGTGCTGCTCTCCTCTTGCAAAAGGAAACCACTAAAATCCCCTTTGCACACACATATGGGCATCAGAGCAGACTTGATTATTTTATAATCCAAGCTTTGCCATGTCTGATCCTGTACCACAGCACAGACCATGCACTTCAAACATCCCAGAAACATCCTCTGCATACACACCCAGTTTTTAGGGTGTGTGTGTGTGTGTGTGTGTGTGTGTGTGTGTGTGTGTGTGTGTGTGTGTGTGTGTAATGTATATATGTGTGTGCTGTGCCGGTGTCTGGTGGAAGTAAAGGGGACCAGTGGTAATCCTACGTTCTCCATTGCCCTCGCACAGATCAGAGGAAGCATGTGTCAATTGCCACCCTCCTGCTCCGACACTGGAGTCGTGCCGAGAGGGAAAGTGTGCGAGAGACAGTTGTTAAAAAGGAGGCCATTTCATTTCATCCCCAACAGATGCACCACAGTCTTCTTGGTGACTCACAAACAGTAAAGGCGCGGCTTCGATTTCATCATGTTTGTTTGAAATTAATCAAAAAATTGTGCTCTGCTCCCTTTCTAGGGAACCCTTTACTTAAATGAAGAGGGCACTTTAGACTTCTGAAGATGTCACCCGAAAAAAGACATAGAGGCAGCTGCACTTGGGGAATGTAATATTAACGTCCATTCTTCCCATCAGAATAGTAAACTTCCTCCCTCGCATGGGCAGATGAATATGCTGTGTCTGCCAGACAGCTGCGCCCATGGATTCTCCTCCGCACAAATTCAGTTTCTGTTCAATTTTGTCCCATTTGCACACACTCATTGGTAATATGCTAATGGCATCCGAATGATTACTGATTCCCTTTAACTCTTTTTTCGATCCTTGGCAGTCAGATCGCCAGCGTGGAGGAGAGGATTTAGGGTTTAGACTGAGTGAGGTGGTGTTTTTTTCCAGTCGACAACAGCTGACACTGTGGTGGCCAAGGCTGCAGTAGTTTACCAACAGTGTGACAGCGATCATATGATCACAATAAAATGAGGGCTACACACCGAGAGGTTAACCAGCCAGAAGAGATACTCAGGGGCCTAATCGGGCCGCTTTTAAAATCTTTATTAGCAAAGGAGCACACCAGGCCGCTTTTAAAATCTTATTCAGCACTACCAACATAGCAGGAAAGGAGCGCACCGGGCCGTTCTCTGACACTGTACTGGAATTCAGGTGGGGGCCTGACTGTTTTCAGATTTGAAAATGGATGGTTATGTAAAATGGCCTTGTATTTCTAATCACTTCAGGCACTAAAATCGTTCATGCTTTAAGCCCTGATTAAATACGTATGCCATTTTAGATAGTAGGAAAGCAAAACTAGGATATCTTGTGACATACTAGGATTTCAAAAGGAAAAGGTGTTTAAATGGCAGCAAAACGAATTAGTCATGCCACTACAAGTCCTGTGGCCCCAGGGTCTGCCTATATGGAACCTGAGGTGAGAAACGTATGACATGGGGAAGAGCAGTTGGATATAGACTTATAAAGGACATTATGCTCTAACAGTAAAAGGGACATTCCAGGATTTTGGTACATTTCCTGTCCCACCACTTAAATCTCAAATGTACATATCCAATATATCTAAATTACTATTTTTTGTGAATAATGTACTTGTTATAAGACAAACTGTAAAATTTGGTGGAAAAATAAGCTCCATAGCTATTATTATTCAAAAGACCGAATACCTTTGGACCACCTCAAAAAATGGCCATTTTCTCTTGTCCCACACATTGGGTGACCAACTCCATTGCCAAATTTAACAATTAAAATAAGCTCTAAATAAATTACTTCCTCTTGTATATTGTTGATATTCATCTCCTTTACTTATGAAAACAATTTCTTTGATCTACATTGTATTGCATGTTACAGTTTTTATGCTATTAAGTTGTGTCCCACAACATGCGCGCAACCCTGTTACCATAAGGAATTTTACCTGGCAGAGAAAGAGTTAAAATATTTGTCTACTGGCACAAAGTAAGTTACAACACAAGGACATTTTCTGCCCACATGGCAAGACCAAAGGTAAGTGCTCTAACAATTTTCAGGTTTTTTTTCCAAATATGTTTGTCCAAGTTGCGTGTGTCACTCAGTGAACGCAACTCTGTTACTCATATTGTACGACTAATATTGAGTAGAGTCAAAATTTACTTTATATACTTATATAACCATGTTTGTCCTTGATCTTGTATACATAGCTAAATTTTACAGTTAGCATCTGTTCCTGCTGTAAACCACAACTTAGCCTAGATTTGCAACCCTGTTACTCGCAACCCTGTTACTGTAAGTTGCATACCAACTTAAAGGAGAATTCCGGTGTGATATTGACCTAAAGTGTATTGAAACATGATACAGAGTGTGAACGTATGTCTCATAGCCCATCTCGGCTTGTCCCCTGCACTCCAAAATCTGGCGCTAGTTAGCCGATGCTACCAACAGCTTTTTCAATAGTGGTGCTTGACGCATCGGGCTAGCCATGCAAATAAATCACTGTTTTACACCCATTTACGAGGCTCAATGTATCTCCACACTTCATTGGTAGACTTCCGAGGGCCCTGACATTTAAAACGAGACATTGAGAACTTTGAAAAAGCACTGGTAGTTTACTTACAAGACGATTTATACAGACAGTATCTTCACGAAGTTTAGCGTTTGCAGCCATTTGAATTTAGTCACGATAAGTCGAGCCACGAGTAAGAATGAACAGGTATGATAAGGGATCAGATTACAAAAATAATTCAGTGGAAATGCATGGATTCCAGTTTCTTACAGTAGCAGCAACTGGAATCCATGCATTTCCACTGAATTATTTTTGGCTTAAATCTGTCTTGGCAAATTTTCAGTAGAACACAATTTTTTTTTTACAAAGGTTACAAAACAAAACAAAATCTCACATTGGAATGATGAAGAATGTAAAAAATGACTCATCTTACCCCGTTCTCCCTTACGGGGACCTCAAGAAATGGAGATCTATGTGAAAAATCGCCCGAAATGACCCGAGTCAGACTCAAACCTGGGTCAAACCCTGTACCCATGGCCATAGCTACCATAGAGGACACCGAGGTCATGTCCTCGGCCTACAAATAGCTGACGAGACAATTATCCATGCATCAACACACCGTCACATGACACGTCAGATTACTCTGACATGTCAAAACGAAAGTAGCCTAGTCGACTCAGCTACCTAGAGATTGGCATGGTTTTATTTCAATTAGCCTAATAGCTGGTTTGATTTGCATTGAGAGATAATGTTATGGAAAGTACCCCATGCCCATCGTGAGATATGGTGAAGGGTACGTGATGATGTGGGGCTATTTTAATTCCAAAGGCCAAGGGAACTTTAAGTATATATAAGTATATATACTCTTTTGATCCCGTGAGAGGGAAATTTGGTTTTATCCCAATCCGTGAATTAGTGAAACACACTCAGCACACAGTGAGGTGAAGCACACACTAATCCCGGCTGTGTGTGAGCTGCCTGCAACAACAGCGGCGCTCGGGGAGCAGTGAGGGGTTAGGTGCTTTCAGCCGTGCCTACTGGTCGGGGTTCGAACCGGCAACCCTCCGGTTACAAGTCCGAAGCGCTAACCAGTAGGCCATGGCTGCCCTCAACCATGACCCTGGATCCATGAAATAACTGGCCTTTAAAAATAAAAATCTGCCTGCCTCTATAGGGATTTAACACTGGGGTGTGTATACTTATGCCCCCTGTATTTTAAGGAAGAATATTTATTTATTTACGATACATTATTCATTCACAATTGAAATTTGGTGTCCTTAAAGGTTGGATTTTTCCTCATTTTTTTAAATGAATTAATTATTCCTCTTTTTAGTCAACTTTAGCATGGGTTCATAAACTTATGAGCTTAGTGATACAGTATGAGTGATGAGATATACAGTCAGATATATCATACTGCATTTGATAGAGAAAAAAGATAATTAAAAGCTAATTTATTAAATCAATAGCATGAACACCACATGGTCTTTGCAATATTATGAGACAAAAGTACAGACAGGGGTCCCCTACTAGCTTGTTCATAGGACTGACCTTTGTTCGCGCCTGAGAGGTAACTTAATTAAATTTGAGGAGGCCGGCATATTGATCATGTAAAACAGGAGAGACCCAACGGCGAATGACGATTAATATTAGATCAGGCTGGGGTGAAGATATATTTCTTTATTATGACTTCAAACACACTGTAATAATCTTGATGAATGAAGTTGGGTAAACAAAACTTCCTCTGTGGCAGAGGCATATTGAGCCTGTGGTGCAGACTGTGGTACTCCTAGTGTTTGAGTGAGTTATGTGAGCTCATCTTTTTGTGATTTTTCATGCAATGACTTGCAAATAAATCATCTTTACATAAAAACCTTGTTGTTTTAAGAGTAAGTGCAACAAGCCCCAGATAAGTTCAGATAAATACAGACGCACGCAAACACATGCTTCTCGGTGTGGCGAACTGTAAGCATACTCTCATGTGCCTGACAGATATAAAAAAGTTTGAATGCTCGTTATCCCGTCTGTAATCCCTTGTAAATTCCCACTTCCCGTTGGAAGCCAAAGGAGGAATTACAAGCCTTTTACAGCTATAGGGACTCCTGTTGAATTTATTTTACAAGGCTTGGTGGTAGCTCTCAGAATGTCACGCAAACCAAAATAACTGATACGGGAAAAGGTCTTAGCTTCCCTTCACAGCAGTGCCGCTCTGTAAGAAACCACTGTTACTACAGGAGAGCTTGGTTTAGACTATAATTTAACTAAGGCCCTAGCACTACCATGCTGTGGGAAACCTAGTCCTGATTTGATTGATCTGTGCTAGATCTGGTGTAGATCCACACAGAAACTGGACTGGACTCTGCTAAAATTATTTATTTATTTAATTATTTTGTTTGGCTATACACTTTGTAAAAGTACAATTTTCAATCCAGATGAAATATTGTTGGTATTTGTTGATAACCAAACCAATACGAGCCTTCCTTCACTGATTGGTTGGAATATATGGCTCATTCTGAACAAATGTTCCATTTGAGTCAGGGCTATGCATGAACACAGAGTGCACACAACAGAAAGTACCGCCAGTGAACCATGAAAGCCGTTTATAATGACAGACTGTGCCTTAAATAATAAAAACAGTTATTATCACTCTCATATGGACAAACAGCTTATATTATCAATATTGTATTTTATATTATCGATCATTTTTGTAAGCAGCTTATGTCAATAATGGCCTTGTTTTGTGACTGTTGGTAAGCAACCTATATTCCCTCCTCACAACTCTGTTTATGTTAAAAGACAAATTCACTTTCTTTTTTTTTTTAGAGCAGGAGCTGTGCTTAGCATAGTGGTGAGGTCCTCTGTTGAATAATTGCAGGCATTTAAGCGTGGACGCAGTCTGGGAATGCTTGAGGGTGTTTGATTACAGAGACGGAAATGAAACAGTTTCCTTTAACTGCCTTAAACGTGCTATTCAATGGCTCATTCCACCTCGTTCAGCTCGTGCCATCACCAAAGCTGTTTACTCTCAGAACAATTAATGAACAACAGTGATAATACCAACAGCCACACACACACACACACACACACACACACACACTGCATGGCACTATGTTTCCACTTAACACAAGAAAATGCCCATGTTGTTGTGGTGTGTTAACAGTGAATGCACTAAGATAGAAATGAGCCATGAACACTTCCTTTAGACTTTCCAACCAGTTTCCCCTCTTGGCTTTATGTATCCAGCTACTTTGCTAATCTAGATTGTGCTCTGCACATAACCACTTGAGAAGTGTGTGGAAATATATCCAGTGCCTGGCTATAAAAGTATGCATGCAGTATGCTCTCCAGAGGGGCTCAGCCTTTGAGATAAACCCGTGTCAAAGTCAGAGCTGACAGACGGTGTCTCGTGCGAGCAGGCTCTTCATCTCCATTTAACTGTCCTTTTCGCCTTATCCAAGCAACTTTGGTGAGACACACCAATGGACCCCGAAATCGTCTGCCCAGTTCTACTGCCCTCCAGAGGAATCTCACATATGTTTAAATACTTAGAGGGGAAAAAAAGTTTTTTTGTCTTTTTTCCCTATCCTTAACAAATTATGTTCCTCCTCTGTCATGCATATTATGAAGCATAACTCTGCTTAAGTACTGAAACAGATTTTTTTTTGTATGTTTCCTTCATAGTGCAATTTTGTCTCCTAACCATTACCATGCAAAGGACAGATAAGTCACAGCTGCTGAGGATATGTGTGTACTCCCTCCCTCCAAGTGCCACAAGTGAGAGAAGATCGACTGGTGTTTCCATGAGGAGATTTGCATTCTAGCCCTGCCCCGGTGATCCTGAGCTCTGGGGCTGAGCTGGGGATGCAATAAGGCTTTTGTGTGAGTCCCCTTCTGTAGGTTTAATACTAGTGGATTACAAACTAATGAGCAGGAGAAAATGTGTTTGTTTTGTACACATGATTAAATGATTGTTTACTTGTTATTTTCTATATTGACAAACCATTCAGCTGACTAATTAAAGATGTCTTAATTTAGTTGGGTGATAAATCATTTTGGCTGGCAGTTTCGTGATAGAACGAGACTTACAAAGCCAGCTGTTCAGACACTGATGTCTACCAGAGACATTAATCAATACTCACATATCCCAGATCACAATGAACAGCACAGACCTCCTCTACCACTCAAAAAGGGGCCCAGTTTAATGACATACATTCATTTTAATCATAATATGTATATGAACTATGATGTTAGTATTACCAACATCAAATTAAAGTGAAATGTTAATCATTTAAGAGGACAAATGATGATAACTAATGCAGATGAAGCAATGATTAGCAAGTGAGTTTAGAGTTTAGAGTTTTATGACTGGAGTAGTCAAATGATGAGCAGAAAACACTGTTAAGGGTTATTTAGAACTCTTCAGAAGCTCAGCTGTCCAAACATGTGTGAGATGGTCAGTTTGGGGACACACCGCACAGACATGGTTTGTTAAATGGCCACCTCACTGCATGCCTGCTTGGATTTAGGGACATGTTATGCTTGCTTTTGATTGTTAAAATACAGACTGTTTTGTGTTTGCCCAATCTCCCCACAGACCCAAGTTCAAACACTCAAAGATGTGCTGTTGACTCAAAGCTTAGCCTTGCTTATATATGTTAATGCATCTGCATACTTCTAAGCCAATAATGTGACTTTTATTTCCTTTAGGTACATACCTATCTTCATGCCACTGACAATACAAACAAATACATGTCACATTGAAGTGACAACAGGGGTGTATCAAGACATTATGGACTCTTTGAAAAGCTTGATAATGGAAATCTGTCTGGCACGGCACAACTACTTGGCCAGTGATCTTTCTTTGTTGTTTACAACACTGATACACATCCCAGCAGCCAGCAGTCTTTGAAATGGCGATCTTTTTTCACAGCATGCGTATGCCTTTCATGATCACATCCATTATGGTACGTTCTTGTTGCATGTGATGGTTGAAATGGCAACGGTATCCAAGCTGACAAATTAGACTTGAAATCAGTTTCATTAACATAACATTTGGAAGTTCATTAATAACAGCATATTAATTATTCATGCTCTTGTTACACCAGATACAGCAGTTCGCCCCTGTTGCGCCTCTTGTCGAGATTAGCTCAAAATAAAAGTGTCAAAGAGAGACTCAGCATCACTCCGCCTCCGACAGACCATTATTCCAGAACGGCAGAGGAGAGATTTGCTCACCACTCCGTTACATTTTAGCCAGCATTAAAAGTACCAAGCAGCCATCTGTAGTCAAACAAGACCATGTGACATATACCTATTTCAAGCAGCCTGCGACATGTGATATCAAAATTTGGAGACTAACAGAAAGATGTCTGATCTGGGTACAGTGTTGGCTAATGGCACTTCTCTTCTGAGAAAACATCCACAGAGATAACATTTAACGGAAAACACAAATGTTTGTATTTGTATCTGGATTTTCATGATGTTCTATTGAAGACAGTTGCCCCATTGTGGTTAGATAATGGTTTATTGTGTGTTGTAATGGGTAACTTTGCTGTTGCTTTTCAATGCAGCTGGGAACTGTAACCTCCTCTCAGGCTAGCACAGAAGTAATGGAAGATCAATGCAGAGGCAATCCAATGCACGCTGGATGAAGTGGGCTGACAGAGGAGGGGTATTGGGGGCAGGGGCCATGACAATAGCCAATCATTAATCAGTGACTGAGATGACTTGAAGAAAGACCAATAGAAATGGAAGTGTCTCTTTCCTTCCTTTTCCTGCAATGAAGCTGTCTGAGAAACATTCAGTCTTATGGAAGTCTTGGATAATGAGTAACTACGACAAGCCACTGACAGACAGACTGGCGTTGCACAATACAGGCCTCTTGGGCAAAGGAATTAGGTACATTCCATCAATACATCTCTCATTTAAGCTGGGTAGAAAACTAGAGACTGTGGATCATTGTATGTGAGGGTATGTACCACACTTTGTCATTTCAAATCACAGCTTGCTGAAAAGTGCACTCTTTAGGTAGGACTTTAAAGCCATGCATGATTCTGGAGAGGGAAGAGTTTAGAAAACACTTAAAATATTGAGATTCTTTTACATCTGAGAGTAAGTTACCACTGAACTAAGCCGCTAAGCCTCCTGCAATTAGACAACTGTCTTTTGCAGGAGCTCAGGGAGTAGCTGATCAGAAATACATTGAGGATTTCCTTGCCAAGGCCAAAGATACTGCGCATCCCATAGAAACATCCTCTAGAGAGTCCGTATTTCATCATATCTGACATTATTTCATGCAATATTTTTGATGGGCTTTTCTACAGCCCTTATAGAGGGTAGACAGGAAATGAGTGGGAGAGAGATGAGATGTGGGATCGAGAAATGACCTCGGGCCATACCTGGGTCCTTGTGGGCACTGGACCCATATGCGGTAAGGGATTCTGCTGCTTGTGCTGCAGCCCCAATTCAGGCAGTAATTTAACATGAAGTTGTTTAGAGATGCTTACGGTGGATGTGAGTACACAAGGGTTACCACTGGTTCACTTGCTGCCCCTATTTCCCAGTAATCTCCTCGGAAGCCCCCATGATATATATCTTTACCTCTGGATAGCAAGAAATTATGTTATTTCATGATACCTCTTTTTACATTCCTCATAAGACCAATAAAAAAATAAACTTAATGTGAGCTCTTCAGTACAGCAGATTTACAAGTCACGTTGTATGGTAGACCATTTCTGGCCAGAATCCCATGCACACGCACATGCATACACACACAACACGCAGATAGAGATACACACACACACACACACACTTCCATTCATTCGTTCACTGCCAGCTTTGACTCATGCCTTTCTTAAGAATCTCCGCTGTCGTGTTGTGCTCTGCATAGGTACTTTTCCACCGTCGGGACGAATCAGTCTGATGAACAGAGAATAACTCTTACAATGGCATTTCCATCTGAGCGGAGTTTGTCACAGTTTCCTCAGCAGTACTAAGCAGCAGTGCTCAGTGCAGAAAAGTCAGTTTGGTACACATGACTGACAAAGTGGTTATTAACTGATTCTTTGTCTTTGCTAGTCGTTTAATCTCTGTTTCACCCATTTTGTTGTTTGCCTGTTTTTTAGGTCAAACAAAAAAGATGACCCAAAGAAAAATCTAGAGCTAAAAATATCTTTGCCATAATACAACAGAATGAGAAACTTCAGCCTTAACAACTGCATACCACATACTGTAGCATAACCTATACAGGACATAGCATGCTTATAACACGCTTTTTCACTTTGTTCACAACTAGTCCCAGTTTGGCAGCACAACCGTCACCTCATGCACACTGTCCACACTTCCGATATCTAGCATGATTCCGAAAGGGTAACTATGGCACAACAATGAAAAGCCTCGTCATTAAAAACACAATCATGCTTTTTATAACATGAGGTTTACTACTATTTGTTGCCATACATCATCCATAAGTGCTGTAAGGCTTTATAGTATATAAACAAATAGTATTACTGACATCCACACAAGGAAATAAAAAGAAGTGTCTGTTGTGACCACGCATCTTAGATTATTCTGTGTATGCATAGACGGATTTGGGTCATCTTTTTTTTTTTTTTTTGAACATGGTTGCTATGAGAGCGATGGTCAACTCTGTACAGTAGACTTGATAGGCTTTGTCATTCATCTGGCTGTCCATCTGGACTGACCATAGGCTTTCTATAACGACTCAAAACAGTAAACATCATCAAATGTAGCTTACATTTTGACATAGTGATGGGATTACATGATTACTTCTCTTTACTGGGCAAAACAGGCCCTAAATGTTTACAGTTTTTTTGTTACCATGGAAGTGATTCTGATGCAGTGATCCTATTATACAATTCATCCACAGTGTATCAGGAAGAGCTTTTTCACTATAAAGTAAATCTTTCTAAAAAAAAAAAAATATCTAAAATAGGGTCAGTATTCCCATCCAATCCAAGTTAGCACCAGGTGCTGGACACAGGTGAAGGTAAATTAGAGAAAGGATGAATGTCCAACCACTAACTGTATTTTATGTACTCCCAAACACTGAAGATATAAAATGTTGACCACTTTCATTCCAAAGAGCCTAGTAAAATGTTCTTGGTGGCATACAAACGTAGTCTGATATGAATTGTTTCACTGTCTTAGATAGATAGATAGATAGATAGATAGATAGAAACCGACTAAATAATTTAACGTCTAGCTCTTTATTAAGTGTGCTTGCTGCAAAGCAGCACACTTATTGTTCTTCTTAAGTTTTATTAGTGCTTACTGCAAAGCAGCACACTTATTGTTCTTCTTAAGTTTTATTATTATTTTTCCCGTCTCCCTAATTTTTTGTCAGCTCTAGCGCCTAGGCCCTTTGAGACAGAGACACCGTTCCAAATTTAAAACGTCCGGTCAGTACCGGTGTAAGTTGGTCGCAAAGATGACGTCAGGTGGGCGTGTCGTTCGTCCGCCATATTGGATTGAACAGAAAGCGAAACTAAATTTTCACAGGTCAAAATTTGGTCCGAACGCCACGAAACTTGACGTACATTATCCTTGGACCAAGCCTCAAAAAAGTTACTGGAAGGATTTTTGATTTTCGAAAGCGTTTGCCCGTCACAGCCAAATGAAATCGGCGGCGAAGCTCCGAAACAGGAAGTCGTCCATATCTCAGGAACACTGTCACATATCGATACCAAATTTTGTATATGAACTGGGGACTCCAGTGTGAGGGTGCATAAGCTAAAAAAAAAAAAGAAATATTCTAAAAGTTTCCATCATTTGGCAAACCACCCATCATTTGGCAAACCACCCATCCATAAATATGTAATTTATCATGGGAAATTATTGGAAATGTTATTTCTTGTTTATTCTAATTGCAAACCACACACATCCATTCGTAATCACTCGTACACTTTTGATACCATTGGTATCAAAGACTGTCATTTGTTTATTTGTTATTGCCTAGCAACTCTGGGAACAACAGAGCAAAGATTCTAGAACAGAGCTTCAGAGAGACACATTTTGAGTTCGTGGCCAAGTGCCTAAAATATCGGTTTCCATGTGTATGTGCTGGATGGTGTGCGTCCTTTATGAAAGTAAGTGTTTTATACAGTTACAGATATAATGAGTCATATGGTAGTGGTCAACATAAACGTGCCCCTTCTGTTATTAGAATGCTAAGCGGAGAAGCATGCCAAGCAGAGATTTAACATTATTCATTTCTTGTGTGGCTAGAAGCTACGGAGGAGATGTTGCTGTATGGGATTTATGTTGCTTAGCGTGATGCCATGGTCATTTGATATGTACGACGGAGTATTAGGGCCACACATGAAGAAAAAAAATATTTTTGCCATGAAGAGATTAAACTCGACATGTCGACTTTAAAGTCGCCATGTCAACATTAAACTCGACATTTCGAGAATAAAGTTGAAATGTAATATCGACTTTAATCTTGACGTATCGACTTTAATGTCGCCATGTCGACATTAAACTCAACATTTCGAGAATAAAGTTGAATTATCATGTCGACTTTAATCTCGGCGATGTCGACATTAAACTCAACATTTTGAGAATAAAGTTAGTTTGGAGAGAACGACCGCTCGGGACGATTGAAAGGGAGGACGAATGAAACAATGCAACAAGTGCAACAATGATTCAGAGTGTTTGAGTGCAACAATGATTAGACATAGGCCTAGGCCTATATCATGTGGACAAAACATAGAACATATTAACCTACGTTGCTCAGCCAAATACTTTGCTGTTAGGTCCTTATCACGGAGTTACAGGCGATAAATGCGATGGTCAAAAGTAGCCTAAACGTCATAGCGGTTTATTTATTTATTGTAGGCCTATTATTAAAGTGTTGTTCTAAACATTTAGTTGTTGCATCTAAATGTTCAACTTCATCTTATGCACTAGAGGCATACTAGGCTCTCCAATCCTAGACTTTCACGTTGCTTGTTTGTAATGGATGCAAAACAGCCCATTGCTGAATGTCTATGGAGGGACGAATGAAGCTGTCCTCCCGACCACCCCATGTAGGCTAGTAGCCTACTTGCACACATATGCACTCAAAGTGTATAAATAAAGTGCATGCACACATATTCTCTCACGAGATCAAAATAGTATATATGCTTAGGCTATACCTGTGTTTCTAGCCTCCTATAGGCTACGTATTGCAGGTGAGACATGGAAAAGCAGTTTTAGAAAAATTAGTTTTGCCATGTTATCCTATGGAGAGTGACGCCCGTGGGTCATGAAGGGCAGTTATTTGGATGTGCAGTGGCCTTAACCACGTAAAACAGAGTGAAATAACATTTTGTATAGAAACATCATTGGATACATATATTTTTCTAGCTATTTAGCCTAAACGGCATAGTTTCCATAACCACGAGACAGCACTTCACGATGGACGGCAATGATAGTTAACAGACAAAGACGCAATCTATCTGAATATCTGCAATCTATCTGAAATAACACCTATTTGAAGCCCATTTTTTTCAACATAACATATTTGTAGGTATTAAACTGTGTGTAGGCTACATGTCAGCATGTCGACTTTAAACTTTTTAAAGTAGATATGATATTTCAAGGGCCTAAATGTCGAAGTTTAATGTCAGCATGGCGACTTTAAAGTCGACATCGTCGAGATTAAAGTAGATATGAAATTTCAACTTTATTCTCGAAATGTCGAAGTTTAATGTCGACATGGCGACTTTAAAGTCAACATGTCGAGTTTAATCTCGCCATGGCAAAAATATTTTTTCTCTTCATGTGTGGCCCTAATACTCCGTCGTAGATATGAGATGCTTGTACTCGTAACTTTAGGACTCCTATTTTTTTTTTACTAAGAGTAATTCAGGAAGCATTTTAGCCCTAAAAGTAGCGCCTGAGTCCGTGACGGCTTAAAAGAAGTCGGGAAGACTCCTAACTCACTAAGACCGAACAATTTTTTGTGGTGGCATTTCACGTCGCGATGTTTTGAAATGCGTCTGCAGGAGCTCTCAATCGCGAGGGAACAATTTTGCATTGTAGGCATAACTAAGGGATGCAGTAACCCCACCAACAACAATCAAAACTAGCCTACTCATTGTCAACATGTACATTAAATGTAACGTTTCATTGTGAATCAAATTAAAATATTCTCCTCCTTGCAAACGTTGGCATAGGCATATGGTGATAGATTCATTTAATAATGTTGCTGCATGGATCACGGTAAGTGTGAATGAAGTGGCCACTTCTTAATGGGACTCGCTGTATGGAAGTAGGCTAAGTAAAATAGATAAGATCAAATAAGGTTAGGATATGCCCGCTTGACAACGGCAGAGATAGAACTGGCCTTTGGCCATAGCAACCATCCATTTAGAACGACTGGCCTTCATAGCAACCAAAGATCTTAGCAGTGATTCATGTACAGTATGCATTCATTCAAAGTATGGTGATGAAATATACAGAGACAGGTCAAGAAATAATGTAGACAGTAGTATACAGTTGATTTTACAGAAGGTGGTTTAGAGTAATATGAATTAAATATAAATATGTGCAGTGTATTAGCAGTTATCTCATACAATAAGTAGAATAATGTCTGTAGATGTAGCAGTAACATTATAATAGTAGAAATAATAATATAGATATATGCAGTGTATTAACAGAATATAATAAAACAGAATAAATATGGATATTCAATATGACAAATATATAACAGATATGTACATAACATACAGCTATGTGCAGTGTGGAAACAGTGTCATTGTAGTGCAGAAACAACATTATAAGAGTAGTAAGAATAAGTCTATGTGCAGGATGAATAGTATGAAGATCAGTAGAATAACTATGTATAAATGTAATTACAGTAGGCCTATGTACATTTGTAAATAAATAGAAAACTATGGGTGAGAGGGATAAATTAATTTTATTTAATCGTAAAAGTAAATTGCATTCAATTAAATTGCAATTAAAAATCTTTCCAGTAGGCTTTAATGTCACGCAAAAAGTACAACCAAAGCATAGCTTGATCAACTAGAACGTCTAAAGAACCAGAACTTGAATGTAGTTTTTGCTGGGTCCCAGGCCATGTTGGTCTGAGGGGAAATGAGAAAGTGGACAGTGCTGCTAAGCAAGCCCTCAATGAAGAAGTCACAGAATGTCATATCCCTGCCCCAGACCTTAAACCTATACTGAACTCTTACATCACAGATAAGTGGCAATCTGAATGGGATTAATGTACCAACAACAAGCAAGGAATGTGAATTTTGGCACATTTTCATGATTCACTGGGTCGTTATGGGCCACACAAAATACGGTGTTGCTAAAATTACTCCTATTGTGGCTATTAGAGACATGCGTTCATGAGTATCCAGCTACATTCAATGAGTTAAGTAAAATACATTCACACACACAAAAAAAACATCACTAATGTTGTGGACATTCCTTTATTCTTAGATACATCAATAGGCTCTCAAAACAATCCCAAACAGACATAAGGTCTTTATAGAGCAAATCCATATAGATTATTTGTCAAATAAACCAGTAAAACAGAATTAGGGGATGGAATATATAACATTCACACTCATAGCTCATATTTTTAAAATAAGTGAAAAAGTATCCTGACAAACAAGCAGCATTTTAATGCCTTAGTCATATTTCATAAATTCACATTTTTCTAGGTTACCTGATAGCCCAGTTTGAGAGGTGCAAGACGCTGACATTATTTTTATTTTTCAGCCAATCACTGCTGTTGTTTTATTTTATTGATTTGATTTTAGTCATAGAAGCTAAATTCGAAGGCAGGCCACAGGTAAAATCCAACGAACCGCATTCACCCATAAGGCAATAGTTGAATAGAGCTTTTGAGGTATTGCCACTGCTCCAACACTGAAAGGCACTGTTAGAATGCTTGGATCAAGCCAGGTTCAGCGTAGCGTATGTCACTGTCTGCTCACGTTGGTGACCGGACCAGGGCAAGCACACTTTCGCAGTTCCCGCCGGAAATGCAGTCTTTTCATACAGTATTGTTTGACCAAGGAAGAATAACTCATATTTTCTATTCATATCTTGGCCATACCACTGAGTATTGCCATGAAATCAAGAGACCGACGCCAGCTCCATGCCCTGAGGGTACAGACAAACTGTGTCATTTGTCCAAGGACAGTATTCTGACCAAAATATCTGTATTGCTTTTCATGTCTTCACCTGATTATGTTTGAATTTATGTTGCTGCCCTATGCACACATATATGGACATGTCAGCTCTGTGCTGAAATGGTGATATTGCAGTACTTGGGGCTTAAATTGCTGCTTGAACCTCTATTCTGTAATATGAAAATGTTATGGAAGTATCTGTTTAATTGTTTTAACTTAAACTGTGTGTAAATGCATTTAATTCTAAGTTAATTCAGTGGACTCATTATTACAGTAGATTAATGTAGAAATTATACATAACATGATCAAATGTTCTACAGCATGTTGGCGCACCTTGACAAGGCAGCTATGCGCTCAGACTTGATGCACACCTTTATCAAATCACAGTAATTGCTCCATGATATGTGGCTACCACCACAGCTACTGCCTACTTGGTAGAGTAGACTTGCAGGTGATTATTTTTAGATATTATATTTCAGGGCGATAGTGAGAGGATTCACCCTTTAAGAAGGGAGCTCAGTGTGTCGTGGTGGCCATGAATCCTGCCGTGTGATTCTCGGCTCACTGGAGGTCATTACTCCTGCCTGTTACCGGGAGCCTGATTTATGCTCTACAAGCCACTGTGTTCATCCTGGGGGCCCACAGAGCATAAGTGTGTGAAAAACACCTGCACTAATTACCTTTCACAGCACATTATTTATGAATAGTGATTTCGCTTTACACAAATCATAGGCATTGCCATTTTATTTAGCTGTGCAAAAAATACTAATAAATAAAGAGGCTCTGTTATTGTGCACATAATGGAATAGTGGAATAGTGATATAATGGAAAGCTTTTTTTTTTTTTTTTTTTTTTTAAATATATAAATCTGTCTGTATTTGCCATTTGTTTGCAGTTGTATCATTGAATTGTCCAGTACTGTTTCATTACTGAACAAGATGTTAAAGACATTGTATTTTACTGTATGTTTGATTGATTATGTTTTTTGTAGGTTCCGCATCACATGTGGGTCTTCCTGCTTTCCTTCTGCACTCTCTGTTGAGAACCAAGACTCTGGAGAGTTTATGTGAGCCAAAGGTTTACCCAGAGATACTAAACCCTAATTAAAACCCAACCCTGATTACGAAATGTTCACGGTTTCCTGGAAAGAAAAAAGTTCATTCCCCTTTCTAAACTCCTTTTGGACCTTACACTTCAAATAGCCAGCCATGATCTGCATCATCAAACTAGTAAATATGTGTAATGTAGACAGGCTGTAGTAATGAACCTGACTTACTTGAAGTGATATTTTGGATAATAATCAACAGTGATGAATATGCACGAGTCCTCTGGAGGCTACACAATAGCAGGATTGCTCCCCTCTCATTTCATTTAGTATGGTCAGTGATGTGATGGGGCTTATTATACATCCATTCAGTAGCCTATGAATCAAGCCAGCCAGCATTACATACTGCACTCTACTCCAATGAGACATGCTTTGTTCCGAGGCTGCTCGCAGACATACAGTACACTTCTGTATGAAGATGCAATGCTGTCACCACTCCTGCATAATGTCTGGCCACTGCACTGTGACCGTCCTCAAACCTAGTGTCTAGTAAGTGGCATGGCCCTGGTGTTGGCATGATGGGATGGGCGTCTAGTAAGTGGCATGGCCCTGGTGTTGGCATGATGGGGTGGGTGTCTAGTAAGTGGCATGGCCCTGGTGTTGGCATGATGGGGTGGGTGTCTAGTAAGTGGCATGGCCCTGGTGTTGGCATGATGGGGTGGGCGTCTAGGAAGTGACATGGCCCTGGTGTTGGCATGATAGGGTGGGCATCTACAGTAGTAAGTGAATGATTCTGGGCACAAAACAGGTGCGCCTAGCAACCAGTGCAGAGGTCTTTGAGACTCTTCACCAAGAGGTGAACTTGACAGAGTTTGATTGACAGGATATGATTAATGTCTGCCTGATGAAGCAGTTCATGGCCTTGCACGCCATGGCCTTGCACGCCTTGCACGAATAGGCAACCTTCTGAGGCGACCCCCATACTGCCAGTGGTGGCACAGGGGGCTGTGAAAATAAATAAAGAAATAAATAAATGGAATGGTGACATTTGTGTGATCTGTTTTCTGCCACTTATCTAAGTCATGTCAACAATATATCAAGTCACCGTTTGGATTGATTAACCTTGCTAGGGTGGATGCCTTTATTCTAGTTTGTGATCTATAGGCTGTAGGCCGCTATTGCCTGAGAAGGTCTCCTATAGCGAGATGAGGAAAGGGGGATGAGGTAGGATGTCCTCTGGTCTCCCTACGGAAATGCTGGAAGGAAGGGGGCAAGAGGGTATCTATCAAAGCATAGCCTACCTCTAACTCTGTACTGTAGGCCTTAAAGCATAGCCTACCTCTAACTCTGTACTGTAGGCCTTAAAGCATAGCCTACCTCTAACTCTGTACTATAGGCCTTAAAGCATAGCCTACCTCTAACTCTGTACTGCAGGCCTCTGTCAAAGCATACCTCTAACTCTGTACTGTAGGCCTTAAAGCATACTCACACTCACTCACTCAACTTACATTACTCACATTAAGATCTTCGATCTTAATCCATGTGGTGACTTTCATTGCGCCACTTCATAAATTGGTGATGGATTAATGATGATAATGGTGCCATGTCATCTCTGCTGTATAAAGACCTGATCCCATTACAGTCAGTTAGGCAACTATTTAACTATCAGCAACAGGCTGGATTCAAACCTACCGAATCTCTCATCACTAAATAAGTGATCAGCCAACACATATCATTCCTTTTCTTATACACAGTGTCATGGAACAAAATATCAAGAGAAAAATAAGCCCAATAAATTTAATCAAATAAATGCACCTCAAATGAATCCTCTATTACAAGGATTACAACCACATACTGTATACATACATAATGAGATATATTGAACAGCCAGTCATTACAAGTGCATGTTGTTCAAAATGATGTTTAGCCACAGGAAGAACAGTAGACTTCAGTTTGTGCAGCTCCAAAGGAACAATATTTCACCTGATTAACTTACAACGAAAAAGGACACAAGCAGGGAGACTACTAATTTTGAACAAGCAAAATATGATTATTGAAAAGAGAATTATTATGAACAATTTTGTGATACTTATTTGCAGTAAATGTCACATATAAAAGAGTGATTATGTCTTATCCAGCCAGAAGTGGCAAAATATCCATCGAAGCAGAGGCAATTATCTACAGTTTAACAGAAAACATTATGAATATCATACCAAAAACTTCAATATAAGACTGCGAAAAGAGAGATGATATCTAGGGAAAATATGTCTACAATCTTAACTGTTCGTGAGGTTACCAGACTCTTATCCTTTAGTGTGTGGAAACGTCCTTAAACATGGAAAGGTTTCAATGACTCCTCCACAGTAACATTACTTTGGCGCTATGATTTCTCCAGGTTATCGTGACCTCCAAAACTCAATGAAATATTGAAGCGTTTCATTTTAAACATCGCATTTAAAAAAAAAAAAAAAATTTTTTTTTTAGCAATTATTAAAATGCAATTTAACAAATGCATTAACCAGTCACTCAAGTAAATGTGTTCCTTCAATTACTTCTGAGGTTCAGATGACTGCTCTAAACTGAAATGTTTATTCCAGATGACTAGTCTACAAAACAGACATTTTAATCGTAAAGCTAGTGTTTAATGTTTTTTTCCACTTAGTCTGAATATCCTTCAAACCACTTCTGTATAGCTGATGCTCACTGACCATACTCTCATGACTGATATTAAATGGACTAAATGGTGCTCACATACTGAATGAATGGTGAAAGGGTGTCCTTGGCAATATCCTTTTGAATATACCTCTTTAAATGCTAATCATTTGTAATCTTTCTCTTGAAACAATGGTCAATATACTAAATCCCATAATCTCAAAGCAAAGATTAGCTATAACACCGGGTGAAGATTAAGATCGTGTCTGACAGACAAGCAAAAGTAGATTGCTCAGTCTTGCTATTAGTATAAACTGGTCTCTCGCTCATGATAACTACTTCTGTTAAAGGCAACAATGAGAAAAATCATGTAAAAAATGTTGTTGTGTATTGAAAAGGCTGACTTATTTACAAACCAACCCAACCTGTTTGTTTGTTTTTCTGTCTATTTATCTGTCATTGTTGTTTGTTTATTTGAATCTTGTCAGACAACAATCTGCAGCAGGCACCCAAACAAATCAGATTTTCCTTTTTATGTAAACCTATTTGATGCACTGTTGGCAGAAGAGCTTTTTTGTTCAGTATCTGAAATCATTGGACACACACACTCAAACACATACTCACATACACAAACACATACACACACACACACACACACACACACACATACACACAAAGAGACATTGCTCTGATGCTTGCCAGCTTTCATCTCGTCTTTTCCCAATGTATGTTGTGGTATCGTTCACTCTACTTTCATGTAGCCATATGTATTTGTTAAGAAGACGTACATCTGGAAATAATTATGGTTAAATGCGGCCTAACTGTGTGATGACAGAGGACAGGGAGTGATGACAGCATTAAAGGGGAGTATATGGACAGTCGGAAGAGAGGATGTGGAAAAGCAACTGAACTATCACAGCATGTTGTGTCCTGCCTAGGAGTCCTCATGGCGTGCGTGGCGCTGGGATCATGTCTGACCTTGGGACAGTGTCTATCTACACAGATGGATAGCAGCACACAGGTTCCACTGACCCCGTAGGTCACACACACTGTCCTCTCCTTGCTCTACCTCCACTGAAAAAGGCACAGCTCACTCATACTTAAAGCAACACTTTGTGAAAACTGATATATGCCACCCGATATCAATTTAGCACTGGCTATGAAACACCTTTAGCACTGGCTACACCTTTAGCATCATTCATGCATTCTGGGTCTGAAGGGCTAATGACAGAGGCGCCATTTTCTCTAACAAGTCCCATCAAAATGAGTTTAAAACCGTCATTGTAAGGTACAAATATGTTGCTTTAAGACATTCAAAAGCTTTCAATACTGGCCAGCTACATAGTATGATGTATAGGTAGTATTCTCAGCAACCTGAATGAGGTACCTGCATTTGACCTCCATGATTGAGGATATTGACATTCAGCTTCTGTTGGTTGGAGCTGAAACGGTAGCTGTATTGATGCCTGTTAGGCTTAAAGATGGCATGTTTATCTCCCAGTATTGGTTATTTTCACTGGAATGACAGATAGAAAACCTCTTAAACTTTTCCCCCCAGAAATTGATGGAAAGAGAAGACCCACTTCTTTTCATTGATAGCATAATGCCACATGTGCTTTACATTTCAACTTGTCATAGTGTTTAGTAGATCGCATAAGTGATGTATTTCAAGTGAAATTTAAACATAATTTCCAGTTTGACATATTTGTAACCAAATATGTATGTATATCTGGAGTATATGATTTACTATAGAGATCACCTCTCATAGATTTAACTAGTGCCCTCATGATGATACATCTTATTGACAAATCTTATTGACAATCAGACGAGCTGCATCAGAGCCTGCACATGTGTTTGTATTTTTCAGTTTATTCAAGGCTATTTACAGACATGGGAAAAGTTGGTGAAGGTTTCAGAGTAAGATGATGCATGTTTTCCAAGAGGAAATAAATGTCTAAAAATGGCCAAATAGAGAGTTTCCTGTTTCATATTATTTCCTGGAACATTCCCTGGCGAGGGTACATTGTAGTGATTTCAGTCACATCTATCCACACCCGTCCAATTTTTTAAAATATATATAGCCTACTATTAAGCAATAGCTAATGCCAAAAATACTAATTAATGTTATAACTGGGAATTCAAATGGCCGTCAGTGCAAATATTTGCTTCCATTCAGACATGACTCTGATATCCAAAGCAGTTCTCTGGCACTGTACTCCATTTTGGTCAGGCAATGCTTGTAGTGCCACCACGGGTCCTTTCTTTTACAGGGGTCGCGGTTGGTGGCCAACAGCAGGCCGGCACATGCTGCATGTGCAAATTTTGCCCACCGCGGCCCAATCACCAAGAACGGTGCCGTAGGGACTATTAGACTTGGCCCGAGCAAAAGCAAATCAACCCAGGGCTCACTTTCAGGCTGTGGACCAACAGACATGTCTGCACATGTACTCCTGCTAAAGGCATAAACTATAAACATTAACTAGTGTATGCCATGGGCATGGTGAACAGCACATTAATTGTTTGATCCAAAAAAAAACATGGCTTCCTGTTTGTCTCAACTCATTGAGCAGAGATACGGACTGTCATATTTTATAACTGACTCATTGGGTTTAAAAGCATAGTGCTTAAATTGTATTTCTCTTGAAGTGCAGCAATCACAAAAGTAGAAATGTATTTCAGGCTTCCCACCGAATGACATCTGGAGCTGCGTTAAATTAATGATGGAGGACTGGGACCGCAGCGAGCTCTGTGGTGGCCATCAGGATTTCCTATGAGTTGTTTTATTCACCCCAAACAAGTAAAAAAAGGTCCAGAGGACCACCCTGGCCTCTTATCCCAAACCTTTCGGAAACTTGGCACATACTCAATGGGACTCAGGCCTCATTTTTAGTTCAGGTCACCACCACACCTCCTTACAATTCTCCGCCATATACATGATTCACTGGAGCAGCAACTATACCATTCTCAAGACCTGTCTTCTTGACAAGCAGGGATTTTTCAAATGGTTGGCGTTCTGTCGATCTCCAAAGATTTTACAGTGTAGTGTTGGGCTCATATGAAATGATAGTTAATACTTATGCAGCCCAGTCCATGAAAAGAAAAAAACCCACAGCAAATTATGAAACATTGATAACAAAAGCACTGGATGTGACACACACACACACACACACACACACACACATTGCTGCAGTGAACGGAGGAGAACCACAGGTACTTACTGTAGCTCTGATTGATTCTCTTCTAAGGATTCAGTCTTGGAGGCAATATGCACTCCGTCTGCCTGAAAGGCGATGGCAATAGAGGAACCTGGGGGTGGAATGACAAATAAGGACAAGAGGTACAGTATGTATGAGGACACGCCATTGAACAGTCACTACTTCAGCAGCTACAGGACAAACATGCACTTGTATAGTTGAACTCGATGAACAGACACAAAGAATATAAACAGATATATAACATAAAACAGACACAAAACTACCCAAGTGCCAGGCATCATCCACATAATTGTTTTATTTTAACTACATGTTATCATTAAAAGCAATTATATAAGTATGTATGTATAGTACGTACAGCCACAAAGAGATCAACTGCAGTAGATTCAGTCAGGTTTTCAGCTTGTTCACATTTACTTTGGCAAAATATCTATTGTAACTGCATATAAATGCATAATCTGTGCATAAAACTGGCCCAACAGATATGATCACATGAAATAGTCCATGAACAATTTAATAGATGATCTGATGGATTTTGTGCAGCGAGTGAACGTGAATGTATTAATTGCACATTCTATTAACATTTGGATATGCACTGACCATGTTGGCATATTAATAGCCTATTATGAATGTAACAGTAATCAGTGCAAAGGGGCATGTTAAAGGATAAGGCTTTAATGTGATATGGAAATGTGGACATGGTGATGTATTACACTGGCTAAGTTGATAATCATACAAAATCTATACAATTTGAACTCATGATAGTCCGCAAAGGCGAAACCCTATGTGAGAATGGAATGGATGTTGTTGCAGGTTGTACGTGCTGAAATGCAAATCGCCTCCGTAAGTGAAAATCTGTCGTACAATTCCCGTGATATGACTTTCTTCTCACAGCCTCTAACGCAAGGGGTGTCTTTGTGCCTCTATTGAAATCCTGACACCCAGATTCCAAAAAGAAATCATGAAAAAAGGGTGAAGAAATGAATCGTCTTGTTTAAACAGCAGAAAGAGACATTGCAAGCCATGGCTCTGGATTAAGCCAGTTAAACTAGAACCACATCTAGGATAATGAAAACCAATTGAGTTTGGCCTGAAAGAGGTTTATCTCCGCAAGTCACAGTCCCCTGCAGGGATGGAAGAATTAACAATGAGCAAAGAGCTGCAAGTAGTCGGGGAACTCTACCATTAATCTGAGCTGCCTTCTGCCTAATACCTACGCACTGTGTATTTGCAGCAAATGCCCATTAACAGGAGATGGTGGGTGCTGATAGTGGCCCTTTAAACTTGCACACAGAGCTTGAGTGCTCAGTTTGAGATAAGTGTGACTGATATTTCTGACAGATTTGCCAGCAGGATGCCTTTTACCCAAGCGCAGACCAAGCGCAAAAGAATCTGTTGAGAATACTTTCAAATGCCAGACCATGCAGCCACTATATAACACATCAGCCTCACCCCAAACATGTTGTCATCGCAGAGATGTGACAGACAAACATATTAAAGGCAGAGCCCCCCCACCCCCTTCCTCCTCTCTGTAGATGGGCTCTAAGCACCAGTCTGAATGCACAGACTGAAGGGATCCTCGAGGTCCAGTGACCCCAATTCGCTGTCAGGTTTTTAAAGTTCAGGTGGATAAGAGCAGCCTTCTTAAACATTTTTAAATCTAAAGCACTTTTTTGGGGAAGGCCTCGGAAAAGTGGTATGGAATGAAGCTCACAGCGTGGCAAATTATATCCTTCAAGTTGATTCGCCATGCTGAGAAAGGTCCTGATAGGCCGCTGACGCCGGACGCTCTGACCGCTTCTTTCCATCACTATTATGGTCACCCTCTAAAATATTACATGATATATAACTATACCTGAATAAAGTCAGCACAAATTTAGAAAATGACTGTTTCATTTTAGTGTGAATATTGACAAATATCTGACATAATTGCATGAAAGAAGCATCTGAATAGAAAGTAAATGGATGCATTTATTAATGAGCAATAATACATATTAATTTGACTAAACACATTTCTTTAAATTAGATGGATGACATTACCACACATAACTACTTTTTTAAGTCACTTATTTTTTAATAAGTGAAAATCAGAGTGATTCAGCTTTGAGATGATGTCATTATTGTTACATCATTTCTCTTCAACAAGAGCAACCTTCACTTTAACTTCACTTTGTGACCTGATTTTCAAGCATCAATGTTGCAGTATATATATCGGTTTTTATATCCTAAAATCAAACAAATAAATAAGCTTTTCATTAATACTTTACATTCGGACTGTTACACATAATTGTAAATAATTAGTTTAACAATCAGTTGAAGTTTGATTGTAGACTCTATGAATTTCTTTCTCAGCCATAACAGTGAGACAGCTTTGAGTGGACCAGTGCTCTCTGAATTAAATTGGGACCATATGGCACGATGACAGGATCACTCAATCTTCTGGGCACCTGAGCACCACATTAATCATTTTGCAGGGAGATTCTTTTTCTCCACAGCACAAGCTCCAAGCTGCCATACTTCCTGTTTTTCCTTCATTTGCTAAATCTACATACGAACAAATCCGAGTCAGGACTTTAAGTGATACATCACAATCCTCTGAGGGGAGGTCTGGACTGGGTCAATATAAAGACTTCCTTCCCAAATACACAGCCTGTGCTGGCTATGTATGTTTTATACTCTTACTTTTAATATTTCATAATTTCATTATCTTTAATATTTCATTATCCTCATATTTAATTATATGGCTCTTTGAAGCATATTTCATATTTTCCAACTGCCTCATTTGCCAGTCAAGGGTTTCCAGCAAATAAACAATTTTCATCATCTCGTATTAGTACTATGACAATTAAAAAAAAAAAAAAAAAAATAATAATAATAATAATAATAATAATAATAATAATAATAACAATGTATTGGTAGGTTGCATATAATGTCACTACATTTTTTTTTTTCATTTTCGGTTCAAACTACAAACAATAATGGGAACTACAACAACTACAACAACAACAACAACAACAACAACAACAACAACAACAACAACAACAGCCCCAAACATTGGAAACACATTAGAGTTGCACCTACCTGTTTGTGCAGATCACTGGTTGCTCCATGGTGTAGAAACTATGTGATACATGTAAGCCCATTCATCAGGTCTATAACAAGTCTATAACAGAGAGGGGAAAATCACTATGTCCGCTCTTGGAGAAAGTGGTAGTGGGAATGCATTTGGATAGAGAAACTACGGTTCAAGGCCTGAAGTGAAATGGCATCTTGCTAAGTCAAGAAGGACTCATTTGTTTGGGTGCATTGCTGAGAATTTGCATTGATTATTTTCCCCTCAGCAGATACATTTAAATCTATGTGACACGGTGGAGCCGGTAAAGTGTGAGAAAGCAGTCACACACACACATGCACACACACACACATACATGCACAGACACGCACACATGCACACACACACACACACACACACCAAGCGCACAGGGAGGATGCGGCCCGCCTGGTAACCTTAGATGGACAAAAGGAGTTACAGCTCCCCCTTGATGCCAAAGCAGCCAGAACCTGTCTCCCGTCTCAGTAAGGGTAGTACACACACACACACACACACACACGCACACACACACACACGCACGCACACACACACGCACACACGCACTCACACACACACACACACACACACACACACACACACACACACACAGGAGGGGGCCAGAGCCAGAACCCGTCTCCCGTCTCAGTAGGGGAGGAGGAGGGCAAATAAATGAAAATATTTATAAAGAGTCGGGAGTTTGAATTTGCGGAGGTTCGCTCGTTGCTGTGGGGTTAACCGCTTCAGAAGCCGATTAGAATAATGAGGGGAAGTAAATGATCTCAGAACACACACCTTCACCCCGAAGTGTGTACGTCTCATGAATCACCCAAACAATGTTGGAGAGACATACAGACAACACTGTTTTGTGTTCATTGAAACGGCATAAATATTTCACACTATTAGATGCTGAGCTTGGAGGAATGAGGCAATCAGTTCAGGATTCATAAGTAGGTCACGTTGAAATGATCTGAAGACCTAATAGATCGCGTAGATAGGCCCAGGTATGCATATCAACATTACCAGTAAGTCTGTTTATCATAGCAGAAGTAGTATATCAGATTTATCCAAAATAACTGAAAAAATAAAAAGATGAAGTCAAATTCAAAATGCAATGTTTGTCTGAAATGTGTAAAACTGCACAGAAAAAGTGTGGTGTGCAAAAGTACTTTTTAAAAAAATTCTACAAAATCTCATGGAATGTCACAGAATTTAATTTCTTCAGGAATTCATAGAAAATAAAGTTTTAATTCTGTATCCACTGAGCCACTGTGCTGTCATAGAATTTCTTTGTATAGTACAGAAAACTAATTAATCTTTCAAATAAACTTTCTTTAAAAAATATTTTCACTCAGTTAGAATGGACTATACCTATCTCTGGCACAGAATTCTTGACAGGAGGTCAATGTTTCGACATTTAAAAAGGTCTCTCAAGTAATACAGCAATTTTGGCCTCAGCCATATGGCCTTGGACATGACAAACCATAGAGCTGAATGAAGCAAGATGGAAAGAGATGATTACACTGTGAAACAATGACAATGTGAAACATACCTATTTCTCTCAGAGTTGCTTGAATCTCACTAATCATCCATTGAAATGAATTAGGGCACTCAATCCATTGACAGAGTGACATTTTTGCCCTCATTCACTGGGTGCACACATGTGTTCAAAAGTGCCCTCGACGGCGCTGAATAAAACATAGCATTCTAATTGGCTGAGCCCATGTTTTTCTGCCCCCCCCCCACCACCACCTCCACCTCCCCCATCCCTCTCATTGATAATTTCTGCTGCAGCTCCGCACCTTTCACTTGGAGATCAAAGTGCTTGTCACAGCCTGCCAGTCAACGTTGGCTCAGCAACATCTCTGCACGATATGATATTCTTCCATGCATGATTAAAGACCATACACTAAGGTTGAAAAGTATTCCAAGAGGAGCAGGGAGTCACAAAAGGATTTACAATTAACAACATTTAATTCATCAAGTACTCTACTGCTTGAACTCACACAGGACACCCTTCAGGCAGGTCAAGAGCTGATATTTTCATTTCATACCCTCACTGTCCTTGAAATACAAAGATGAAAAAAAAAAAAACTTGACAGCATATTTTCTTTTGCTGAACGACTGAGGCAGAGAGAGAGAGCAGAGAGACAGAGAGACAGAGAGAGAGAGAGAGAGAGCAGGAACCTCACCAGGCAGGCAGGCTGGCAGGCAGGCAGGCCTAAAAACCCCTCCATATTCTCCATGGCTTTTCCCCCAAGCAGAAAGCACATTTTCAACATTTGTAGATGCTGTCCTCTGACACAAAGGCAGGGCTCGCTAAAGCACACTCCAGGCCTCCCCCGGGTGCTGTGCCAGTGATGCAGAAGAGGTGAACTGCAGAGGACCCCTCTGTTTAGCAAACAGTCTTGGTGGGGAGAGGAATAAATTATTCAAAACCACAGACCAAGGCAACCTCATTTTGTACCACCACAGGTCAGCTGAAAGGCATTTTATTAAGGACATTTTTTATTTCCTCCATAGGAACGTAAAATGTCTGCATCCATGGAGAAGGATTATGTCTTTGGACACGTTCAAAAGGCATTTATGCTACATAGTTTAAATTGGAGTTCAACTAAGAACTTGTATTCTTCAGGATTGTATATATCCAGAGCACGGCTCAGGATTATGTGAAAATACAGTGCAGTGCTGGGGCTGTCAAGGGTCCCTACTGTAGTGATCCACTTGCAAAACTGTACCTACACATTTGCATGACAAACAGTACATGTTGGCTTCATTTTGTATTTTTCTTCCAGTTAAGTATAAACAGAGTTTATTATACAAAGTTTATTAAAGTTTCATGGAAGCAGTTAATTAACTAGTAGACAGAAAGCAAAGCCAAATGCTCCCAAGACCACACAAATGAAAATAAAAGTCGGCGTGGACAAGCCAGTTCACTCGCAGACAGACCCAAAATGGCCGAAAGGCAGAGAAATATTTTATGCCTCCTTGGCAAAGCCACAAACTCGGAGACAATGCCAGGATCTGAATGGGGGCAGAAGAGAACTTGCATCACCCATGCCCAACACTAAGGAGGAGTTGGGTGCGTTGGGATGTGAACCTGTGTGTGGGAGATGATGTACTGGAGTCACACACACACACACACACACACACACACACACACATGCACACACACACACACACACACACACACACACACACACACACACAGTAGGGGGACGGAAAACAGTGCAGTGTCAGTGCAGGTCAATGCTGCCTCCTGAAAACCCCAACAGACCCCCATATCCCCATACTCCTGCACTCACACAGCAGACCCCTACAGTATGTCCCCATACTCCTGTTCACACTGCTGCCCACTCACAATGAACTACACTATCTCATGTTTCACACATTAAGCTGTAGTAAAAAAGCCAAATATGTAATAGAACATATAGGATGGGGAAAAAATTAGCTTTTCTTCTCTAAAGAGCAACACTTTAAAGCGGCACAATGTAGGATTTCCCCTTTTCGTTAATTTTCAACTTACTGGGTATACATTTTAGCGCTAACAGGGTATCTAGTTCATCTACAACTGATTTAAATGGGTCAAGTTCCTCAATACACAGTAGGACAATTTAATACACTGAATGGTAGTATAATTCGCTCACATGCTGAGCTCACTGGATCCAAGACCTCATCATCCACCATATACAGTATGTAGTGAGTCAGCATAATCAATCAGTAGAACATTGTAGTTGTAATTAAACCACTTCTTTTGTTAGACTTTTGTTTAGTGAAACATTCAAAAGTTGAAAGTTTGGGCCAAAGTGTATTCACTAGCTAAGAACAGGGCCAAAGTGAAGATAATCCTTCAAAGCTGTGGAGAGTTTTTGCTGTATGGCTGAAAAATATTGAATCCAGACACTAAACTGTGCGAATGTTGCCAGTGGCGTTTCACCCTGACATCTCTGAACATTTTTATTTCTTATAGCTGTAGTTTAATAAGCAGCAATTATGTTGTCTGAATTTCACATGAGGTTGAAAATGGAAAGAAGGACCTAGATGCATTCACAGCTCAATCCAATGGGGCACTGACACACAATGGTGTTGGGTGTGTGTATGTATGTGTGTGTATGAGAGAATGAGAGACACAGAGAGAGAGAAAGAGAGAGAGAGAGAGAGAGAGAGAGCATCTACAAAAAGACCTCTCAGTGGTTTGAAATCTAAAAATGACAAGTCTGAATTAAAGTCCATTTGCAGATGTGTGATGAATGATGAACAGAGAAAAGGAATGTGAGATGGCGAGGGGCTCACGGCTCTGTGAGAAAAAATATTACCATTAACTCTCCAGTAAACTTTGGCAGGTGTTGTTATCCCCAAATGGTTGGTGTTAAAGAATTATGAGGGGATGAAATAAAGGTACTACTTGAATTGAAATTGAACTGAACTGGTGTGAATATGATTAAGGTGAAGTTACTTTTAAAATATCTGTATAATATAATATAATAGCACAATATGTCCTAAGTTGTCCAAATTAATTGCTATAACGCGACCATGACTCTTGTGAGGACCTTAATAATACCTTTCAACCACTCACCATTCATTGCCACAGATTGCAGAGAGAGCAGGCTGCGTGAAGGCTGAGTGTTTGTGGAGGGAGTAGAGAGGCTCTTCTCTGCAGGGGAAGGACCGACTTTTCAGAACAGGTCACCTTGGTGTACACAGAGGTCAGAGGTTTAGCGAAGAAGACAGATAACCACTGTGACTTCAGAGTTTTCTTGCTTTTTTCCCTTAACCTGGCCGACTCTCAACTGTCAAAACAGCCAACCAAGAGGTCTTTGAAATTTGCCCTTAAAGTTGGCAGAGTGTCCCAGGCTTCGTGGCAGTGAAGGTATGTCACTGTTTTTTACCCCTTCAACCTCTTCTCCTTTTTTTGAAGCATTTCTTTTTAAAAAGACATTAGAAAAGAGGCTGAAAGTGATGGGTTTCAGCCAGCCCAGTGAAGAAGTCTCAAACGCTTGTTTGAATGTTGCAGGGGAAGTTTTCTTCTGAATGGTGTGCCATGATGTGCTTTTTTATGTAAGAGGAAGTTGTGTGATGTAAATAATCTCTACTAAGATACCTAAGCAGGTGGCTATCGCCGTGACAACACAACAGACAGCACCGGTGGCCTAATTTCCTTGTGTCAGACAACACCATATGGCTGGTGTGCTCACAGCTTCTTATTTAGAATTCAAACTGTATTGGTATGCAAAAATAATTGTCGTCTCCATTAATTAAGAATAGTGGTGGTGGTGAGGGAGGGGATGGGGGAGGGTCCTGGGTTCTGATCCATGATGTCATAATCCCTCAGGTCCACATCGTACATGCAATGCAGGCCCTTGAAGGCAGAGCTATCAAAGGCAGCAAACGTTAGCGTGGTAGGCTTAACCCCATTGTGTTAGACCCCATGTATGTATAATTGGTATTTTGGGATAGAGTGGCCCACTTGTCAAGATACACGCTTTTTTAGGCTCATCTCTGCATATTATTTCATATGAAATCCCTGGGTCCCTGACACTAAAAAAAAAATGCAGAGAGAAAATTGTATGTTACTGTAAGAGAAATATTGCTGTAGAAGATGGAGGGTTTCACTTGCTGTGTAGAATGCAATGACCATGTGGAATTCCACCGGCCATGTGTTCTTGCTAGGCCCTGGACACAATGACAGATGGTAATACTTAAGTCATAGGGTTTTGTTTTGAACCTCGTACGCGAGACCACAACCCCCTGAGTCATACGCAAAACATATGGTGCCATATGGCAAAAGCTTGAAATCTAAAGTATAAAGAATGACTATATTTCTATTAAATGTATGTGTTTGCATGTGGCCTGGCTATAGTTTCTACTAGTTGAGTGTGGCTGTAGCAACCTCTGAGAGAGATATTTCGGAGGTTTATATCTCAACGATCATAAACAAAACCTGTTAGCCGAGGGAGGTAGACTACAGAATTAAAGTCGCAACAGAAATCGGAACAATAACCTTTAAATAGTGTTGTTAACGCTCTAAAATATTCCCATTGTTCTCAAATGTCATATTAGACTGGCGTGAATAGCATGACATAAAGGCCTGCCGAGAGAGCTGAAGGCAGCGTGAGGAATTTGCCTGTTTCTCTCCATGGTTTCCCAGGAACGTCATGGGGTGCGAGAGAAAGAAGCAGAAAATGGGTTTGTGTGATGCACAATGGCATATGCAATTGACAAATCAAGTTCTTTTAAGCACACTCTGGAGTTTGAGGATGCTGAAAGACCTTGTTGCTCGGCCACTATGTGGACTCCCTGTTCCATAGAGAGACCTGACAAGGATACCCGAGAAAATGACAACAAATGGCAGCCGGGAAACAAGCCACATGACAAATATGCATGTTGTCAGGCGTGGCCGGGCAAAGCTTTTCAGTGTTAAAAAACAGCCTCGGTGAGGTGCAAAGTATTAATGGGACTCTAACTGACAAAATGGCAAAATAACCATGGGACATAGCCTTGTGCACTTAAATGGTATTTCCATACAAATTTCTCTTATTTTATCTGATACTATGGTGAAAAAAATTCATGAACTATATGCCTTGGAATTCAGTTGAAAACATGCCCACTCATTCCAGACTTGTTGAAGATTCTGTTCAGCCAGCAAATAGGCACTTGAGTTGTTATAATGGTCATGAAAAATGTGTCACAGTCAGAGAATGTCGAGTGTATCCTTGGCTCAGCCTCATGCATTACTTTCAGGAGCTCTAGGTGGAGGCCATCCAGAGGGAGGGGGACCCTAAATGTGTGTGTGTGTGTGTGTGTGTGTGTGTGTGTGTGTGTGTGTGTGTGTGTGTGTGTGTGTGTGTGTGTGTGTGTGTGTGTGTGTGTGGGGTGTGGGTGTTAACTAGAATAATGGTGTGTGTTCCAGTTGCACTTGGCAAGTCCAGTTGGATTTCAACTTGGCAAGTCGGAGGAACTCCGAGTCGAAATTGCAAGCTACAGTAAAAGAAAGTTTGATTTGGGTTATAATACACAGGCAACTATCTGAGCGATGTTGATAGCAAATCCCATGACCAATTCCTAGTGCTCTGATTGGACGATTGCTACAAGTTGCCGACTGGTGATATTGCTTTCTAAATAAAAAAAAAAAATATGTCACCCAGTATCAAAGAGAGAAAGTGCCCAAACTACATCATCCATCATCCAGCAACAGAAGTTATATTGTGTAGCGTCACATTCAGGGAAGGGAGACAAGGTAGACCAGACCTATAAAGCAGTCTTGATATGGCTCTTATTGGGCCCACATCAGGCTGAGATCTGGCCCTGACCGCCACCGCCTCAGTTGTTGGCATTTGTGCCTGCTGTTGTCCCTTCTGCTCTGCTGCAGGTGACATTTTTTCTCCTGCCCACTCAGGGGCCCGGTTTCTGGTGAGATGGACCCGATTATAAGCCTCATTGTGGCTGTTTGTAGGCTTTGTTGGTCTTAAAGGTTAAGGTTCAGCAGCCTTCTTGGCATTTCAGAGATCAAAAAACACGGACAATGCAGCCACCTACTTTCCCATGCTTGTCTTGTGTACATGTTAAAGGGTCAGTAAGAACTGTGCCACTAATGAGGGGCCAGACTTCTGTCAACAAAGTCAGCCAACTTTGAGGTGGTAGCTCACTGGTCACACAGCACTTCAGAGACAAAGACTGCTATACAGTACATAGAACAGGTCTATTCTCTGCATCTACCTCTATAGAAAAGACCTTACTTACAGAAGTTAATCTCTTTCACGAGAGCAGAGCTACTAACATAGCAAATGTACTGTAGAAGGAACCCAAATCTCAATAATCATGTCAGTTCATTGCATTTGTATACAGTGACACAAACAATGGTAAAAAGAAAACCGCTCCAAGCTAGAAAAGTGGGGAAAGATAGATTTGTATGTTTATACAAAAACATTAAAGTTATGCCCATGTCACAAGGGATCAGTTTACTCCTATAGAGACATTATTTTCTCATTGAAATTTCAAGGCCAATCTGAAAAACAGTAAACTATGAAAACACAGACCCACAGTTAAAGGAGAAATCCGGCGAGTTTTCACATAGATCTCGGTTGTAGTGTCGGTGCCCGAAAAAATCTTGAGTTGCTACAGCCAGCAGCTAATATAGCCAGGCAGCTACAGCGCTACACTCTGGGGGCATATCCTTGAGCTCACATTTACATGCCCACAGAGTGTAGCACTGTAGCTGCCCGGCTTCGTTAGCTGCTACCTAGAGCTAGGTAAAACCGATTGTAACCGATTTTTAAACTAGATGTACCGCATAGCGGTACAAAATATGACCGCCGCTCAGTCCTGTACATCCGATCCGGCAAAAATAAATCACACTTCAATTTGTCTCCATATTTTACTCCATCCTCCACTCTTGAAACTTTTGTGTATGCTTGTTTGGCATGCCTGAGTGTGTGTGTGCGGCTGCACAGAAAGTAGCCTACTGGTGCTGAAAAGGTGAATAGATTGTAGAATAGCCAAAGAAGATGTAGCATTGTTATAAAACCTTTAAAATCTCTAAACAATCACAAGTAGGGCAGTTCATCACAGTTCATCCATTGCAACTGGATTGATGAAAGGTCACTTACACCTGTAGGCTACATTGTATTTGGGAAAAGCAAAAGGTATCAGCATAATGTTATTTATTTATTTATTTATTTTTTATGTATTTATAAACAAAAACATCTCTGTCAGTTCCATGCCGTTTTCAACAGCTATCAAAACAAAGGTCATTTTTGGATGGATGGATGGATTTTTTGTGAATATTTCTTCTTCTACATAAGATTTTAGTCATCTTTAGTTCATGTAATACTTTATTGTCAATGCACAAATTAAGTAACAGTAGTCTGAAACGTTATTGTTAATGCACAAATTAAGTAACAGTAGTCTGAAACGAAATGCTGTTTTACATCTAACCAGTGGTGCAAATAACTGACATGTCCAAATGGGCCTTGATGAAATGCGCCGCTAGACTGTTCATACACATTTTAACGGGCCAAAGTTGAAGAGCTTTTGTCCGTTATTGTTCGTTGCAAATATAGGCTGATTCATGTTCCCTTGCATTGTGTAACTGAGGTCCATGGCTAGTCTGGCTTTCATCAGACCAAGCTCAATCTTTTAAGAAATCAAAAAAAATAAATAGCGGGCAGATCAGGCTGGGTTCACCCAGCCTAGTCCATAGGCACCGATATTGTTTAATTTTCAGATTGAGATATACACGCTCTGGCTATTCTAAATGCAAAAATGCATTAGGGAGTTATGACAAAACTGTAACTAACAAACTAGATCCTAATAGAAAGCTGTTAGCTTCCCTAAGCTACAGGTAGGATTATAAGGTAGGCCTATTTACAACATAAATTGTCAATAGGCTATGCTGGCTACACAAAATAAAATCTCCTTTGGAAACCAATGGCTTACTTAATTTACAGTATCAAGCGGACTTAAACTGCCATATCGTATTTAAAAGTTGTAATAACATTCACGCAGCTCCATGAGTCAAGGAAAGCCGAATGAAGTAGCCACTTCTAAATGGGACCCACTACACATAGCTTAAGGTGTGTTGCTAAAAGCAGCCATAATGAAATGAAGGTGTCATTGTTTGGATACTTCACACACACGTGCTTTTTAATTTCACAGACTACAACTACCAAGCTGTAATCAAAGCACATCGATTCCCCTCTCACACCCTGCACGCACTTAAAACTAAATAAACAGGCGCCTCAGTCTCACGATGTATAGGCAAAACTGTATCAGACCGGTGTAACGTTGGTAAATCTTCCATTGCACAGAATGATTTTGTAGCACGTGCAATAAATGACAGTCTAAAAGATACAAACAGTGCTGCTATCAATTTGCTTGGTATAACCGCATTTATAGTTTTCTACAAATGCAATCAATCAAATGGGCCTCTACCACTCAACCAACGCTAACGGTAACATTACCTAGGTCCTTATTGATATTACAAGATTAACGTACCTGCAGTAAAAACCAAGCATGTCCGATAAACATCCTCAGATTTATTTCGGCTTCAAGAAGAAATGGGAATTAAACTTCATGTGAACATCGTCCTGTCCTTATTAGATGTTCGCTGCGGTAAATTACAGTCCTTGTAGGAAGTGTCCATTGTTTTCCCCCAACCCACTTTTAACTTCCAACAAAATTACGTCTCACTGCAACGATGCGCCATCTAGTGGACAAACGACTACTTATCGCCAATACTGAAAATGCAGCCATGATGATGATGATGAATATTTATTTTGGCTTTCTTTTGATCCTACTGAATTTGTAATTATGTATCGGCCGTTCTAATACCGATAGTATGTGGGTGCCTGTGTGTGTGCATGTTTATATGTGTGCACCACCATTTACAGGCCAATGAGTGTACAGTCACTAAATGTGCACATAACCTAATTTTTTTAGACCCCCCCATGGATGAAATTCTACTTAAACTTGGCATACCCCAGACCCCAAGAGAATGCCAGGTCAATCATACACATACAATTTGGTGCAGTTCTGAACATCTTAACTGAAGATAGGGGCGATTAAAGCAGAATAATATTGCATTTTCATTTTTTACGGGAGGGGGTGCAA
Source organism: Alosa alosa (assembly GCF_017589495.1). Classification (NCBI taxonomy): domain Eukaryota; kingdom Metazoa; phylum Chordata; class Actinopteri; order Clupeiformes; family Clupeidae; genus Alosa; species Alosa alosa. The sequence continues at coordinate 10,118,512 of NC_063197.1, forward strand.
ATCACAAATGAGTGATTATGAGCCAGGTTTATGTGGGCCCTTGAGACCAACATACCATAAAAGAGAACTGTGTCTGCCCACAGAGAACTGTGTCTGCCCTACACTCCTTTTCGGGGTCCAGTCCAGCGGGGGGGGCTGCAGATCAAAACTAAAAATGACGGTTCCATGCTATCCATGTGGGGTACATGCCCACCAAGTTTTGTACCCCGGTCTTTCAGTGTCCCGGGAATCCTTGTTGGTGTATGCGCCACTAAATGTACACATACGTTATTTTATTGTAGGGCCCCATTGACCGAAAGTACACAAAACTTGGCATGCATTCGGAGGGTGTCATAATGATCCTACACTTTTAATTTCGTGCAGTTTTGACCTTGTCAGCCAGAGATATTGTGATGAAAAACACCTAATTTTTGCTTTTAATTTTTAACTAGGTGGCGCTTATACATGAAATAAGTGGTAATGGGATGGGTTGACATGCCCCTTAAGACCAACATGCAAAAAAAAGGTGGACCTCCTAGGCCCCTACGGTTCTCGAGATATTCACAGAAAACTGTCTCCGCCACCTACAGGCCAGTTGGTGTATAGTAACATAAATTAATTTATTGTGTGGCCCCCATGAACTGAATTCCACAAAACTTGGCGTGCATACAGAGGGTGTCATAATGATCCTACACTTCCAATTTCGTGCAGTTTTGACTATGTTAGGTCACAGATACCTACAATTACAACACCTCATTTTTACTTTTTTGTGTTTAACTAGGTGGCGCTTATACATGAAATTAGTGGTTATGGAATGGGTTGACATGGCCCCTTGAGATCAACATACAAAAAAGGTGGTCCTCCTAAACCTTACGGTTCTCGAGATATTCACAGAAAACTGTGTCTGCCCTACCCTCCTTTCGGGGTGCAGTCCAGTCTGGGGGCTACAGATCAAAACGAAAAACGATGGTTCCATGCTATCCATATGGGGTTACATGCCCACCAAGTTTTGTCTACCCCGGTCTTTCAGTGTCCCGGGAATCATTGACGGAAATTTGGACATCTAAAAAAAAAAAAAAAAAAAAATTTAAAAAAAAAAAAAAAAAAAATGTAAAAAAAAAAAAAACCTGACTAAACCTATATGACCGCCGCCGCTCAAAGCGGGCGGCGGTCATAATTATTTATACCAAGACAAAAAATAAATGAATTACACAATGACGTTAGTGGAAGGCACTGTCTATATTCATAAGAAATTACATACATTTACACATGTCAAGAATATACTATGTACAAAAATGTGGTACTGAAGCCAGCTACGTAAATGTCATATTTAATCACTCATTTCCTTTCATGTTATACAGTAGGTTCAGTTATTCATAATAAGAGGCATAAAAACCATGTAACAGAATATTTATATATTTTTCTGAGGACAGACCCTATATGTATATAACCCCACTGACACTGAATAACACTGAACATGCAGGATGCATATGTGAAAAGGATTCTCACAGGGTACATAGTATTTGTTGGGTCGTCCTATTTGTTTCAGTTTCAGTAATTTCAGTTTCACACTAAAGGGACATACTTTATCAGATAGATTATAGATTATAATCTGATTCCTCCATAACTACGATTCCTGTGCTGTTTAAGGGGTTTGACACCACTTGGCATGTCTAAGGACGTGGAGAATCACTACTGTGAGTGTGAGGTGTAAATGAGCTTGGTGTGTGTGTGTGTGTGTGTGTGTGTGTGTGTGTGTGTGTGTGTGTGTGTGTGTGGCCTCAAGAGGAGGAAGTAATAATAATAATATTAATAATAATAATACTAATAATAATATCATATTTACTGGTATATTATATTACATAATTATAATATAATGTGTTTTACAAGCAGTGAAAATTATGTAAATGCAGTTTAACACAATACATATTTCACAATGTAAGATATTGACCAAAAGGTTGAGATGTCAGATACTGCACCCCTTCTGAAGTGAGTCATTGCAAAGCTGTTTGAAAAGATTTTTTTTTTTGAGGGAGTCGGTGCTATCAAAAAGAGAAAAAGCCCTGGACTCTGTTTGTTTTGACTGTTCTTTTTGTGATGTCTTGGCCTCCGAATCTAGGATCCATCGTCCATGTTTAGCCAATAAAAAAACTCCCCTGTCCTTTCATCTCCACCATCAGACACTGGCAGGGCAGAATCATGGCCGCGTCCAGTAAACCCCCAACCATTATGCTCTTTGCTTAAAGGAGGGTATGACACTGAAATGGTTCCTCCATTTATGTTGGAGAATGCAAACAGAGCAAAGCAAAGCAAAGACGACCAACCACTTCAGATTACAGATTCAGGAAGCAGCAGGTGCAATATATAGGTTAATAGCCGATGCATGTTGGGGCCAGCCAGTAATATAAGTAGAGTATATAGAGAGTAACGTTATATGACCGCAGCCATCTTTTCATTTGAAATCGTGCTTTTTTGAAAGCGTAGTTTCCTTTTAAATCATAAATGTATCGTATTCATAAAGTAGCAGACACAGGACATATAGTACAGTATGTATAGGTTGGTGAGAATAGATTATAGCCATAATCATGACCTCAGCCATCTCTTTATGTACAAATCTCACTTTGTTTGAAACCTCACTTCAGTCCCCTTTTACATGATTAACCGATCAGCACTGATGACTAAAGCTGTTTGTTTAAATAAAAGAGGGTATTTCCAAATGTCAAAGGCACATGTTTGCCGTAACTGTGTCAGTGGGCCCAACACATGAATGTTGCATGGCACTCACTCGGCGGTGTTCTGAAGGTCACTTTGAAGGTCATCTCTGAAGCAGGGTGAGGTAGAACGTGAGCTTTAAATCCTGTTACCTTCTCAGCATATAGACAACTCATGTTCATCAAAGTGAAATCACTCTTGCCACATTTCATGATGTTGAAGAAGCATATCACTAAAATTAAATTCGCTTTCTTAGTTAAGTCACCAAAAGTTTACATGAACTCTTATTTAAGGTATGTAAGTTAACTTGATTCATTTACACAAAATTGGTTAATTAGCTTAAAGTATTTTTTTGTACTGGAGGCAGGAACAGATGTACACAACCTTGTGTAGTTGTGCAGTGTTGACATTGTGAATATAAACCTAAAAAGGAAAGGAAATATATTCCTTCTTAGAGCTATTAGTCCAGTTGTTACAGCTTTTATATCAATCAATACGTAAACTTATTAGGTTCAAGAACCTTCACCTTATGGGCTCAGTGCACTAGCGTAGTGACAAACTTCCGTTTTTTTCCGTCTGCAAACCAGTTTCCTGTTCGTTGACATGACTGTGGTGAGTGCTTTACTGAAGATGAGTGCTTTAGTTGTACCAAAACGTAAGAAATAGAATGTATGCATGTTTTAATGTCCGTGGGCAGCTCTAAGGAGCACTGCTACGCACACAGTCGCTACACAAAATAAATTTAGATTTTAATGAGTGCCAAACTTTGTGACACCTCCAAGTGGGCAGGTTAATGGTAATTGAGAAAGTAATTTTCCATTGAACCCAGAAGGGAGTTATGTCTACTCTCTAATGTCCTATATATTTCAATAATGGTCTTCTCCTTGGTTATCCAGACAATACAAATCTCTTACACAGTCATTTTGCTCATCAGTTGTTTTACCTCATACACATCCCAAAAAGCCACAATAAACAGTAATGAGAAATACCCTTTTACCCATAATCCCTAACTGCTGAGTTAGGACCATAACTTATCATTTTAAGTTCAACCCACATATTATTGAATTGACCCTCTAATTCTTAACTCATGAAACGTATAGTTGAAATTACATTACTTATTTTTATAAGTTGAAGTCAGGCCCGGAGTGGGTAATCGGGAAAATCGGGAGAATTCCCGGTGGGCCGCTTAATTTTGGGCCGGTCGAGGAAAAAATATTGGCATTTGTCACGTTAATCTATCTTCTCTTAAAGTTGACTACACACGTTCACATTCTATGCCTAATACCGCAGCTAGGATAGTAAGAGCTGAAATGTTGCCTTATTTATCCAATTTCCAACACCACTAAAAAAGTGGGCCGGTCTTGGGCCTGAAACTCCCGGGCTGAAAAATGGCCCCACTCCGGCCCTGGTTGAAGTAACTTAAGGAAATACTTTACTATGACTTACTGGTCAAATCCTTTTCTACAGTGTACCTCATAGTGAGAAGATGTGTGTGATCTTTACATTACTTCTGACAATACCTCATAGTAAGAGATGCATACATATCAAATCATATTTTCATCTCATTATTTAAGCAGCTTGTTTGTTTCCTTTATTGCTGTTCTGTGTTAGATTTAGATAAACCTGATCTGAACTGAACTGCCCTGAACAAATAGCCTGGGTGTTCCCATGCTGCCTTGCGCGCGATTTGATTCACGCTGCTAAGGCAGCCTGGAGACCATGGAGCAAATTTTCGCCTGAGATAAGGAACCAATCACAGAACAGGGGGGAAAGCAAGATGATGATGAGCTATGCACAGACGCATTTGATAGACATCCGTGGCACCCAATAAACGGATCTGGGCATTTTTTTCAAATTCGAGTAAATGAACGTTTGGTTCCCAGACCACGTCTCATTGAGAAGTGGTGGCGCTAGCCAGGCTACTGAACCAAATGAGTAAGGGGCACATCTTTTGGCTCCGGCTAGTACAGCTATCTACAGTACAGTTCTTCATCAGATATGAACCATTTGGCAGCGTGGACACAAAAAATGAAAACAAACACATACAAGAATTTAGAATGTCTTGATAAGAATTTACATTATCAAGACATCTTTTTCCAAGTACTAGAACTCAGCAGTCTGAGTCATTTGTTAATATTGATGCTTTTAAGAGCACTGTTAACCAACAAATTCCAAATCATTGCTTTGGTACAACAACAAATATGATTGAGCAGTTCGGACATCTGAATGCAACCGACAGCCACAAGGTCATTAAAATTTTAACTAAACCTTTTGTACTCAAACAGGTTAAAAATTAATCAGTGCGGCTCCACGTGGGGAAGTCTCATTTTTGCCTTGGCCATTAATAGAAGATCCTCTGTTGCCCAAACAGCGTGTAATTCCTTCTGACTTTCTTTTCCATTTGCCTGGAGGTTAGACCAGTTTTAAAGCATCCCTGCACAGAGGGCCATGGCTAACAGGTAATCTATCTAATTACGGCCTGGGAGGGGTCCGCCCTGTGAAATATTTAAGAGCTGCCATAACCTCTGTTTCACCCTGCCCGTGTACAGCAGCGCTTTAAAAGAGACACTCTGCCTCCATCAGATCATGCCTCGTCTCTGCCACACACACACACACACACACACACACACCATACACACTGCTCTCCTCAGCCCTCGCTGCTATTTGAAATGTATTCCTGTATGGGAGTCTGCCCAGTTTAATACAAAATATAACTAACCTGGGGTTCAAATGATGCTGAGGGGTTATGGTCGTAGCTTGCCATAGCATCAAGGTAGGTGTATTGTTTTGAAAAAAGAATGGAACACATCAGACTCCCCCAGCAGATATGTGTAAGAGCTGTATTTTTGCCATGAAGTCGATTGACATTCTGACCAGTGAGTAATCACAATGTTTAAGAGTACTCTCTCTGACACACACACACACACACACACACACACACACACACACACACACAGAGACCTGTTTTTCTATTAAAAGAATGGACTTCCTTGTGATGTAGTTAGCTGTAGACACGTACACACAACTGGTCCAGAGTATATAGAGTTCTGATCCTGACCAATCCTGTGATTTAGTCTACCATATACTCATTTACACCCAAATGACACCACTCATTTTATTGCCACGGTTTTCTTATGGATCCAAAAATGATACATATTGCCTAGACATCAACACATCAGACCTATTACATCTAATTGCATTTGATTTTTATCTCCTTTTGGAATATGAATTGAGATACGTATTTTTGACCTTCTCTTATAGCAATTCAAAAAAATATGCAGAGTAATGGCAATATGCTGGTAATATGTAATGTGCTTCATATGCAGTGGGGGATGGTGAGGCTGGGGTGACAGACAAAAGAAACTTGCACCATATGATTGCTAAATGGTCACACTGTAATAACTCTATTATTATTTGCATTCAATATTTGCATTCAATAATATCCATTTCCCATGTTGACATATACTGTATACATTGAAATTTGGTTCCAGCTCCACATGTTTTGTAGTCTAGACTGTGTCTGGCCTTTCTTGGTGCTTTGTCATGATTCATTAAAACACTCACTCACAGCCAGATTAACTCTATGGAGGGTGACATGAGACACCTAATTTAAATGATACTTTAGAAATAAATGCACATTTAACATTAAACCAAAACCCTCTTTCCTTTCCTAAGCTGAGGCAATTAGGTCACACTAGTCCTTCAAATAAAATGACAATGAATCTGTCACAAAACAAAATTTTATCTCTGCATACTTAAAATGAGAAATGACCTCTTGAACACAAGGAAATCAATCATCGTGACAGACACACCGCACTGTTTTTATTGCATTGCTATCACACTCAAGAATTATTCCACAGGATCTTTCTCCTTTCATGTCAGAGTGAATACCATTTCCATTAAAATTCATTTAATTATATTGGTATCATGGAAAATACACTTTGAATATCCCCTCTCATCTAGGACTGGACAGATAGGTAGAAGTAAAATTAAAGACATTTTAAATATTCTATTACCATCAAAGGGGGATTTCTTTGAGAAGTTGTTTGGAGAAGTAACTGGCCTTTTAAACATCAAGCTTAAAATTCAATGCAACAACAAAAAGAGGAATACTTCTATGAGGCGGAAATGCTCAAGAAGATATTAAAAAGATGTGTTTGGTGTAGGCCTATAATAATCTAGCAATTATTTATTTATCTTCTCTAAGTTACTAATAGCCTGGCTAGTTGTGCGCATAGTCAATGAGTTAGCAAGCATCTCATGTATTTCATTTTCAAAAAGTTGTGTTGGCATTAAACCATGATAAAAGTGAAAAACGTGAATTTTAAAGGTCAAGTTAAAAAGCTACAGAGACCAGAGATGCCTTTTTGAGACTGTTAATTTCTTGTTGGTGGCTCAGGTGGACTGCTCCCTGAGATTTAAGGTTCCATTTGAAACCATGTAGGATCCACTAAAGGTGGAGAGGAGGCTTCTATATATATATATATATATATATATGTTATCTGACAGGGCATGTTAGTTATTCAGCTATTACAAGGAACCACTGTCATCATGAAACGTGCAAACAATTTCAACTTTTGAGGCAACAAGTGAAGGACGATGAGTGAATGGCCATATGAACATGCTAAGGGGGCATGAAAAGAGTTTTTCTTTCTCACAAAATGTCATTGGATGTAAAGTGGGCAGAAAAAAGTTTCTTCATAGGTGAATAAATGTTTTAACATAAAGGCGTGCCTGCAGGTGTACGGCGGTACACACTGTGCATAATAGGCTACTCAACAACGAGAGAAAATTTCCCAACTCTGCACAGTATCCCATTAACTGCATGACAGTAAGCTATTTAAAATTTTCTGTAAAGTAAAGTTTGTAAACACGTTATCAAAATCAACGTAATGCAGAAATATGCATATGCACACCTTTGGTTTGAGCAGAGTACGACGGAGTAGCCTTTCAAATTTCAAGAATAAAGTTGAAATGTCATGTCGACTTTAATCTTGAAATTTCGAGAATACAGTTGTAATGTCATGTCGACTTTAGTCTCGACGTGTCGACATTAAACTCGACATTTCGAGAATAAAGTTAAAATATCGTGTTGACATTAATCTCGACGTGTTGACTTTAAAGTTGACATGCCGACATTAAACTCGAAATACAGTTTAAACATACAGTTTAAGCTATGTTTTTTGATTAATCACCACTATGTGGATACTGTTTTTAGAATTGATTTAGATTAAGTGTTAGTTAGTATAATTTGTATTTTAGTATATTTAGTATATTCTTTATCTTCTACTGTCCTTATTGCTTAGTTGTGTTTTTATATTATATACTTTTAATTACTTTTTCTGCTGTTAGTGAATGTGTGTGTGTTGTCTGTATGCTACTGAGACCTTGAATTTCCCCTGGGGATCAATAAAGTATCTATCCATCTATCTATCTATCTATCTATGTATGTTCACTTCCCACAACTTAGCCTATGTGACAATCATGAATGGTAGGCCTAGGCTAGCCTACTTCAGATAGATTGCGGCTACGTCTTGGTCTGTTAACAACTCATGGCGTCATCATGAAGCGCATATCTTGCGGTAATGGAAATACCATGCACTATGCCATTTATATAGCTAGAACAATACATGTTTCCAATGATATAATGTTTTTACAGAACAAAATGGTATTTCACTCTGTTTTTACGTGGGTAAGGCCACCACACATTCAAATAAGTGCCCTTCATGACCCACAGGCCGTCAGTCTCCATAGGTTAACATGGCAAAACTCATCTTTCTAAAACTGCTTTTCCATGTCTCACCTGCATAGAATATAGTATAAACACAGATATGCATTTACTTAGAATAAGTAAGTTAGGTTGCCTGGTCGGGATGATAGCTTCATTCGTCCCTCCATAGACATTCAGCAATAGCCTAGGCTGTTTTGCATCCATTACAAACAAACATAAAAGTCTGGGATTGGGGAGAGCACTTAGTAGCCTAGTCTAGACTACTGAATAAGCATGACGTCGAACAAATAAGGGTAAGGCTATTTACCCCTGGTACAATTAGCAGTGTATGCTATTCGTACCCTGGTGCAATAAGAAGTGAATTCTATTCGTACCCCGGTGCACACAGCAATGTGTCCTATTAGTACCCCGTCTGGTACAAATATCAATGTATGCTATTCGTACCCCGATGCATACAGCAATGTGTTCTATTAATACCCCGTCTGGTACAAATATCAGTTTATGCTATTTGCACCCCTGTGCATTTATTCTGGCATATTGATCACACAATGTAATAATATTTTTTTTTTTTAAAACAAGCAACATGTTTTTTTGTTGTTACGTAACAGGGTGTGAATAGCTCAGCTGTGTAATAGACACTCTGAATAAGGTATGCTGTTTGCTTCAATGTACAGTTAGAAGTGGATGCTATTCGTACCCTGGTGTTTATAGTACTGTATGCTATTTACACCCTGGTGCATGAACTAGCTAATTGTTGCAATCAAAACTTTCTTGTTCAAATTGCGCGCCTTCTCTCCAGAGACGTTGGTACACATGCACACTCACTCTACCAAAATGCATCACACAGGAATTGAACCCCAGTCTCCCCCATGCTAACCCTTGTCTGTGACCACTGCACTATCTTCTTCCACAAGCAAATAGTGTTTGCAGGTAAAGTTATAGTTTGTAGGTCTGAACATCATATTCACAAAATTTCTGTGATTACGTATGTGTTCACTGAAACAAGATTATGAAAATAAAACACAATTTTTCAATCTAAAACTTAATCTGAACATATATTAGTGCCAAAACCTTTCAGAATTCTTCACTTTCTGCTGACGAAAAAACGAATGTCCGCCATGTTTTTTGTGCACGTGAGCAACGTCTTTTTGTTGTTATGTCACAGGGTGTGAATAGCTCAGCTGTGTGGCCAAGGCTATTCGTACCAGGGGTGTAAATAGACACTCCGAACAAATAAACCACTAATGAAGTTTACTTTTGACCACTGAATTTATCGCCTATAACTCTGTGATAAAAGGACGTAACAGGAAATTGTTTAGCTGAGCAACGGAGGTTAATATGTTCTATGTTTTGTCCAAATGATGTCTGTCTATTGCTGTTGCACTCAAAGAAAACTGGAATGTTTCATTCAATGTCGAGATTAAAGTCTATATGATATGTCAACTTTATTCTCAAAATATCAAGTTTAATGTTGACATGTCGAGATTAAAGTCGGTGCGGTGGGGGGTGGGCATTAATTCCTGCAGGCACCCCTGTTAACATAGTTACAGCATATTCTACATAGATTCTTATTATATTTTCCTTTCATTTTAGGCACTTATCTCCAATTTACAGGCTACAGGTAAGGTAAGCTAGCATATTCATACTTGTTAGTGTGAGGGCATGTATTTATCTTTCTATATCATTTTATGTCATCTTTTTACTTATTTAGTATTTCTTTTCTGACAACTCTGACCCCTTTCATCAGAAGTCATAAGTGGACACCTCATAAATTCCCTTTGATGTTACCTTACTATTTCTCTTACACAGAGGCAGACATAAACATGGCTGATGGTGATCATCTTCTGAAGTAGCCTACCCAGGCCTGCACTCATCCAAAAAGGTCCTTACTATATCCATCCTAAGCCCAAGAGGAATATTATCAAGAAGGTTTGAGGTTTTATTGATTACATGCTCATTATCTTCCTCATATCTGATGCGGTTTGAGGGCAAGCCTAAAAGCACCATGTTTGCAGACATACTGACTTGTTTGCCAACAGATAACATGGTCATTGTAGACCTTTACATTTGAAGTAGCCTAGCCTATTTGAATTAATATTAAGAGATAATGTCCTGTTAAAATTATTAAAGCTATCAGAAAACTGAAGAAGGTGAATTTGTTTAAATACCCCCAACTATAGTAAAGGACAGAGCAACTTCGCAAACTTTCAAACTTTCATTAAAATAGTTAAATTATATGATTATGGGATTACACAGTGTAATTTGGACGGAGGAGATTAATTGTATAAAATGTGAAAATTACCTTTAAACCACAAGACAGTGATATGCAATGACAGTCCAGCACAACGGTTGAAACGCATGTAATCAGATTGGATAATAATTTCATTAATTGCATAAATGGAACTATCCTAAAGGCATTTATCATGAAGTGATATCATGTTAACTTCTTTTTCTTCTTTTTTAAAAAATTATCTCCATCTCAGTTTAATTCTAAACCTATATCTTGGTGGATAGCCAACTACCCTGATGTTTTGTCATACAGTACATACACACTTAGTACACTTAGTACACACTTACCCTAGGGATCAATAAAGTATCTATCTATCTATCTATCTATCTAGTACATGACAGACAGGTACACCACTGCCTGCTGTAGTGTCTCCTAATAGCAGTGCGTCTACCTGTCTGCAGTGCGTCTACCTTTCACTTCTTTCATTTTTTCCACCACCCTCTGGGTTGGTCAGAAATGGCACTCTTTGGTGCAGTGGTACAGAGTTACAGTGAAGAAACAGCAGTGACGTTAATTTTGTGCCGATATTGTTAGTCTTTCCCAATTCTGTGCCACTGATTAAACATAAATAAAAATAAGGAGTTGTGTAGAGTACAACCCTCATGGTCTGAAACTACACGAGGACAAAGAGTCTCTCTCTCTCTCTCTCTCTCTCTCTCTCTCTCTCTCTCTCTCACACACACACACACACACACCGGTGAGACCCGTTGGTCTGAGGCAAGACACGTCGTTATCACAAGTCCACTGTGAATATAGATCAGTCAAATAGACACTCTCCCTCACCAAAGACTGATCATCTTGTCTCTGCACACAGCTCTTTTGCAACCGCCAGGATTTTTAAGGGCAGTTAAGTTGCATCTGGGGGAAAATGAGTGAACTGCTACAAAGAGAGACTGAGAAACCCATTATCTGTTGTACCCGGTGTCAATTCATGGCAATTAGGGGTAGTCCGACGTGTCAGCTACCGGGCTTCACATTAATAAATAAATAAAGAGAGAACCCACAAGTGCCTTTTATATAGCCTTTTAGTCATTTGAGTCTCCCACCGGTCTATTAAAAAACACTTACTCTTTCCAAAAAAAAAGAAAAAAAATAGAAAACACACAGCAGCCTAATTGAAGAGTTCTGCTCCTCACCCTGACTAACCTGAGTGTGTCTGTTTCTGTGCACTGATTCAGCAGGAGACGGACACATAGATTTGTTTCATTTCTCAAAGTTGCAGGAAGCCTGCAGGACTATGCACTAGTGTCAGCTGTATTGTTAAAAGCTGTTGTGGACACACACACAAACATACACACACACACATGCGTACACATACACACACACACACACACACACACACACACAGTGGCAAATTGGCCAAAAAACTGAGCACCGCTGCAGTCTTCAGGGGCCAAGCAGGCACATCTCTCTCTGTGTTCTGTGGGCCAGTAGGCGAAACAGAGTCAGAATCAAGCCATTTTGTGCCGGTTCTGCCTGCCTGCTATCTTGCAGCAGTATTAACCAAGTACATCTGCAGCTGAATACCATTAAGAGTCTGAACCCAACAAAGACCTTGGGCAGACGGGAGGTCAGAGACTTGTAAAGCCCTGAAGTAGCTGTTAATTCTATGTATGTCTGTGTCATCAAGGACAAGGGTATGCTCTTATCACTGCACAGACCCAGAGAGCATTCATTATTTATTATAACACTCTAGATAAGTCCAACCAACCACAAGTAAGAACAAATTCTATTGTATTTTCCAAGGTCAGAATCAGACTCTTGTAGAAAGCTTATTTCACTATATGGATTTACGAGGCTGAGCAGAGTCAAACTGAAGGAATCCAGTCAAACTGCAAATAGCCAGCCAAGGTAAGTTGAATGCTTGCAGACTTGAACAACAAAATCAATTTTCGCTGTCATTATTGAGCTGTTACTGTACAAACGGTATCTTTTAGAAACCCTGTCAAGGTACAAATGCCGAAAAGGAAGAAAGGTGTTCTTTTGGCATGGCTATTTTCAAACTAATGGATGTCAGCCTGTAGCATAATGGCAGTATTTATACCAGTCACGTAACAGGAGCCAAACATCAGGTTAAAAACACTTATAGGTTATCAACACACACACACACACACACACACACACACACACACACACACACACACACACACACACACACATGTATGTTCAGATTAATATGAGTGTGTTTGAAAGTCTGTAATAGCAAAGGTGTATTGATTAAATCTGAGGACCATTCTCAGCTATTTGAATTTAAAATTTAAAATTGAATTTGGAACTTGAAATTTGGAGCTCGGAAGTATGGATAAAATATTATATTTGTATTCTTGGAGTTTTATGACTGCATCCTAGATAACAAGATTAACAATTAGTGAATGATACAATTTTGCCAGTTAAAAAAAAAATGGCAGCTCCTCTGAAAGGCTTGTATTAGCTGAATTAAGTCTAGGGTGAATGAAAGCTAGCGGATTTGGAATTTCCAGTTATTAGCTATATTCACTGCATTACTAATAAGTCCATATTAACGTTAATTATATGTCATTTTGCCACAAGCCGTTTTGTATTTGAGCAGGGTTGGGTAAAGGGGAACTTGGGCCAAACAGATCAGAAATATGGTCTGCCAGACTCTTGGAAGTGACGTCTAATGCAGAAACACAAAATCACCCCCGTGCTGATGACATGCTTGAGTGAACTTCTGTCATAAAACACCTATACTTTTTCAAGCTAGAGCAAATTGTAAAGTTACAATGCCAGTTCAATATTTGTGTAAAAAAAGGGAATATAGGAGTGGGGGGGACTTTGAAGAGGAGCGTTCTGTAGCACTGGCAAGAATGCTTAGAGCACCCTCTACTGGCCAAAGGGCTCAACCTTGACAATTACTGAAGCCACATGTGTCTCCAGGCAAAGAAATCAGTGTCAGGTTTCTTTTACAGACCATGGCAACTCAGACTTAGCCCAGGTTAATGCGACCATTTTAAGACGGCTTTGTTTGGTCCCTTCACCTGTCAGTTTAAGGCAGCCAAGCATCATTGTTTTTCCCAATAAATCGCAAAGTATAAATGTCAAAAGTCATTTTTGTAGAGATTTTTTGTTTTACGGATAAACCTAAAAATTGGTGGATGTGATGTTAATGTATTGCATTACATTGTTGCAAAGACAAACAATTGTGACCATGATCCATACAGCATGAAGTGTTCAAAAATTACTGAAAATATTTGTCAAAAACGCATCCACGAACAGAAACCCTCAACCAGAGAATATTCAAAAACTACATGCAGCTACCTTATTCAGCTTGGTTATGATGTAAAACATCCGTCTTCACCTTTTGTATTTAAATTGATAGCAGAGATTCAGATACAGTGATAACTATCACAAGCATGCTTATTACCATGTGAGGGTTAAAACCAATTACGCATCCACAGCATTTAGTCTCCCGTGAAAGGTTTCCTTAATAAAAAGAAAATTGAGTTCCACTGAGCACTTTCATAACATTTTTCTCTGATACAAATGGCAAATTTTATAGGCTATGACATGTCAGTGCTAATGATTTTATAACTGGGCCAAACAAATCCTGATTCAAATTTCTATTATATTTCCTTATTCTGTTAACTATCATTTTTAGCTCAAAAAGTTTGTGTAAGTATTGTAAATGTCAAGTATGTGTTATGATTGGTTATAACAGAATGAAAAAAGTATGTGTGTGTCCACAGTGTCTGTATTGTGTGTGTTTGTGACACTATCTTCCCCCTCTCCTCCATTTGTGGACAGGATGGGAAGAAAGGTCACTTATGAGTGTGTGAAATGAATGTCATGTTAATATTGTCTTGCTCAAAGACATTCCACAATGTGTCTTGTGTATAAATGTGTGTGTATTGTGTATGTGTGTGTGTGTGTGTGTGTGTGTGTGTGTGTGTGTGTGTGTGTGTGTGCACATATGCACATGTGCATGTATATATGTGTGTGAGTGTGTGTGTGTGTGTGTGTGTGTGTGTTTCTGCTGCTGTACTATGTTTAAAGCCAGAACGGAAGTCTGCTGGTCAAGTGGTCTGCTCTGATTATAAAGCACTCAAAGGAAGCAGGTCCTGCCCTGGCTTCCCCTCTGATGTCAGTTACAGTCACGAAGCAAGAGCCTGGACCTTTTATCCACAACTCAGAAAGACAATATGCAATACACACACACACACGCACACGCACACACAAACACAAACACAGACACACACACATGCACGCGCACACATACACACATGCACGCACACACACACACACACACACACACACACACACATGCACCTCTGTGGTCCTCATAACTGAAACACAACAGTGATGGACTTGGGATATTATCCCTAGACTTCCTGACTGAGTGGAGTAAAATAGAGACAGCACGAAACACAAGGCCTAATACATTTCTTGGTAATACGATCTCACTTGGTAGGAAACCTTGTGGAACAAAAGAGCTCTTTGTGGAAAGACAAGGATGACACTGGCTTCATGAGCCTTCTCACCGACTCCAACTTAATCTCGAGCATCCTGTGGGAGACGTAAGGTTTCATCAATTGATATGGGACTCGCAGAAATTTCTGTGACAAGCCATTTCTTTTTTCGCCCAGCGTAAGTACTGCCAACCCCTAAGCGTGAGCCGTAACTTGCTGGGCCAAGAGTTTTTATTAGTGCTTCCGTTCCACTTGGCCCTGTCGGTGTCTGACGCCCTGGCTACTTATAAAAAGCATGCAGGCTTCCCTGTGTTAAGGTCACCGCTCACAGAGAGAATGACGGAGTATAGCACGCAGCCCGAGTAAACTTACTGTTTTAAAGAATCAAAACACAGTAACTCACTGGCACCCCCAGTAATGAATCCACTTCAAAAATACCCCTCATACAGTTTTGATATTGTGAATGTTGCCTTTTAAAAAAAGAATGTAAAGTAACATTTACATTAATTAACATCAAATTCATACAGAAGCACACACATTATTCATACAGAGTAGAGTAAAGTATGCCAAAAATAACACCTCTAGCAGGCTCAACAGTGGCCTGGCATCCCAGACCTACCCCTCCACATTCACGACGGGTTCTCTACCAACAAAATGATACCTTCACAGCTAGCATTGACTATTATGGCACTATTATGCATCTTTGAATGCAATCCAATGTCAAACCCAGTTTATTAATCTCACCACTGATAGGGGGCAAGATTAATAAACACAGTGCTGCCAATTGGACATCCATCCGTTGGTCAGTTTGTTTGTTTGTGTGCCAACTAACACTACCGGTCCAATTTCTATCACATTTTTGTACAGGATGCAAGGGTCACCATATCCCAGTCCTGCTATGTTTTTGTACACTTTCCTTAACATTTCATGAGGGACGAAGGTCTGCAGTGACCTTACTACTCTTGTTACTGAAAATAATCGACTCAGGCTCACCTGAAACCTCTCACATCCATCTCCATCACTCGTACCGATGCACACAGCGGATGGGTTGACCTTTAAGACAATGTCTTCTGTCTGTCATGAGAACCTTTTACATCCTGGACTCAAATGCACATTAAAAGAGACTATAAAATGGTGCGGTCTCTCTCCGTTTCATTACTGTGTTGCTGTAGCAGGCTGTATACTCTACCAGTAGTACCAGTAGTAGTTGTAGGCACATGGGCCATCATTATAAATATTATAATTATTATAATTATAATAATAATAATAATAATAAATGATTATTATTAATAATTATTATTATTATTATTATTATTATTATTATTATGTTACAAATATGTAACACAAATATGTTACAAGGCGTATCACTTAAATGCTGACCACCTCTGTTGAAGCCAAACTGCAAAAAAAAAAACATTGTGCAGCTTATCGTCTAACACACTTGCAGTAGTAAAAACAGTTATGCTTTTTATGTTCTGAATACATAAAACTTTAAGGCTCTGTTAACAGACATATCCAGTAATTCAGCTGGTTTCAACAAGAATTAAGTCTGCTGACAGGCACAATGACATTTACACATGGCTGTAGCTTCCTGTCCAGCATGACCTCATCTTGCATTCAACACTGAACATATTGTGCTCTAACAACAGGTACTCTACACCTTTTTGTTTTTGTTTACAATCACACAATAATGCACTGGTTGTGCTCTAAATAAAAATTACAAAAGTATATACCTTGAGCTAAATAACATTCAGAGCTATACGTTATTCTCTGAAATTTAAATTCTGAAAACGGATGTGCATATGCGTTCAATTTTAATGTAATGTTTTGCAAAATCAGGTCAGCCTTAACTGTCACCAATCAGGGATATATATATATATATATATATATATATATATATATATATATATATATATATATATATATATATACTTTTGATCCCGTGAGGGAAATTTGGTCTCTGCATTTATCCCAATCTGTGAATTAGTGAAACAGACACAGCACACAGTGAGGTTAAGCACACACCAATCCCGGCGCAGTGAGCTGCCTGCATCAACAGCGGCGCTCGGGGAGCAGTGAGGGATTAGGTGCCTTGCTCAAGGGACTTCAGCCGCGCCTACTGATCGGGGTTCAAACCGGCAACCCTCCGGTTACAGGTCCGAAGTGCTAACCAGTAGGCCACGGCTGCCCCAAGGATGTATATGTCACAGTCATAGGTTTAGTGTGATGGCCCCAATTCCCATCGCAAAAGAGTATAAGTCAGCCTCTCCACCAAATGTGCACCTTTGGAACAGGCCTGAACAGGCTCCTCCAGCTTCATTTAACTTAATATAAACTTGTTGTTTATATTGTTATATTAAGTTTATACATTTAAAATACCTATTAGTAGTTCTGAATATACATACAGTATGATGTGTTTATCAGTCCCTATACAGAAACATTATGTTGTTCAGAAGTTATAATATCAGTAACCTATTGTTTACAGTTTTTCTCGATTGTTTACACACTATGCTGCATCTTCTCTTCTGTTTAGGTCTGGCCACATCACCTCATCCACATCACAAGCATTATGATAAAGCTCTAATTGCTAATTGTAAAACTGTGTGGCAGGTGTTTGCCCATGTGATGAGTCAGAGTGCATAGTAGGGCAATTAACTTTAGAATTTGAAAGGCAGGGTGTTCCTTATGAAAACAAGAGATTTTCTTAATGAAAATTGTGCCAAATGCAGAGAATTGTGTGTAGTGTTATGAAAAAAGTGTGTTTTAGAACTGCAATTTGAGTGTAAAGCAGGAATTGTGCTTGTAATTTAGCAGAATTGGTTCAGGGGGTTGGTGCATGAGTTAAATGTTATGGTCATTGTGTCTTAAGTACCAATTTTTGTGTGTAAACAATTGATAAAAACTGTAGAATATGGTCGCCATTTCACAATCAGTGCTTCACTTCTTCAGAGTGTGTAGGCAATAGGTAGCCTTGCAAAGCCATGCATGTGTGTGCCCTTTCCGTTCACTGACTAAAAGCCAAGTCTAGAGCCAAGGTGAAATGTGGTGCCAGGGGACCTCCACCCGTTTTAGGACCATTCATTAGCTTCCCATTAGCATCCTCTAGCAGTCCATCATAATGATTTGGCCTGCATTTATTTTACAGTCTCTCTATAAGCCAGTATAAGTTGAAATCCACAACACAAGAAATAATATTTTCAGGTTTCTATACCTTCTCAGGTTTTCGTTAATTCTTGTATTATGTGTTGTGTGCAAGAAACACAACTTGACATGTCACAACCACAACTCGACATGGCCTCCTGTTTGTCTTTGCTGTTTTTAACTTTTGTTCTATCCCTCACTGTTGTCTTGTTTGTCAGTCATTTCGTATGTTTTGACATCACATAATTCAGCTCTTTTGGGGAATACGATGATATTGTAAATTTGAAATTTGTTAAGATTAAATATTGTAGTTGAGTTTATTTTATTAATTTATTTATTTATGTATATTTTATTTTTAGTAATAACTTTTGTTTACATTTTTTAGTAGCCTCATTCTATTCAGGACTCAACAAAGACTGCAATTCTAAAAGTCTAATGTACAAGCAAAGCACATTTTCTAAGATCTGAATGAGTTTACAATTGCTTTACAAACAGTGTATAAATGTAATCAGATCACACACAAACTCCTTGTCCAGCCTATATACGGTTTCCAGTAAATAGGTGTGTCCCTGTGAGGCCACGTTTATGTGATCACTGATCAGCATTAGAACAGGAAGGGTCAGGTTTAGAACAACAGGAAAGCTGGAGGGAAGTAGTGGACGTCACCACCCCTCGAGTCCCGACTGGTCTGTAAGTCGTCTCGGTTGGAAAATGTCGCATTTACTAAACTCCTCAATGAAGCTTGTGCTTTTGGAAGGTAAAAATATATATATTTTTCAAATGATGTACTTTGTTGTTGCCTACATGTAAATGACCAAAGGACACTATACACTGGCTAAATGAACATAAAAATAATGTCATCTCAAGTTTGTGTTGTGTTATAATGGTGAAACATATGCTGTATGCTACGATGACCCCTATATTTGCCTTATTTTGTTTTTCACGTCTAGCATGGATATTCAGTGTCCTTACACAAGGGATATTTTCTGACACCTGCCCAAACTGTCATGAGCTAGCAAAGTGTGAGAACAAGACCTGCAAATGCAAAGATGGCTTTACTGGTAATGGAATAACTAACTGTCAAGGTAAGAGACACAACATGAGCTACTTTTAACATGAACTAATTTCTGGCAAATAAAGGGAGGACATAACACATTATTCTAATTATTATTTTCAACCTGTGTTCAACCATACATTGTAATATGACCCCTAATTAAACATAAAAATACGGACAATTATGATATGTTCATTATATCAAATATGTATCAATATCTGGAAAATATTGAGTACTTAGTAAATGCTATCTCAATTTTAGAAAATGTTAGCTAACAGCCAATTGACCTTGCTGATAGTCTTGGATAGTCTAAAACAGTATCGTTTGCAATGACGAAATCTATTCCTAATGCTAAGTGATGTATTATGGTAATAAATTGGTTGCAAAAGCTTGCCTTACATTTTTTGGAGGATTTCTGACACAAAGCACAAAACTACATTGTGGGAGTTTGGATAAATAGTCTAGTAAATGTAGGCGTATGTGTCTGTTCTGGTTCTCATGAGTAAAGTAGTGACACAAGGCTTGACTTGGACTGTACAAAGGTGTATGAATTCAGACTTTTTAATAGCTAAGGCTATTTATTGGTACATCTTCTCATTAATATAATAATCTCATTAATATAAATCATGACACTTTTGAACTTCCCTCAATCAAGTTGTTACTATATAGTAAGCGAAATGATGATTTCCAATGGGAACTTCCCAAAGAGCTACTGTGAAGAGCCAGTGTGACAAAAAGGTTCAAAAGGTTTAGTCCTTGTTATGCGTTATGAACCCAAATGTTTGTTTGTCATGGTTGTTGCTGTGAGATAGGGTGAGTCGTTGGGGGAGTTTTAGATGCCATGCAGCAACATGTTACTAGTAGGAGGTTGGCAGTAGGAGAAACAGTGATGAACACCCCCCACACTCATCAAACACCCTGCTGCTGTTTGCATCTTGAAATGAAAAAACTGCTCTTGTCATGCTTTTAAGAGCTTGGATTGGTCCTGCAGACTGACCACTGCTTTGGGCCATTAAACATAGTCCCATGATCAAAGTTGCTAGGAGGAGCCTTTTTTTCAATCAGGACAGAATTCTAATGTTTATCATCAGCAAATTCAGCTTGACTGCTTGGATATGATAACAATGGTGTTTTGGGTTATCATTCCTTCCTTGTTCCCATGTATGCATGTCAGCCTCAGTCCAAATCTGTTATGTCAGACATTTCCTGACATTCCATCTCTTTTTCAAGACTATTCAGGAAGGACAGCTAAGAATACCTTATACAGGATAGCCTGTGTCAGGACTATCAGGCAATAACGTACAACATGTAGTTTGTACATAATGCAAATGACATTTCTCCTGTGTTTCTGGAAATACATGAATAATTCAGTTAAGTTGGGAGTGACTCATAAAAGGGGAGTTAAGAGGTATTACATACAATTTGATGACTGCTTAACACATTATATGGCTGACATTAAGGTAATATTACATGGCACTTGATGGTAAACTTTTGGAGATAAAAGCTAAATATGACGAGTGAAAAGTTTGCTTATAGGGCTTATTGATAGGTCAATTGTTGAATATTCTAAACTTCTTTTAAACAAAGATTGTTGAATATTTGAAAACTTATTTTTCTCCCTCTGGTTTGCACGCAGATGACGATGAGTGTGAAAGGGTGCCCTACATATGTGGTGACCACGCCACCTGCACCAACACATTGGGAAGCTATCACTGCACCTGCAAAGCAGGTTTCAGCTCTACAAATGGGGCAAAAGAGTTTTGGCCTAATGACGGAACTCACTGTGAAGGTAATAATAAAATGTATTAATGAATTAGTCAATGCCAACAATAATCTTATTTAATCGTACATGTTGTACCATATTCATGCATGGCCTTTAAATTATGGGAAAAGTGCAAAGTCTAACTTCAGCTGATTTAATAATTAAACCAAATCTAATTTAAAACCATGATATCCCAAACGTAAGAACCAGTAGGTCATCTCAGGGCTCCCACATGACATTTTTCTCAAGTTGGGTTGTTAAGTGATGATGTAATAATGAGCTGAAAATTCTTTTTCCAATGGCTTTCACAGCTGCTCGTTTTTCTCCATGGGCAGTAAAATAAAATTTAAAAAATCCAATTTTGTTTTACCCTCACTAAAGGTGATGGTGACAAGGTTTACATGTTGCGAAAACCGGCTGGTTGCGCAAGTAAACGTTTTTTGATGAAAAAGTTGTTGGGCCCATGATGTCAGACTTAACAACTGGATAGTGCCTTAGTACGTAAATCAATACTGATATGTATCGCAGACTGTGGTTGGTTGTTGTCACATGGTTCAACCAAAAGAATCTTGACCAAGTAGACCAAATACATGAGTACAGTACAGCCATTTTGCAGGTGTACTATAAAACTGTGGGTGAATCCAACTGCCCTGAATCAAGGGCATATTAACAGATTAGACCAAGCCAGCAGTGGCTCCAGAACTTTCATATGTATAGGTCTGACATTTTCTGAATGGGCCAATATACCAGACAGTACAGATTAGGCCAATTGCTACTCTCTAAAAGTCAGTAGAGAAGGCTTGCTAGAAGCCCAAACCAGACATATCAGTTTTCTGAAGCTGATACAGCAGTCCTATAGGTCTCTAGGGCCTGCTGTTTAGATATTGGCAGTTTCTAATGGGCCCTCCAAATAAAGTCTTAGCACATCTTCAAACATCTAGAGTGCCCTCTGTTGACTCTGCCCGAGAGGACAGAGAGAGTAAAGGAAGTGTAGTCGAGCTTTAAGCAGACACAGCTGTGTGGCCTGTGCTTGGAATGTTGCCATCGGATACCCCCGCACGATGAGAGGAGAGAACTTAAGGCAAGCCAGGGAACAAACCAGGAAGCAGGCACTGTTTACACTGTTTACATCAGGCTGTCACAAGTGTGTGTTGTTGGTTGTGTGTGTGTGTGTGTGTGTGTGTGTGTGTGTGTGAGCCTCAAGACAGCCACGAGAAAAAAGAAGCGGAAGACGGGAGAGCCCAGAGCAGGAAGTGAAAGCTCTCTATGGGGAGAGCCGTAGTGATCCATTCAGGAAGCAGGAACCTGGAGTAATGTGTGTGTGTGTGTGTGTGTGTGTGTGTGTATGTGTGTATGTGTGTGTGTGTGTGAGTGTGTGTGCGTGTGTGAAATTGCTGAGCCGCTCACTCACGTGAAGTGGGGTCTGATGAGGTCTGACATGACGGAACTGAGGTTGATCGAATGAATGGGCTTTGGCATGATGCAGCTGAGGCTAACTGAGGTCAAGAGCATCGTCAGACAGGTCAGACGAGGGATTCCGCCTCAGGAGCAGAAGGGATTCCGCATCACTCTAGAGAACAGCTGCCCTTAACCAACATCACCAGTCTGAAAGCTTCAAAACAATAGAAGTTGCCAAGGATAGCAGACAGCCAGAAAACACCAAAGGGGCCCTTTTATGATTAAGCAAGAACTGAGCAAGCTCTCTTGTTCCTACACTACGAGCTCTAGGCTCTTTGTACTCACAATTTCTACTCACTCTATTTTATCAATATGTGATAAGTTAATGATAATTCATCAACCCTATCTTGCATTTAAGGTCCTATTCTGAAACAACACATTGGGCTCCTCAGCCTTGATGCTGTCATTGTAGAGTTTCATACTTATGCTGCCAAAAATGTCAACATTTATCTGCTTGCCTGTCTGCAGCAGTGGAATGTTGAAGCTTCCTTATTGTCATTTGTGCGTAGAGTAAGGTAATTTGATTAGAATATATTGTTTTGGGCTCCACACCCTTTTGTTTACATTCCGCTGCCTTTCAGCCTATTTACATATTATGTGCACAAACATGTGTTATGATGATAAGAAAGACCCAAACGAGCTATATCATCACCCCCTCTCTCCAATCCAATGATAAAACCATCGGATTTCATGTGTGTGCTGTGGCCTATGAGATTACCATCACACCCCACATGTCCCCTGTCTGCGTGTGGTGTAGGGAGGAGATTTCCCCTGGATATGATCATCACATACAGGATGTCCAGGGTCATGCTGAGTTGGCGGGACATATAGTCACAGCAGGGACACAGGAAAAAGTCATACCATACTGTAGGTGTGGAGATTCCTAGAACACCCAGGGCATCAGAGATCATACAGAAATCATACAGATGTGTTGTCAGTACTGGAACTGGAGCATGTGATACAGCCGGGAAACATTATATATGAAGAAATCAAACATTTTTGACTACAAATATGAGCTTGGACTGCTGAAAAACTTCTTTGGAAATCAAATATGAGCTGTTCAGTGTGAGCTCTTCAGTGTTAGCTAGTCACTATGAGCTGTTCAGTGCGAGCTGTTCAGTGTGAGCTCTTCAGTGTTAGCTAGTCACTATGAGCTGTTCAGTGTGAGCTAGTCAGTGTAAGCTGTTCAGTGTGAGGTCTTCAGTGTTAGCTAGTCACTATGAGCTGTTCAGTGCGAGCTGTTCAATGTGAGCTCTTCAGTGTTAGCTAGTCACTATGAGCTGTTCAGTGTGAGCTAGTCAATGTGAGCTGTTCAGTGTTGAAGTGAGTGATCTATACCACAGCAGAACAGATCCAGGAGAGAACAGCACAGAAAAGAAACGCTTTCAGATTGTACTATGAGTTTGATAGCTTGATTCCCGCAGCAGCAAACCACCCATAAGTGGCTTGAAGATGGAAAGCCCTACTTTGAGAAATAAAACACCAGCCGACACAACCCCTCATAGATATGAACTGTATCGACTGTTTATGTAGCCCTTATAATCCTCTTTGAACCTCGGCATCTGCAGTCCACTCCTACTGTATATGGTGGTAGAATATTAATCAGACACACATTAAGATCCCCCTATATTAATGCCTGTTCTGACAGGAGGCGGTTGGACCAACTGTTCAGAGGTTGTGAAACGTCCAGAGTACACTGATGATGGATGTCTCAAAGACACTTGCTGTGACATATTGCCTGTGTCTCTGCAGATGGCAGCTTGTAACAGTAGACCGAGAACTCTGTCTGTGTCAATGATACAGTGGCTAAAGCCTGAAAAGGCAAAAAAAAGCATTTATGTAAGACTACACAGGCCACATGTGGTCAGAGAGGCACATCTCCACAGCAAATTACACCACACCACTTTCCCTTTAGCAGATGGGAGATGGAAGTGGACCAGACACTTATGGTGAAGAATAAACACATCCACACTGGCGCACATGACACCTATGTTTCTGCAGTGTGCTACTGTAATTAGTGATGTGGCATTGCAGTGGGAGATGTGTATGTGTGTTCTGGCTAGTACACTCTTAAAATGAATGTGTTGAAAACAACACAACTCAACACATCCACTCCAGATAGGGACAACACAGTTTGTGTTGTTTCCAACACATTGCTTTTGTTATTCGTTTCAAGAGTAGACACAGTACAGTATGTGTTGAAAATAACACAACTTGTGTTGTTTTTTAACACATCTTTATGTCCAGATAGGGACAACACAGTTTGTGTTGTTTCCAACACATTCGTTTTAACTCATTGAGTGCCAAAAACATAATATTAAGTTTTTCCTTCCCATGATGTGAGTGCCAAAAACTTAATATTACGTTTTTAGCTTTTTTTAAAAAACCTTATATGTGATTTTGGGAACTCTGTGATGAATGGAAATATATATATGACGATCGAAAACTCATGAAAACGCACAATCTTGACATTTTAATTGGACATTTTATCATAACTCGGTTGCCGCTTTGGGTTAGTGACGCATGCACGTCAGGTCAAAACCAGGCCATTTTCGTGGGTCTATCACTAGGTTGTAGTCTCTATGTTTACAGGCAACACTTCATATTTCATGAAAGACGTTATATCTCCATTTCTAGAAAAAAACAGCGATTTTGATGAAAACTAGCCACTGTTTAGCTTGGGATTTCTCAGGAACAGAGGCGTGTAGAAATACATGGTTTGCACCCACTGAGAGCTTAAAGTCTCACCTTTTAAACGAGCCATTGTATGTGTTCATAGCTATAACACAGAATATGCTGTGGCTGTACAAAAATCATCAACAATGGTCTAGATTGCTGGCACTCTAGGACAAAGTTTTCGAAAACAGCTTGGCATTCAATGAGTTAAGAGTGTATCGGAGTTCCCAGCATTCTATGTGTTTTGTGTAATTTTGAGATTGGTGTTAAAATGACCATTGCATTCATGTGTAATTTCAGTTATTTAGTGACCAGTAGTCAGTATGTTATGTGAATGTCCTACTTCAAGGGATTTCAAGGATTTTCCTTTGTCACATACATAGAGGTACTGTTGTAAAACATGTAGTGAAATGACAGTTAGCTGCTCGACTTTCCTGTGCATAACCTTGGTGTCTTATAGTATAGGTTTGGGTAGGTTTTAGGGCCTTTGTGTTCCCAGTCTCAGTCTGATGTGTTTACGTGTAAGAACCGACTTCCTCTGCCGTTCTGTATCAGTGATCTGAAAGTTTCCCTGTGTATGCTTAATAAACAGCCCCCATGCCAAAGCAAAGTCTGAGTTTATGTTGTCGGAACACTGACAATTGCCCGTGCCGTGCCGCATATGGAATCTTGAAAAATAACTTTAGGTTAATTGATCATCAAATTCTGACTGAGTTGTTTCTTTGTTCTAGATATCAATGAATGCAAGCAGACTGAAATATGTGGGCCGTTTTCCAACTGCTATAACACCAACGGGTCCTTTCACTGCTCGTGTCAAAGAAATTATGTTTCATCAACTGGAGCCAAGTTATTTCAACCAGACTCACGGACAACTTGCTTAGGTATTTGTAATTTCCTACATGTTAATCAAACATGTATTACTGCTCAGAGGTCAGATTTGTGAATATTTATCTATATTTACCCAGATTGCCATCCTATGTTTCAGAGAACCCTGTGCCTAACTGTCACGAAGACAGAGAGTGTTTATCAAGTCGCATCAGAACCACCCTACAAAATGTGAGTTTCTCGGCCAGAGAGGGGGAAAGTTTTCAAAATCATATATAAACTGTGAGCTTATTGTAGAAGACCTTAGAGAACATCTGGCTATTTGACATGCAGGTGCTGCTCTCTGGTGTTAGGAAATAGTAACTACAGCCAATGCTCAGCAGTTTAGAAACTACAGCTAAAATGTATACATTTATATTTCATAGTTTATTTTTCAGAGAACAAAAAATATTGTGTAATAAAACTTGGTCCCTTGAAGTACATTTGAGTCATATAACTTATTTTAGAAGATTAACTTACAGTATAAATTAGAATATATACAGTAGTATGACAATAAACATTATTTACAAAACTTGGCAATAAATCCTATTGTAAATAACCAGGGGAAAAAGGGTCCAAATATTTGTTCACTAGCTGATTATATTCACTGAGAAAGAGGTGTTCATGAGAGTATAAAGCCAGTGGATAATCCAATATTTTCACTTCCTGGCTGTGGCTCAGGTTCTCAATAGAGTTTTCTTTTCGGAGTTTGTTATTATTATATTGTCTTCCTTGCTTTGCAGATCAGCAGTCTAAGCCCTCCCCAGCAGCTGCTGAGGGAGATGAAGAAGCAAACATCAGGAGATTTAAACCCAGTTGATGTAATCGCCTACATAGAGGCTCTCTCTGCCGCAGCCATGAACTTTAGTAAAAGTGGGAGTAAAAGTTATTTTGATGAAGAAGTTCCTGTAAAGGAAGCCATTACGGTCAGTAACCCTCATTTGGTCAAATAAGCCCGATATACTGTACTCTTTAGGTAAAGGTATATTACTGTAGTTGTCATAGTTTGTCAGAGTTCTCTTGTATTTGTAATAAAACTTTAGAGCTGTTTTCAAACATTCAGGGGTTATTTTTGGGCCACCATTCAGTTTTTTATTAGTATCATTATTATTATTTGAGTGCTAATCTACGTTTCCCTCCATATTGCCTTGCAGGACTTTGTTAAGACAGTGAACAATCTGGTGGAATTGAATGAGTTGGAGGCATGGGACAGAATAGAGGAACAGCAGCGAGACCTGACCCTGACCAAGCTCTTCCACTCAGTGGAGCAGGGGACTCTGGCCTTGTCCAAAATCAGCAGCAATGTTACCAGGGTGGAGGTCAATGAAGGTGACGTAGGTAAGACTATGACCATCCAGAAGTGTGTGTGTGTGTGTCTGTGTGTGTGCCTGTGCCTTTTTGTGTGTGTGTGTGTGTGTGTGTGTGTGTGTGTGTGCATATGTGCATGTGTGTGTGCGTGCATGTGTGCGTGCGTGTCTGTGCATTTTCTGTGAGTGTGTGTGTGTGCATGTGTGTGTGTGTGTGCGTGTGTGCGTGTGTGTGTGTGTGTGTGTGTGTGTGTGTGTGTGTGTGCGTGTGCATGCAGGTGTATTTATTCAAAGCTAATACAGTATATCTCTTTTTATGGATACTGGTGGTCTTGTTAGACCCTTGTCAATTCAGTTTAATACAGAAGTCAGTCCCATACTTAATCTAATTAATCAATTAAGCATGAAAGTTACTTCATTAATTCTGCTACACTCATCTACACTATGCAATCAAGTCTAACTTCAGGGCACTTCACAGATGGATTGACTGAATTGGGATTAGTCAGAGGAAGTATTAGGCCTACACCCTCTCTACAAAACTGTAACCAAAATATGTAATAGAAAATTAACATTATAACAACCATATGCAGACTATTCCTATGCCTTCCTATAGTATACGCAACAATGTTGAAAGGAAAGGTGTATTTTATGAGGTTTGAAATGTATGGCGTGTTGAGTTATGTGGGCTAAATCAGGGCCTGCATTTACAAATAATCTTGAGGCTAAAATAAGTTCCTAACTGGGACATTTAGGAGAAACTCCTACATAATTTTTTTTTTTTACAAAAAGTAATTCACATAGCATTTTAGTGCTAAAAGTAGCACCTAAGTCTGGGAGAGTTTAGGATTAGGCAAGAGGACTCCTAACTCACCAAGACCAATTGAGAAAAGATTGGAAACCATCACTTTGAATCATTCCACGCTGCAATGTTTTGAAATGCACATGCATTCACTTCCTCCAGGAGATCTCAATGGCAAGGGAATAATTGTGCAGCATGTAAGGGATACAATTACGCCACCACCAACAAGAACCAGAACCATTCATTATCCAAATATGAACAAAATTGTTTGCCTTCTTCAAACTTGAACCAATAAAAAAAAACATATTAACAAAAAACAAAAAGTGAACTAAATGCAGTCCCACATTGTATTGCTACCTTCTATCTATGCAAATGTAACATCAGTTACATTTTGTAAACTTTGCAAAAATACTGGGTCAGTCCGTAGTGTATTCTGTTACTGGTTCATTTGTACCTTGTTATGTTTACTTATTTGTATTTTTTTGTTTATTTGTTTAATTATTTATTTACCTCTCGTCCTTCACGGTAGCGTACTTATGCCTATACTTAGCAGCACAGACCTGTCATTCAGCAGCTGATCATGGAGGTGACAGCAAGCAAGCTGGTGCAGGAAAGTTGACATCAACCCTGTCAACAGTGTTCTTATCTTATCCTAGGAGTTGTCATTTTTGTCTTGCTAAAACCAGGTTTCAGTATCTTTGTGAATAGGTGTACGTTAGTACTTCAGTGTACTTCATAGTACTTTGCTGCACTCTAGTGGACTGTAGTGTCCTCGTTACGTCCATGGCCTCTACGACTGACACATCAAAACACTGTGGTGACAGCAAACAACATCAAGTCAACCATGATGTTTTAATGGATAATTTTGTGCATGTTTTGTCTTTAATGATTTTGTGTGGGATTTTTATTTATTTATTTATTTTAGTGAGTGACACCTGTCCCTTTCTAATTGTACTCGACGGGAAGGCCTTGCAGTAGTAGTAGTTTTTATTCAAGTGGGCCCACTGGAAGTATGCAACTCTCTTTCTCGCCATGGTTATATGGTTATCTGTTGTGACGTACAACCTATTTTATGTTCTCATTTTGCAGAATTAAAACTCTACACGCTGAAGGATCAGGAGAGGAAAAAGAAAGTCTCTGTCTCCCTGGGAGTAAATACCATTGTTTTAACACCCAAAAAAGTAGACACAGCTTCCAGTGGTAAGGCTTGTCAAAATATTAACATTTTATTTACCATTTAATAGACAATAAACACAACAGAGAATAAGCACAATAATTTTAGACCTATCATACCAAAATAAATAACTAAATAGCTTGTGTGTTAGCATGGCATTACAGGAATTACATTCTAGTGTATTTTGATTTTTTTCAGTTTAACAACATAGACAGTGCTTATGATATTTCACTTATCTGGAATTTCGATATATCCATGGTGTATTTGTTGTATTTATTAGGAAGTGTCCCCGTGGTGTTTGTCAAGTACAAGCATATTGGGGTGGTCTTGGAGCCCAAAATTGACCCAGGATTGGTTGATTACACAAGGTTTGCTGCAGCTGGTCCGGTGATCGTGAACTCAGAGGTCATAGCAGCTGCCATAGGTTCTCCTCAGTTGTACTCACTTGAAGAAGTGTCTTTTACTTTGAAACATTCAGAGGTACTTCCTTTCTCAGTTTCTGCTTTTCCTGTTTTAGTGGAGTTTATGTAAATCAAGTTTAGAGGAGATGGAAACACGTATAGACAACAAGAAAAGCCACAGTAATAGTCGTTATAGTCATTCATTAGTTGTAAATGCAGCGTTTTATGTAAACTGACTCTCGCCAGATGAATTTCGTTCCGCCTAGCTCCACTCACATCCATCTTCAGGATTGATTTCGACACCACATTTTATGGTAGAGCCATTCAGGACGCAGGGCGGGAGTTTCATAGATGTGACATAGCGGAGAAGCGACTGTGAGACTGTTTTGATTCAGACAACAATGGCGGCTCGCATCGAGGAAGCAAGCGTCAACATTGATGCTGCTATTTCATTCGTGTTGTCCAATCAACCCAATATTTTTTCGTTAAAAGAACATCAGAGAACGGCTCTGAAGGCTTTTGAGTAGTTGAAGTAGCATGTCAATAAATGACGGACAAGTGGCTTATCCAATCATATGTAAGGATTTTTGATAAGGCCCAGCCTTCTGAAACACCTCTCCAATGGAGCGATCCCAGATGGATGAGTGGAGCTAGGCGGAGCGAAATTCATCTGGCGAGAGTCAGGTTACGTTTTATGGGCTCTCTGCATAAAAATTGCATAGTTGTGATGGATTGTCTTGAATAAAAAGTGGAATAATTAGAGGTTACCAGGCAACTTTTACTGCATTTAATTTGAGTTTTTTCGAAATATGTGTTTTTCTGTGTCCACCCTTGGCCATTGTGTAGCCCATCGATCCTGTGGCTGACATGACGAAGTGTGCATTCTGGGAGTATTCTCTGGACACTATGGAGGGCCGCTGGGCCCTGGCGGGCTGCCAGCTCTCTCACGTCAACAGCTCCCACACCATGTGCACCTGCAATCACCTGACCCATTTCGCCATCCTCATGTCCTCAGGACGGGCTAATGTGAGTTCTCACCGTAGGCATGTTCCCTCCTCCATTAGTTAAAGTTCAGTTTAGATGACTATAGTTATGCCCACGATTAACTCTCCTTAGGTCCTATGTTGTAAACACTTTTTATGTACAATTTAGATTTTTATTGTGTTAAATGACATTGCAAAGTTAATTCTGGTTACTAGAGTCAATAAAAGATAATTTTCTACATTCATCATGAGCCATTCATAGAATATGTACACAGTTTGGGACATAAGTATAAGTATAAGTATAAGTATATATTTTGATCCCGTGAGGGAAATTTGGTCTCTGCATTTAACCCAATCGGTGAATTAGTGAAACACAAACAGCACACAGTGAATCTATCTATCTATCTATCTATCTATCTATCTATCTATCTACTGTATCTATCTATCTCTTTAAATATCAAGAAGGAGCTCTTATTGTTAATGCAACTGAGTGAATCTCAGAGATGATCTCATATTCGGTGTCTCTCTACTCAGCTTGTGGCCCACTACAACATCCTGACCAGGATCACACAGCTGGGCATGGTGATCTCACTCATCTGCCTGTCCATGTGCATCTTCACCTTCTGGTTCTTCAGTGAGATCCAGAGCACCAGAACCACCATACACAAGAACCTGTGCTGCAGCCTCTTCATGGCCGAGTTCATCTTCTTAGTCGGGATCAACATGCACTCCCACAAGGTGAGCAGAGCAGCAGGCCCATGCACTCATATGGGTTTACCAGAACATTTGTGATCCTGCAAGGCGAAACCAGTGGCTTTGGTAAAATGTACAAAATGAAGTTAATGAAGTTATCGCTAAGATAACCGCATCCAAAGTTGGCATGGTTCTTCATCACGATACGCCAGAAGAGGAGAAAATCACATTTTTTAGTAAATTGTCACGCTAATGTGTTGAATCTTCACCTAAATAAAGTCAGGGTTTAACAGTCAAAACGTATGTTTTTCCCTCAGATTTGTTCACAAATATGTAACGTGAAATTCGACATTTTAACCCACACGTTTGTTTATCGTGGATTTTATCAAAATAGCACCAAAGCGACTGGTTTCGCCTTGCAGAGTCACATTTTTCAAATTCGAATTGATGAAAGCATGCCAACATTTTGTTCTCACATTTTTGTTCTTATATGAGAGTTTTATGTCAGTTTCTCCTCCATTTTCCAATCTTACGGCATACTGCCATACCTCTGCTCTGATTGAGTTATTTTCTAAATCATACTGCTCGTCACTTACACAAAATAATGCTATTAAAAGCATATAGCCTACTTACTTTTAGCCCAATTAATAATTGGTGTTATTTGCATTAAATAACTGACTACCGCTGACTAAATTATTGCATTTGACTTTCATTGTGAAAGCTGTGTACAGTGTACACCCTAATTAGTATTGGATTTTCTTTTCTAGCTGTTTTGTTCTGTGATTGCTGGGTTGCTGCATTATTTCTTCCTGGCTGCGTTTGCATGGATGTGTATCGAGGGCATTCATCTCTACCTGATAGTCGTTGGTGTCATCTATAATAAGGGCTTTTTGCATCGCAATTTCTACATATTTGGATATGTGAGCCCAGCTATTGTAGTCGCCATATCAGCCACACTTGGTTACAAATACTATGGAACTAACACAGTGTAAGTACAACTGGTCAAAAGTCACAAATCAGTTTTGAATAACATATTTAGAAAAGAGCTCATTGAATCCGATTTTCTTGTTTTCAGGTGTTGGCTGAGCACTGAAAATAACTTCATCTGGAGTTTCATTGGCCCTGCTTGTTTGATTATACTGGTGACTCATGACCTCATTCATTCACATATCTGATCATTTAGAATTGAGGTTTTAAAAAATGAAAAAATATCTAAATCTAAAAAAAAAATATTTGTGCACTATGTTTAGGTAAACTTGATGGCATTTGCTGTTATCATCTATAAAGTATATCGGCATACAGCAGTGAAGAAACCTGAAATAAGCCATTATGAAAATATACGGTAAGTTCACATGACATTTCAATATTTTAACTAACAGGAACTATAAGAACCTTTTTAGATGAGTCTTGTTGCTTTTTCATTCCATAACATCAAATGTATAGGCTATGATGTTTTGTAACCGAAGTAAAGATACCTTGCAGGCCACCACATATAGGAGGTCTATTGCATTAATGACAAGTGTGTTTAACCATCTTTACATTCAATATAAAAATGAGACAAGCTCAGGGGCTCCAATCTTGTATGGTATATTATTTCCGTCAAATGTCCTTATGAGAAGAGATCCAGTAATTGTCTGTCTATGAAATTGTAATAAATTGAGGATGTTTCAATTTCAAACTCATTTAAAGCTGCAGTTGGCAAGTCTGACAGATTGAGGGGGCTTAGCCAAAATTTTTTAATGTTTACAACTCTCATGCCCCTCCCCCACTACCACCGAGCACCCTCTCATCGAGTCTGGGCTCGTCAGTGCGCACCAGACTGCACCAGACTGTGATTGACAGTCAGACACAGCCCTGCTCTGATTGGACCAGAAGAACCGGGAGCTGTGGATTTCTGCAAAACAAATAACAGGCTCTAGGTAGAGATAGAAGTGCGGGTTTTTTTCTAAAACAGGTTGATTTATGCTGTTCTGTCCGGCGTTCTATACATTATCCCGCTTATTACACGGCTACTTGCCAAACCGAAACAATAAACTCCCCGTGATGTGACTCTTTAGCCTACATAGCCTAGGCTATAGCCTATTTGTTAGCGTTTCATCGTGGCTTTTGGTGAGAAACAAAATAGTTCGCAACAGCACACGCTGAACTTGAGTCAAACATTCTTTAGAACACAGCTGATCTGCGTCTGCTTTCACTTTTGAATGAAGTTCCAGTCCTTGCGCAGTAATATGAAAGACGTAAATTAGAAGCACAAAACCCATTTTCCTTGACAGCGGTCTGTTATACTTAGCAACGGTCTGTTATTGAGAATTAGCAGACTGCCGAACATTGGGAAGGCCCATTCAAGTGAATGGAGCATTCTGCAGCCCTCTGAAGAGCCGTGTAATAAAGTCAAAGAACTGCATTGTGTTGCTTTACGTTTTGTATGTGTGGTCTTCTGGTCAATACTATGTCCATCTCACTGAGGTCTGCCCTGCATGCTCCTCTCAGGTCTTGTGCCAGAGGGGCCCTGGCCCTCCTGTTTGTACTCGGGGCCACCTGGACATTCGGAGTTCTGCACATCCTCAACGAAACCACACTGACTGCGTACCTTTTCACATTTGCCAACGCATTCCAAGGGATGTTTATCTTCATCTTCTTGTGTGTGTTATCCAGAAAGGTAAGAACAAAGTACTCTTCAAGTATAAACCACTATAAAGTTTAATATCCAAATTTGTATGTTCTTGTAAGCCCTTACATAAACTCAATGTCCCAAGGAATTTATCAATAAAGCCCAAGAGGTCACGGTTTACAGTGATACCGTTAAGGGGCCATTTTGGAACACAATGCAGAGCAGAGTAAACCCGGGCCTAATTACTGCTTACTAAACTAATTACTGCTTTTATATACCTGTCAAGGTAATAAACACATAACAGCCAACATTCTAAAAAAACATATCAATAACAAATAATCTTTCTACCTCAAAGCACTCTAATTTTTCAAAAACATATTTTAGAGGAATAATTGGCAAGCAGTTGACACGGTTTGTCCATTTCTTTAGTGCAGTAATACTGATTGAATGTTATCACAAGTGTGCTTTGAATGTGGCTAAGGCAATCATAATTAAGGACAGGAGCTAACTGTTTTATAAAATGCATTCACCCTGCCTTGTACATATTTATTTTACCCAGATTCAAGAGGAGTACTACAGGCTGTTCAAAAATGTCCCGTGTTGTTTTGAATGCTTCAGATGAATATTGGACAATTAAGAGGAGTCTTTTATTTTCTACTATTGGCCTGAAGATTATATTTTATGTACATCTTCTTGTGTGTGTGTGTGTGTGTGTGTGTGTGTGTGTGTGTGTGTGTGTGTGTGTGTGAGAGAGAGAGGGGGTATTTAATATACTGAAGACAACACAAGAGGAATCCAATACACCCTTTTGTAACAAAGATACTGCATGTGACTACAGGAATAATGTGCTTTCCCTGTGTCTTCTTATTTGTGAACTCTTAACAAGAGTATTTCAATAATCATTAACAAATCACTATTGTCCTGTACTGTCTCTCTCTCTCTCTCTCTCTCTCTCTCTCTCTCTCTGTGTGTGTGTATATGTGTGTATGTTTATATGTATTTATATTTGCTTGTAATATTGAGTACATCACCATAGGGCTTCCACATAAACAGCTAAAAGCTAAAAGTCCCAATATAGTGTTTAATATAAAACATTTTGAGTACTGTGTAGCAGGTTTTATTTTCTATACTTTTAGTAGTGTTGTTCATTTTGACTTGTTATTATATTATTATCATCATCTTTGAGAGTACTACAATGCTAGACTTGCACCTTTCCATATGCCTGTATAAAATCTATTTTAGGATCATCCTTGATATTTCAGTAAGTCTGTTGTTCCTATCAGATCATACAGCACGACGGCACACCAAAGTTTTTAATGCTACACAAATGCAGGACTTACTATGGAAACATTTTTACATGGAACCATACTGATCTCTTCATATGTGGCAAATAATAAATATTGTGTGCAGAGCCGTCAGAATAAAGGGTATCTGTCTGTTCATTCTGTGTACTGTGTACTTTTTCCAGAATGCTCTCCTCGTGCCAGGTCTCAGTGACACTTCCATGGGTCGTTGTAAACCTCACTACACCTTTGTCCCAGTGTTTAAGTGTTTGTTTTTGGTGTTGTCCTCAAACAAGGGTTTCCTGGAAATATAACAGTAAACAGTGGACTGCATCAGGTGATTCTGAGCAGGGTCACCTTGCTCCAAACTGCAACCAAGGGTACTCTTGGATTTAAAAAAATAATTAAAAAAAAGTCGAGCCAAATTTTGACATCAGAGGTATAAGCCCATGAGCCCATATAAAAAGGCCTGTTCAGTGTCACAATCGTTCGGCAGGAATCCGCAATGCAGGGACTTGTTCTCTGTGTCCTCTTTGCCCTGGCAGGTTAGTTAAATTCACTCTCTCTCTCTTTCACACACACACACATACACACAATAAATTATTTTGAGATTAAAAGTGAGCATTTGTGATGTAATGCTTTGAAGATCCTGTTTCTGTTGAAATTAACAATTACAATTGTCTTTCCATTCAGCATGCCAGTCTTTAAATTTCGGTGAGTAAATATTAAATAGGGTAAGGCTATTTGCACCCCTGGTACAATTAGCAGTGTATGCTATTCGTACCCTGGTGCAATAAGAAGTGAATTCTATTCGTACCCCGGTGCACACAGCAATGTGTCCTATTAGTACCCTGTCTGGTACAAATATCAATGTATGCTATTCGTACCCCGGTGCACACAGCAATGTGTTCTATTAGTACCTTGTCTGGTACAAATATCAGTGTATGCTATTTGCACCCCTGTGCATTTAATCTGGCATATTGATCACACAATGTAATAATATATATTTTTTAAAAACAAGCAACATGTTTTTTTGTTGTTACATAACAGAGTGTGAATAGCTCAGCTGTGTAATCACTCTGAATAAGGTATGCTATTTGCATCAATGTACAGTTAGAAGTGGATGCTATTCGTACCCAGGTGTTTATAGTACTGCATGCTATTTACATGGTGCATGAACTAGCTAATTGTTGCAATCAAAACTTCCGTTTGAGAACCGATTTCTTATTCAAATTGCGCGCCTTCTCTCCAGAGACGTTGGTACACATGCACATTCACTCCGCCAAAACGCATCAGACGGGAATCGAAACCCGGTTTCCCGGGTGCAAGCCCTTGCCTGTGACCACTGCACAATCTGCTCCGACAAGAAGCTGAGGTTTGCTGGTTAACTTATAGTTTATAGGCCTGAACGTCATATTCACGAAATTTCTGTTAGCTAACAAACTGACGGTTGTATGTGTTCACTGAACAAAGATTATGAAAATAAAACACAACTTTTCCATCTCAACTTTAATTTGAACAGATATTAGTGCTGAAACCGTTTAGAATTCTTCACTTTCTGCTGACGAAAAAACGAATGTCGGCCATGTTTTTTGGGCACGCGAGCAACATGTTTTTGTTGTTATGTAACAGGGTGTGAATAGCCCAGTTGTGTGGCCAAGGCTTTACGAATAGACACTCCGTATTAAATATGACAACATCATAGAGACTTCCCTTCAGACGGTCATCATGATAAGCAACACTGTCTCTGTACATGCCATATATTAACTTATATTAAGTATTAGGAGTTATGTCCAATGGAAAAGTATCATATTATATTTGTAGGTCCCCGTCATGATGTTTGATGCCATAACAACCTACATCACATACTAATGATGTTTTCTAAACAAAGTTTGGGAGGAGCCCATAGGGTTGATTGACAGCCATCACTCACCCCACTTCCATTCATAGGGAATAATACTCTCCTTACTGCCCACTACGTCACGTTGGAGTAGCAAAGCCTCCCACCTCTTCCCTGCTCGTCAATTTGACTAACTAGCTCTAAGCTCTAAATTACCCCTTATCCATAGAGGGTGTCAGCAGTTACTCGCATGTGATCTTCGCTCAGAGGACCATGGTCAGCTACCAAGCCAAACTTGCTGTACTCTGCACTCAGTCTAAGCAATCCAATGGGTGAACTAGTGAAATAAACATTTGTGCCATAACACCATGAGAACTGCCATGACAGACATGGGTAGTTTTTAAGAGGCTTGGCATGGTTTCAAGGCCATGGAAATTATACATTGAAGCACATTTGAGGAATTGTCAAGAACACAGACACTGGAAATAATTTGTCTTTTTTGAAAGTGCCTGGTATCATTCATTGAATTCATGACATAGTAATTAGGCTTATGAGAGAGGGGTCTAATGAAGTTGTCGAAAAACTACCCCTATTGAACATTTTCAATCGTGTGTGTGTATATTTCAGAGCCCACCTTGAACCCTAAGAAAACGTATGAATTCAAGTATGAGGGGGCCGTTAGCATCGGACGAGGCATGCCAGATCTGGCTGAATCTGGTGTAAGACTGACATGCAATGCCAAAATAACCGGAATATCTGCACAAATGTTCCTTCTGCAGGTAAACACAAAACAACTGCATGCATGGGTTATACAGCACAAGACAAACATTATTGTGAGAAGTCACTTGTGTTTTGCAGCTAGATGTAAAAGCACAGTGTTGTAAGAGTTGTGGTTGAGAGTAATCCAGAGGCTGGTTCTGTTCCAATAAGCCTGCAGCATGACATGCAAAGATCAGTGAGTCTATCCAGCTACTCGTGGCTGTGGGCAGCACACAGTGACCCAGGCTGATCTTGCCCAATGGTTCACTCTGCTCTAGCCTTCACTAAATGATTCATATGTAGCGCCCTCTCCTTGAATAACTACAGTCACTGCAAAATAAACCATAAAAGATAAATGATATGTCTCAATCTGGATCAGAGTATTAAATACACTAACATTTGTCTTTCATGCATTAGGAGTTAGATCACACCTGTTTGGAGGAGTGACCTTCCTCTTTATGAAGGAAGTTCCTCCCCATAGATGCGACACTCACACCACAGAAATGACCTGTGAACTAACCTGCTTTTGAGCAGAGCAGCATTTTGTCCATTGAGCACTATAACTAGAGATGTGCAATATGCTAAGCAGTTAAGACCACATCACTTTTTAGCCAAAGAGAAAAAAGCATTATGATGATGGTTTGCCTGACCAATGGTATTTTGGCACAGATACCCTGGCATTTCTGCATTACTTGCATTAGAAATCTTGGGCCTTTCACAACCAATATGGAAAAATCAGGAAAATTACAATTACTGCCTTCAAAACAAAGGTACAAAAACAAAACAAAATATTTAACTTCAGGAAAACTGGACAGCTTGACAATGCTTTGTCTTTTATTTATCTGTGTAACCAAGCCAGTATTTTTTCAACACTGCACTGCATGCAAACCTCTGCATTTCAGACTAACAAGGGGGAAAATCACATACACACACACATTTTAAAAGTCCATATGCAAAAGAATGACAAAATCCTGGTTTCAAAGTGCATACAAATAACAACCTTTGATTCTGGTTACATGTGGTATAATTTCACGTGACTGATGAATCTTGTCATCCCCTTCTAAGGTGTCCAATCTAGCCTTTGAGGAGTTCAACGGCATTCCTGGGAAGAATGTCTTCTATCCCTCTCCAAAACTGACCCAGAGGATGGCGTCTGAACTCAGCAAACCCCTCACGTTTGAGTATGTGAAAGGCCGTGTAGTGGACATCCAGGCTGCCACAGGAGTCTCTGACACCGTTGTCAACATTGTAAGGGGAATGCTAGGGTTTTTTCAAGTAACAGTGAAGACGACACAAAAAGTGTATGAGCTCGAAGAGGTATTGTGCAACTTTCATTTTTCAGATAATAATATGATCATTTAAAATTGAAAAAAAAAAAAATGTTGTCCATCATATTTTGGTATAAACTTCCATTTTTTTTATTATTGTTGTTGTGATGTTGTTTTAATGTTAACGTAAATGTGACAGATGAAATGTCATGATCTAAATTTTACTCGAAACACTGGACAGAGTAGTAAAAGTGTTCTCCTGCGTCTGGTCAGTTAGGTCTTCATGGACTGTGTAAGAGCAGCTACGTCATTGAGGAAGATGAGCACTCCACAGAGCTGTCTGTAACCCAAGTGGTTGATATCCGTGGCTGCCGGCAGAGAGCAGAGATCTCCACAGGAATGGCTCTGGCAATTGAGAATGAGCTTAGCAAACAGGTCAGCCTGCACATGGTGTATCAGCACTGTCTTACGCACACATTGTTGTTTCCACATAGTAAGAACACATTATAACACATTAGTAGCCGTATGTATAACCTTATAAGAAAACAATTCTCAAGAGCATATTTTTATTACTTTGTTTTATATTGATAGCGAGGTGAATTGTACTGTTATTAAATTGTGATGACATGTCAACTACAGGGTACTAAAGGGAATTTAATGTATAGTGGAACCTGGGGATTGTAATGGTTGTATATCCATTAACACAATGATGTGAACCAACTGTAGAGAGGTGAGAGGATCGTGGCAACTGTTCAATACACCTACACTGTCAAAGGGGCTGCTGATGGAGGGCTGATCACTAAGGCCCGGGCTCAGGAGTACCAACACTTCTCCCCATTCGACATCAAGGGAGGCACCTCTAAACTACTCGCTACGTAAGACTTCTGTCTCCATCCTGTCTTGGTTTTAATATAAAAATATCCATTTATTTTATAACACTGATGTCATTTAGCAAGGAAATCAAGGAGTCAAATAACAACAATTTCATGGAATTTATTTTCATATTCATATCTATCTATCTATCTATCTATCATTTTGAATATTTAATGTAATATACTGTAATTATTTTGAACCAACCTATATTGTTTATACCATTTGGTGTAAAAAAATGATGGATCGGATTGAATTTGTCAGATAGACCATGTTAATTCTCTATTGAAGAGATAGCTGTGCTGTTTACAAAGTGATGAGTAAGTCAGTAACAGCATAAAACAAGTGTTTACTGTGGCCTCATGTGTTTTCCCCCAGGAAATCCATAGAGCTGCTGAAAGTGACTGATTCGACTATGAGCCCCTCAGCACCACCTGCCCAGAGCAGAGGCAATCTGGTGTACAAATTTGGAACTATCCTTCAGCAGATGCCCATCGTTCTCATGAAATTAGACAACCCACTGCCCAAAGTAAGTCTGAGGAGTTGAGAATATCAAATATTTGTGGGTGTAAATTATATGATTAATGCTTCTGATGTAATATAAGCTGTGCCTTGGCAGGTACCATAAGTAACTATCAGTACACACATCTGAAAAAAATGTTGTGGAATGCAGAATATGTAGCACACTGAAATTTTGTCAATTAATCAGCGAATTAGGTTTTCAATATTATTTTTCATGTTGCCTTACACTACGTTACGTTACGTTACGTCATCATGCTTTACACAAGGTGACTGTCTTACGCTATATGTTCATGTATGCTACATTATGTCATGATGCTTTACACAAGGTGGCTGTCTTAGGCCTATGCTATATGTTCATGTATGCTACGTTACGTCATGATGCTTTACACAAGGTGGCTGTCTTAGGCCTATGCTATATGTTCATGTATGCTATGTTACGTCATGATGCTTTACACAAGGTGGCTGTCTTACGCTATATGTTCATGTATGCTACGTTACATCATGATGCTTTACACAAGGTGGCTGTCTTACACTATATGTTCCCACACTCCATCCTAAGATTACAGAGATGATTAAGAAGCTGGCTCAGGCCAATATCTATCAGGTGGACAGCCCCACCAGTGAAGACATCGTCAGCGTGATTCAGCTCCTCAGAGCTGTAACACTCGAGGATCTTGAAACCCTGTGGAAGCAGCTCTCAGGGAACCTAGAGCACAGGTAGGGAAAGGAGAACCACTTGTTATATTGGGAGCGTATGCTTGTACCAATAATGACCAAGCAGAAATACACCCATGACAATCATCATGTCAATCATCACGTTGTGAGTGTATTTATGCTTGGTCATGTTTTCATAGATTGTATTTTTGTGCGAAACATTTATGTATGTCATCTCTCCACTGTCCCATGTTCTTCTGGACCATCAGGAGATGGTTTCTGGACCTGATTACTGAAGTGACCGATGAGAGGGTGGTCAAGTTCCTCCTGAACAGATTCAGGGTTGGGGATGTGTCTCCCAACGAGGCAGGTCAGACATTACTGGTGTCTATAAACCACTTAACGGTCACTCCTGAAGTAGTCGAGATGTCCAAGGTGAGATCATGGATCATTCATTCATTCATTCATTCATTACACTATAATATCTTGTTAAATAATTCCCCATATATCCCTCCAGCTGATCTTTCTCCTCTGCACACCTGTCAGTCAAATCACTTACCTAAACTTTGGACTCATAGAGATGTCATGACATTTGTGTGACCAAATTTGTGAGATGAATGTATTCTCTCTCTCCCTCCCTCCCTCTCTCTATTGCTCCAGGAGTTCATAAAGATTCCCTTCAGTAAGTCTCACCCCATCCTGTGGCACACGGTTGTCCTCTCCTACGGCTCTCTCGTCTACAAACTGTGTGCCTACATACAGCCCTGTCCAGCCACTGCAATTCAGGTACAGTGACAAAGACTAGCATCCATTTAACATGATAGATGATGGTAGACACTACCATTGATCTCGAGGGAAATTCTTTTTATGCATTTTATTGTTAGTAAACAACACACACACACACACACACACACACACACACACACACACACACACACACACACACACACACACACACACACTGCTGCGGTGCCCGTATTTGCAAACACAGGACGAGATGTTAACACTGCCCATTGTGCAATCAGGAGGTGAGCACTAACTTGAGACTTGATATTAGGATGTTCTGTGAGTTTTGTGCGAGATCTTGTCCAGGGTAGGACTTTGAGTCAATTGAGCACAGG
This sequence comes from Alosa alosa, assembly GCF_017589495.1. Classification (NCBI taxonomy): domain Eukaryota; kingdom Metazoa; phylum Chordata; class Actinopteri; order Clupeiformes; family Clupeidae; genus Alosa; species Alosa alosa. Next base: position 10,160,891 of record NC_063197.1, read on the forward strand.
ACACATCATCAGTACTGTTTCCATGCATCACTGGGTGTTTTGGCCTTTCAACACTATACATCCTCCACAGGGGAGGCCCGCTGCAGGGTGATCAACCCTCAGCTTGTGTCCCATGCTCAAGCGTCCCCAAAGTCCACTCTGTTGTTAAAGGCTCCAGCAGACTTGATAGGTTCACCCTTTACTTGCCCAGCACGGGTCATTGCGCTTCAGCCAAATCCACTGGCTGCTTTTTTCTGCTGCTTCTGAGATTTCCCTTATGGTCTTCCTCAAGGCCTGACCACAGCTCCTGATCTCTTTTAGCAGCCTGATGGTAGATGATGCCACAAACCCTCTGCATCCCACCTCAACTGGATAAACTTTGGTGTTCCAACCACGCTGCTTTGCTTCTGCTGCAAGCTCTGCATAACATAGCTTCTTACGCTCATAGGCCTCTTCCACCAGGCTCTCCCAGGGGACTGTGAGCTCGATGATGTACGCAGTCTTCAGTGAGGAGGACCACAATACCAAGTCTGGCCTAAGGTTGGTGAAGGCAATCTCCGGTGGGAAGGTTAACTGTTTGCCAACGTCTGCCAACATCTTCCAGTCACTGGCCACAGACAGGTGTCCTGCTTCTGGTTTGGTGGACGAGTGTTTAGGTGGCTTTTGGCCTTCTTTAACAAATATCTTCAAGGACTTTGTTACTCCTGATGGCGAGGAATTGGCTGCGCTCCACATGTTCTCCAGAGTTGATGCCAGCGTCATAAGGACCTGATTGTGGAGCCAGGTATATCTCCCCTCTGTGAGGCTGGTTTTACAGCCTGTCATGATGTGCTTCAGAGTTGCTAGATTCGGGCAGAGGACACACGTTGGGTCTTTGCCATACCACTGGTGGAGGTTTTTGGGGAAGGTAGAACATCATACGTTGCTCTAATGATGAAGCTGATCTTGCCTGCTTCCATTCCCCATATATTCCTCCAGCTGATCTTTCTCCTCTGCACACCTTCCCACTGCATCCATTGCCCCTGCTTGGCAAGAGAGACTCCCTTTGCGCCTCTCACAGCCTCCTCCTGTCGGCGTACCTCTTCGACCACCAGTGCCCTCTGTTCTGATGTTGTAGCCTTTTGCCAAGATGGGTTGCTTGCTTTGAGGCCAAAACCTTCTCTTCCATGCTGGACTTGTCCCACAATGTCTTTGTGCCTCAGAGCTGATGTAGCCTGCTGCACTGCGTTGGATGGTGTCCACTTCCGCCCAGTTGCTAGGGGCACTGCAGTCGTCCTGATGATCTCATCTCTGGAGTCCCTCAACGTCATCTGGAGTCTTACTTTGGAACATTTGTATTCCTCTGTTAGGCTGGTGAGAGGTAGTTCCAGAATGCCTTTGCCATAGAATAGGATGAGGAGCAGTTGGGGGTTAGGTGTCTTGCTCAAGGGCTTATAGTACATGGTATTAGCATAGTTGTAATAATTAGTGACCGGTACTCATTTCTTTTATTTATTAAAATTATGTTATGTGTTCACTTTAAGAACACCACTGAAATGAGCATCTGTATGGGGAAACACAAACCTGTACTCCAAATCTTCAACTCAAAACAACCTGATCATCTCCTCCTCTAAAGTATCCTCTAACTACCCAATAGCCCCTGCTGGACATGGCCACTGGCGCCCTCGAGAGGAACAGCGAGGAGGAGATGGTGGAATCTCTGGAGGCCATTGGAAACGCAGGTCATCCCTCCAGCATTAAAACCATCATCAAGTTCCTGCCAGGCATCTCCCCTAAGGCGGTGGACCTGCCAAACAGGGTGGTCAGCTCTGCGGTCCAGTCTCTTCGCCACATTACTGTCAGGGATCCTCACACTGTAAGTCACATGGTGCTTATACCTTGCACACAGTTTTATAAGACCAGTTGGACAAAGGCAAACACAGTGTATCTTCTATCTATATTTTACTGTATCAACATACTGTGATGTGTGCTATTATATCTTGTTAATAAAATAATTAATATCATTTTCAGTGTGTTTTGCATTGTTTCATATAATGTGCTATCAAAACATTGATTGTCATTGATGACATTGATTATTTATTTAATATGTCAGGTATGGAATGTGCTTTAGATCATTAAGTATCAGTATACTGTCATAACCTTTTATGAGTTTCCATCCTTCTCATGTGTTTGTGTGTTGGTTTGGGGCGTTACAGGTTCAGGATATTGCCCTGAGTTTGGTTGTGACAAAGACCTTGCCTGCTGAAATCCGCATCCACGCCGCCATCATCCTGTTTGAGACCAAGCCCCCTCTCAGTCTGCTGTTGACGATCACTTCCTTCCTGCTGGAGGAGAAAGATGCCCAAGTGGTCAGCTTCACCTTTTCTCTGATCAGAGGCCTGTCAAGATCCCACACCCCAGAGAACCATCAACTGTGAGCTCCAATTATACCCATTATTATATCCAATTATTTAATATCCTATCCCATTATTTAATATCCTATTTTCAACCATTTGTTTAGATTGACCATTTTTTGACCACCATGTTTTTTTTATTTATTCATTTATTTATTTTTTTATATAAGGTCAACGGTTTGTAATATTGCTGTTAAAATTCTTGAACCAAAACTTGGACGGTTCAGCTTTTACAACAGCAAGTACCTGCACTTGGACTGGTTTAGTGGTATGTTTAACATTACACTATAACATTATGTGAACATTAGTATGTTTTACATTACTCTAACACTTATCTTTTTTATATTATTTATTCAAGACCGACTTTTGGCAAACAGCCTTTATCAAGGTTTGCTGAAATGTCGTCTTGAATAAATAATATAAAAAGGTGTGAGTGTAAAAAGGGTGTAATATAAAAGAGTGTGTGATTCTGATAACCTCCTGGCCAGCCCCTGCACTTGGGTGTGCATTCTTCCTCCTCACTTTTTCAACATTACTCTAACAACATGTCATCATGAATGAAGTGCAGAAAGCTCATTGACTATCCTGATTGAGCACATCACCTTCCATTGTCTAGGTGATCTGTTAATGGGCACCAGCACCGAGGGCTACATAATAAAAAACTCCAGAGACAAAATACCGACTGCCCTTATGATGAAAGGAAAATTCCACTTCATCGGACGAATTCTGCAGCTTTTAGAGGTAAACCCCACTAGAAATGAAGAGTTTGGTTCCAAAACGCTATATCTACAATTTTAATGAATTTTCATAATAGACCAGGTTGAAATCACAAAAATGTGCCTAAATCCTCAGGTATTTTGGAGTAAAATTGGCCAATAGACTATTTTAGGGGTATTTTTCATGCTGAATCCATTTTTGCTGTTTGCCGAGCAGTATCTCTTACGTGAAACTCAGTAGAGTGTAAAATCCAAGATGACCGCCTCATACGCAAAAATGAGCAAATTTCTCAGCACTGGCTCAAAGATAAACTGTTTTTATTGTGATATAGCATTTATTGAGTAAAGGAAACAAACTTAATAGTCAGAACAAGTTAGTCATTCTGTCTTACAATATTTCTGGTAAACACTGACATTTACTGTACTTTGTGTATTTGAGTATGTCCATGTAAGAACATCAACATCATGCTGGTGGCAGCAAAAGGCCTATATATTAAACCATCATCCTATTACATTATGTTAAGAGTGTTTATTACTTTTCAACATTTACATGTCCATGTAAACAAGTTTAAGGACTGAAATAAATTTCACCAAACAAAATTTTCTTTTAGTTTATTTATGCAAAGGATATTCCCAGAAAGATCGATTGTAAATATTAAGAATTGAGACAAATTAACAAAACTACCAACACATATCACGGTAATGTGTCACACCACTAACATTAGCTTTGAACGGATAAAGGAAATAAACATTACATTACATTACATTACATTTGGCTGACGCATTTTTAACCAAAGCGACAACATGGTAAACAGTTTAAGTTTTAAAGCAATTCTCTCAACAATTTTAGGACAATTTAAAAACAGTAGAGTACAGTAAGAACTAGATTTGCGGTTCCGAGGAACTGCAAGAGTGGGTTTGATCAGAGGCATGGAACTCGGCCTCATCCAAGGATTCCAACGGTACCTCATTTATGAAAATCGGGCACACGGATCAAAAGTTATCTGCATTAACGCAACATCCAATAAGCTAAAACGCATAAATAACATGGTTGCTATGCTGGTTGCTATGGTGGTCGCTAGGTTGACATTACAGGGGTGGTTTCTAGGTTGTTGCTAGGGTAATTAGTTAGTTGCTAGTAAGCCATCTTAAGCTGACTGCATAAAGTGATTATTTTAAGAGATACATTTTCAAACCAGAACTGTGTATAGGTAATGGTTAAAAACGTATCAGAATCTCAGAAATAATCACGTAATGCAGCCAGTTTAAGATTTTTTAAGAAGTCAGATTTTTAAAGGCAAGGCAAATTTCTGCTGACTCTCTTCTGGCTCCTGAGAGGCCTGAAGGGTCGGTTGTGAGGTTGTTGGCTGCTGGAACCGAAAAATGGACTGCATTTTCTTAAAAGACAATGTGACTGAATGTGACTGAAGTGCGGGCAAAGTTTGCACAGAAATGTACGATTTTTCCCACCCTCATCGACCTCGTCATAAAACTTGTTTAAATGATCACACGACGCCTCCTTGCTGCTTTGTCGTCTACATTAGCCTTTCTCAAACTTCTTTGACCTGAGGCCCAGTCAAGGCATACTTTGGGGTCATAGGGCCCACCTACATGAACCCACCCCCTCCTCCCACCCCCATCAAATTGTAATGATATCACAATTATTTTTTTTTTTACTATATTGCTATACATGCACTTCAAAACAGTCAATGTTTAAAGTGCTAAGATTGTTCACAAAAGTTTGTGAAAGCATGCACATCAGAGTACTACTTTACTAATGTAAAATATAATTAGGCCTACACTAGTTTCATTGTTTTTGCATTGTTGCATGATGCTTGCATGAGAAATACTTCTCAAAACAACAGCAATTATATGGGTGCCGTTGTTTTGGGATGTTTCCCTCATGCAAGCATCATACACTGATAGAGTATATATATGCTATTTAATTACATTTCATTTAAATGCCTGAATGTAAGAATTCAGGAAACACAATACCAGCTTTTAACATTTCTGTTGTTTACTAGTTTATGTAAATCGCATAACACATGAACTGTTTACATACTACTGATAGCCCATTACTGTACACAATAATCCTGTGCCCATTCATTAACATAAATTAAACATCAGGCGTCTTGTTTACACATTTAAACCATATTTGCACTTCGAATTTCGACTCCAAATTGTAGCAACTACATCTACGAAGTCTAAGGAAGATAACCATGTAGTCTGTTCAAAGATTACGTCGATTTTATGAGAATGCCAGCCCTCAGAAAAGCAGTAACTATTCATTCATTCACTTCCTTTTTTCTAGCTCGCAAAATCGCGGCTGTTCTGTTTACACATTAAAACCATATTTACACTTCGAATTTCCCCTCCAAATTGTAGAAACTACATCTACGAAGTCTAAGGAAGATAACCATGTAGTCTGTTCAAAGATTACGTCGATTTTATGAGAACGCCAGCCCTCAGAAAAGCAGTAACTATTCATTCATTCACTTCCTTTTTTCTAGCTCGCAAAATCGCGGTTGTTCTGTTTACACATTAAAACCATATTACACTTCGAATTTCGCCTCCAAATTGTAGTAACTACATCTACGAAGTCTAAGTAAGATAACCATGTAGTCTGTTCAAAGATAAGATCAATTTTGATCGTAAAAGTAGTACCTAAAATGACTCCATTCACTTCATTGCAAAATCGCGGTTGGTCTGTTTACACATTAAAACCATACTAACAATTTACATTTCGACTCCACGTCGCTGTAACACCATACCAAGGGTCTTAAGAAGTGAGTCAATTTGGCTGATTACGTTAACGCATTTCCAGGGCTTGTCAGCTCAAAAAAAGCAGTGGCTATTGCTAACGCATTCATTTTCCATGCCTAGCATGTTAGCTAACATTAATAGGTTGCATATGACAACAGCAAATAGCTAACGTTTACGTTTGCCTAACTTACTTATTGTTGACGTTGACCCGACACGTTCATAAGTTAGACCATAGACTGATAAGGACGTGGATTGGCTTTAAAAAAAGAAAGCGCTCTGCCATCTTTTTTTACATTACCTTTAGAACTGGTGCTGGCAAGGCATTGAACTGGGCTTCATTCGAGGATTCCAATGGTACCTCATTTATGAAAATCGGACATACGGGTCAAAAGTTACATGCACACACCTTCATATACACAGACACCCCAGCCCAGCCCATTAGAGCTCTGCCAGATGGCTCAGAACTCTTCCAGGTGCAAGCTTAAACAATTAGAGCTGTGATGTCACAATCGGAATTAGAATCCTTGAACATTCCGCCATTCATTTCAATGGGGCCCAAAAACGCCGAAAAACGTGAATACCGCGAAAACGACAAGGGCCAGCGACACGAAAGTAACAAGCAAGTTACACCGGTTCCGGCCTGAATTTTTGAAGTTCGAACTGCGTCGATAGCTCAAACGGTCTAGGAGCAGTAGTTCATCCAAAAAGTGGGTGAACAGGAATAATAAATAATAATAAGAAAACTTAAGAAGAACAATAGTGGGCTTGCTGGATCAAACCCACTAATAATAAGAAAACTTAAGAAGAACAATAGTGGGCTTGCTGGATCAAACCCACTAATAAATAATAAGAAAACTTAAGAAGAACAATAGTGGGCTTGCTGGATCAAACCCACTAATAATAATAATAAGAAGAAAACTTAAGAAGAACAATAGTGGGCTTGCTGGATCAAACCCATTAATAATAATAATAAGAAAACTTAAGAAGAACAATAGTGGGCTTGCTGGATCAAACCCACTAATAATAAGAAAACTTAAGAAGAACAATAGTGGGCTTGCTGGATCAAACCCACTAATAAATAATAAGAAAACTTAAGAAGAACAATAGTGGGCTTGCTGGATCAAACCCACTAATAATAATAATAATAAGAAAACTTAAGAAGAACAATAGTGGGCTTGCTGGATCAAACCCATTAATAATAATAAGAAGAAGAAAACTTAAGAAGAACAATGCTGTGGGCTTGCTGGATCAAACCCACTAATAATAATAAGAAAACTTAAGAAGAACAATAGTTGGCTTGCTGGATCAAACCCACTAATAATAATAAGTAAACTTAAGAAGAACAATAGTGGGCTTGCTGGATCAAACCCACTAATAAGTAAACTTAAGAAGAACAATAGTGGGCTTGCTCCGCAAGTCTTGCTGGATCAAACCCACTAATAATAATAAGAAAACTTAAGAAGAACAATAGTGGGCTTGCTGGATCAAACCCACTAATAAGTGCATCAGTGAGTGCTGTTTTTAAACAGTTGAGTGTCAGTTCAGACATGAGAGCATGTGGTTATAAATTCTTTGATGCAACAGTTGCTTTTCTGGAAGTAGTAGTTGGGTAATTTTCTGCGGAACACCTGATGATCTCTCACAGCACACTAGTGTGCCCCGGCACAGTGGTTGAAAAACACTGTTGTAGAGTGCGAAATGGCACGACCGGGCGGCTGAGGCAACATGATCTGAGAATGTTAGTTGGTTGTTGAGAACAACTCCTAGATTTCTTGCAGTCCTGGTAGGTGAAACAGACAGGGAGTCAAATTTGATGTTGATGTCGTGGTGTATGGTAGGTTTAGCTGGGAGGACCAGCAGTTCAGTTTTTAAAATAAACACAGTAAACTTGGTGTAAAATTACCTTATGAAGTTGGACATAACATTAGCTGAATAATAACTAAAACATAAATATCATGAAACATGAAACATCATATGCATTAACTTTACTGTTCTACAACTGATAATACTGTATTTCTCACATATAGACTTTAAAAATTATATCAAATACAAGCAGATTCTCATTTCTCCTTTGACAAATACACTTAGAGTTCAGGTATTTTCCTGCGGTCCAAGGCCTGGGACTGAGTTAAGCCCTCAGCAGGGTGGCAAGACCAAATGGCAGAGACTTTCTAGTCCACTGTATAAACAGGGGTGCTGTTGATTACAATGGCTTTTGTCAACATGAGGCATCCATGTATTTATGGCCTTGCACTGTTGTAGAAAAGTCTATAGAGATGCTTTTATATTAAATACGTTGTTACATGACATACATTCTTGCTGTACTAAATTGTTCAGATCTTTCTTTTTAATGTCCTCAGTTTGGTGTGCGTGCAGAAGGGCTAAGGGAGCTTTTCTCTGAATCCAATTCAGAGCTCAAAGATATTGACGTCACTGACTATGCTGCAATCATGAAAATTGTGAGTTCTTTAAATAATTTCAAAGCTGTGCTAACTCAGTGTCTTTCCTACCTCTTGAATTAATTTTCATCGCTGTGTTTTCAGCTGTCAGATATGAAGTCTCTCCCGAAAGACAAGCCTGTACTCACTCTCTATTCAAGGCTCTTCGGACAAGAATGGTTCTTTGCTGATTTGGACAAAGACATTATTCAGCAGATCATTAAAGTAAGTCTAAATTCATATTCTCTGGTGTTGAATGTATAGGCTATTTCATCAAATTTCTTTAACCACATTACAAGTAATATTAATTTAAAAAACCATATCTGTTAATGCTACTTAAAGGCAATTTCATGGAGTGCAGTACAGCTTACTTGCAGTCTATTAGAGAGAAGAATGGTTGATGGTCCTCTTTATCCTTCTGTTTACACACAGGCTCTGAGTCCCACAGCAGGGAAGGAGTGTCCAGCTTGGCAAATGATTCAAGATCTCCAGAAGGGCATATCATGGCACTGGACGAAGCCCTTCATGGTGTTTGAAACTCGCCTCATACAAGCCACAACCCTGGGACTCCCCGTGGAAATTAGCAAGAATTATCCTTGTGTGAATGCCATAACAGCAAATGGTGAGCAAATGGCACAGTTATACCTTTGTTTTGGACATGTTTTGCTAGTCTATGATAACTAGTCTGAGGTTGAATAGAGCATGAAGTTCATATTTAATAATATCACATAATAATGTGTATTTATTATTTAAATTAAAGAAGGGGGTAGCAGGTATCCAGGATCATAGTATACATTTGTATTTGTATTTTTTTTTATTACTGTATTTATATATTTGACAAAAATAAAGAATATAGATGCAATGTCTGTTTCATTAAGATTATACTGTCAAGTGAGTGGATTTTAATATTATGTTTAATATTATGCAACATTGTGTTCTACAGCAAAGGCCACCATTAGCCCCCCACTAAAGGAACATCTTGGAGAGCTTCTGTCATCAGACATCACTCTGGAGACTGATGGATTTGCTGGGTACAGACATAAGTTATGATTACACATTTTGAGAGCTAAATGCCATAGCAGATCATGTATTTGCAGGAAGCCTCAAAGCACTGGTGTAGGCAAGCCCTTTCTCCTGGGAAAGAAAGAGTGGACCCAGTGATTTTATTTGGATTCGAAATTGCAAAAGTCTTTCTTGTTACATTTACTTTTAGTAATTTAGCTGACACTTTTATCCAAAGCTTAAAAAAAGGGGACAATCAAGGTTCAGTGTGACTAGGACATATAGTGCAGCAGTAAATACTACTTTGCATAGAATGACTCAAGGCTTTTGTTGGTTGTAAAACAGAACTTTACAAAAAGGCAGGAAGTGTTCACATCTGGGCCACCACATGGCTGTACGGACACCACAAAGAGAACAGACATCCATTTTGAGACACAAAGTCCCCCGATTTCTATAATATATTCTGATGTTCTTGTCCTCAATTTCCCCCGACGACTCCCCTTAATGTACATTCTGCAGCTCCTAATTTCCATACAGACTCCCTTATTTTGAATGTGTTGGTGTGGGAGTCTACTCCCCAACTGCTCCAGTGCCTCAGCACAAGTCTACATAATATAATATTCCCTTATGATTTTCATAACAAATTGGAAGACATCCGAAGTTTCATCCAAACTTCAGTATGAAAAATCATGACTAGACTAAACATATACTGTATAATATATAATATAGATTATTAAAAAAAAATGTATTATCAACTATTTTATGTTTTAATATTATTGTGCTATGTTGTAGTGATGACATATATCACTTTCCTTTGCAGAGTGACAATGGACCATTTTGTTTTTCATGGCATAAACACAGAGTTCTTTCAGTGTGGTTCAGAACTGAAAAGTAAGACCCCCATCAACATGCCATGGAAATTCACACTGAAAATGAACATCAAAGAGAGGAAATTTGAGATAGATTTCAATCCCCCCCAAAAGGTTACAGAACTGTTTGCAGTAAAGTAAGTGGTCTTTTATTTAGTAATGAATGAACTTATTCATCAATATCTAAATAAATAGAGCTAATTAGTAAATGCTTCACTCTCTTACCAGCGTCAACATATTTGCGGTGTCAAGAAACATAGAGGAGCCATCTTTGTCTAAGATGACACCAATGATGCCAAAATCGGTAGTGACCTATCTGCCCCCTCATTTCCCGAAGACATCCGAAGATGAATTTGAGCTGGTATAATCAAGTTTATCCATTCCCTTTAATGATTACTGGGTAGCTTAAATTAGTGTCTGGTTAAAGCTTTATTCAGACTTTTAATTACTTATCGGGTCTTTTTTGGCTTCACAGTGCTAAAACTATATAAATAAATTTATCTCACATTAATATGTAAATCAACCTCCAGTGATAATTCATCTCCAAATGACTTTCCACTCTCGCAAGTCCATATTCATAAGGCAAGCTCACAATGGATTTTGTTTTTGGTGTCCATCAAGAGAGCCTGAGGAATTCCCTTCAACCAAATGTGCACCCCATTAACCTGCTCTCTTGTGCCCTGTAGGCTGATGTTTACCATCCACAGTCAAAGGTTTGTTTAGAGACGAGTCTCTATGGAACTGCACTCTGTGTGGAAAACGAGATCAAAAGAACACATTATGCCAGTGAATATCCTCTCTATTATTTCTTGGGATACACCCATCTAGCCATTCAGCTGGAGCCAGGTAAAAAAAAGAAAAGACTGAAATCCATTCATTTATTCATGCTGATGCATTTCACTTGAAGTACAAATCCTTTAAGTGCAAGTCTTATTAGGCTGCTTTTAATGGATTCAGTGCTAGTAAGTTGGGCTTTGTTTACTGTTGAACAGTAAAGACAAAGAAACCAGTTGACAAGATCCAGATTAAAATCAACCCTGGGCTTAAGGACAACATCCCAAGTCTTCATCAGATAATGGAAATGATTCACTGGGTGTCAAAGGTATAATATAAGTTAATCAATTATCAATGAAAATGTGATTTTGAAATATAACTTAGCATCAATGAAACTGCAAGAACATTTTATTTATAGATTCTTCAATCATGCATTCAAGTCTGTGTCTCCTAATAGAATTCAAGCAGCCTCTTTAATCTGTCCTCAACTGGAGGAGCCGATGGTGTCCAGTCCTCTGAGCCACAGGTATACAGCATGTGCAGGTCTCACTCAAGTCCAAAGTCCAAGTTCAAGTTGATTTCTAAAGCTCAAGGTCATACGCAGAGGCCATTCAATGTGTTTTAGACTTTTAAGAGACATCAAACTCTGACATAGGAAATATTAAATTGGCAACACTGTTTAATAATATAATTATTATTATAAATATTATATATATATATATAATGGTGATGGTCTTTGTCTGTACAAGTCTGATGAAGAGCCGAAGGGCTCGAAACATCATTTGTGTTGGGGATTGAACTCAAATAAACTAAAAAAAAAAAAAAACGGGGGGCAACTGTGCGGACCTTCTCTGTTACGTTGGATCTTGGACTTTTGGCTCCTGCACCTTAATTTGGATGTGCGCACGTTCCCAAACTAAAAGTAAAATCCTACCATAAAGCAATCACTTAACATATAGTCATATACAACAGTAACTAATTAAAGGCAGAGCATAATAAAGCAGTTTAAAAAGTGTAAATATAGTTTAACAATATAATGTCTTATAATACCATATTGTAAATAGTATAATATAATATTGGTTGAGTAAACATGTAAATGAAGCATGTCTGATAATAGCATGAGGTGATTTGAGAGTATTCTTAATCCCACAAGAAGGCGTTCTTGTCATAGTGTTGGGTCGTCAAGTTTTTAAAGACTCCAAAAAAATCTTTAAGGATCTGTTTACCTTACTTGTTCATATGAAAATATGTTGTTGATATTTGATATTGTTGCTAATATTGTTATTATTATTGTTAAGCTTATTGTAGGCTTTACGTGAAACTATATGTTTTTTTTTTTACATAATATAATGTTTATTTACTGTAGGTGGCTCTGGACAAAAATGTCTGCCAAATACCATAATCATAAATGAGTTCCTCTGTAGTTTAATTAATCACCACTATGTGGATACTGTTTTTAGAATTGATTTAGATTAAGTGTTAGTAAGTATAATTTGTATTTTAGTATATTTAGCATATTCTTTATCTTCTACTGGCCTTACTGCTTAGTTGTGTTTTTATATTATATACTTTAATTTTTATATACTCTTTCTGCTGTTAAAGAATGTGTTTGTGTTGTATGGATGCTGCTGCTGAGACCTTGAATTTCCCCTGGGGATCAATAAAGTATCTATCTATCTATCTATCTATCTGTGTTTAAACGGACATGCAGTCTCTGGAGAGCACTCCAGACCCCATGTTGGTGGTGAAGGCCCTGGCGCTGGGTGAGGGTGTGAAGCCCGAAGGGTACGAAGCTGCTGTGTACTACCTGCCCGCCGTCCAGATAGACAACGTTGAGCTCATCGTCTCCCAGTTGGGGGTGGAGGCCAACTGGAAGATGTGCGGAGACGCCCACCTGGACAAAGCAGAGGAGTCTGCAAAGGTGACACAACATCTAAAACAACACAATGTCCTACTTTTACCTTGAAATAATGACTTCAAACTCATTTTGATGCTACACCGAGTTACAATATGGAGAATGGCAAAGTCTTTGTCATCAAAAATTGTCATTGCGCGCCTGGAATGCCTCCTATTGGCCTATGTACGTTGCTTAGCGCTAAATGAGTACCCAGGACATTGCAAATGTATAAAAATCCTATATAGTTTTACTTTAAAGACTATCTGTGACTAGATAGCAATTCAGCAAACGTTGGATAGTTCACCCACTAATAGGGATGTGAGCTAGGCTGAGTTTAGACCGTCGCGAGAAAGGTTAGTTTTATCCTAATGACAATGTGTTTGTGCAAAGGTAATTGTGCTCAGACCGAGAGGAATTGCAGGTTCGGGTACCAATTGCTAGCCTGGAAAAATTCAAACTCATTCACAAAGTGAATAGAGTCTGGTGACTCATGACTGGGAATTTCATTGTTGCAATTTTTGTTTTGTAGGTTTATTTAAGGTGGGGAGCAGAGTGCCAGTCATATGATGTGGCCGTGGTAGCCACCAAGACCTACCAGGCCGGAACAAAACCAGCTGTTACAGCCAAAGTCAAGTGGGACAACTTACCAGAATATGTCACAAATGCTGGTAAAAGGTACGCACACACACTCACACTCACACATGCACTCTCTCTCTCACACACCCACGTGGACAGACAAATTCATGATATTACAGTTTTTTACAATTGCTTGAACACTAAAATCCCACAGTTAGCAAAACCTTACACTCAAGGAGCAAAATATCAAAAGGAATTTGCAAAATATAAGCGCATTATCAGCATCACACTTTGTGTACAGTACACACATTCATGGGCGCAGAAGATGAGGGGGATCAAAAAAATCATATTTTAAACTTCCCAGAATATAAAAACTCTATTTTATGATCATATGATCATGTTTGAATGATTATGTTTGAATCAGTTACACACTAATGTTCATGTATGTACAAAATGTACAAAACACATTTGACAAAACAGGTTTTCCTAGGATATAGTGTTTGATTTTCTTTTCAGAAATTAGGATTAGAGGATAATTTAGAGGACAAGAATAAACTGACCAAACACGACACATGGTCCTGTACATAGAGGACATCAGACCAGATTGAACACATAAAGCCAGGCCTGTACTTTGAGGACTTTTTTCTTTCCACATTGTTCAGTACACTACAGTTTTTCTTTGACTGCTTACACACACAATCTTTGCCTATCATACAATTTTTACAGTAAAGATGCCACTATAACCCCATTAACCTTAACATATCAAATCTGCAAAAATACTATAATTTTCAGCATTTGACCCAGTTTTCAATTTAATAAAAACCTTTGGTAACACTTTACTTGAAGGTACCTACATAAGAGTGACATGACACTGTCATAACCCTAACCCTAACTTGTCATGATAAAAACCAAATGACACTTTTAATTTTTTGAATTTTAATTAACATTTTATAAACATTTATGACTTGTTTATGTTTACGATATGTTCATGACAGTGTCATGTCACTCTTATGTAGATAACTTCAAGTAAAGTGTAACCAAAACTTTCCTCTCTGTGCTACATTGGCTTCAGTTTCTGTTAATGACAAGGGCTCACCTGTTGCCTAGTGTTTAGGACTGATTATTGAGTTTACAGTGTTTTCCCACCCGATAGTTGTGTTTAAACAATTTGGTTCATGGGTGTGTATTTTTGGAAGGTGGTGGCTTGAAATTGCAAAGAGGAGACATTATCTGAGTTGTTTGTGTATAAAGTAGAGACATGTGTTTAGAGTTTTGTAAATCAATGTGGGCAGGCACGGGGATATGATACCTGCAGTTTTGAAGAGACAGCAATCGTCCCCCACACTTTTGATAAAGAAAAAAGGTTAACACGCTAAATAATAGCCTACACGCTAGGCTAAATAAAACGTTAACATTAACAGCACTAACAGCACAGCCATCTTGTCAGGATCCTGCCTGGAATGATCATAAAATCTGTTCTGGACTGCCTTTGTGCCACCCTGGTGGCAATTTTGTCTCCGCCCCTTTCCTTATTTGGTCTGCACTTCTGCTCTGGTCCCTCCATTTTCTGCTCTCACCTGTTCCCCGTTATTGTCTTGTTGGTGTCGCCCAGTCCTCTGTCTTTCTGTGGCATTCTATGGCATTTTAATAAGTTTAATAATTTAAACACATTGTAGAACTTAAACCCCAAATTTGGAGACATCCATGCATGTCGAAATTTGCTGCAAATTCAAAACTGGATTACTCTGGAACGGCTAACTGTACAGGGGACTGCTTTCCACCTTTCTGTTCAGCTGTTTATTCTGATATATAGTTTGTTATGTGTTGAACGAACGGGTTCGTGAAGTATCCCACCGATATGAATGGGCAGGGAGATGGGCGCAGAACCTTCAGTAGAATTTATGATTAAATTGAATTATATTATTTACTTTTCTCGTGAACCGTTCACCACAGCAATTAACGGCTAACATCGTTTAAAAGCTGAGAAAAAGCTCTTTCATGTGATGTGATAGGCTACTTGTGATGTCTGTGTGATGAGTAGGCTCGTTCACGAGTAGTTCAACTGAGAAGAATGGGTGAATTTGGATGAACTTTCTCCACTGCGTAAAAGACTAAATTAATTTGCGCTGTGAATGCTTATTTTGACAGGCCATAGGCTAAATAAAAATTGTTATTAGTCGGACACAAAACAGAATATTGAAAGAAGGGGGCACCAAGGCCACCATGGCCTGTAAAACTCAAGGGGCAACGATGGCCATGGCCATCTTTAAATTCCCTGCACATACTGCACACACAGTAACAAAGCCAACTCAGGATGCCAACGATCGACATGGTATTAAAAAAAAACAACTGAATTCACTGGAGGTAAATTACTTGCCAGGAGACGTGGTGCCACATTATATATTTTTCTTTATTCAAGAATACAAAAAAAATGTTTTTTGAATAGTCTAAATATAATTTTAACTCTAACCATCCCTTTTGTGACTGGGGTGAATGCAAATCAACAAAGGCTAATCAGAGGTAATTACAAAGTAATTACACAAAAATAATTACACAAGACTTAATCACAGATAGACACTAAAACTACAGCCTTAGCAGCACAGATTTGTATATTTGCTTTTAATCAAAGACATGAAAGGACAGGTCTACCTTTAGTCTTCATACAAGATCCCAGGAAAAGAAAACTACGGCTGGCAAGGGCTTGCTTTTACTGATTACACTGCAGGAATGCAGGCATGCATACAGTTAGCAGTGCACTGAGGACATGATTGGAGAGGCATTGGATATGACCAATCAAGGCTATGGGCCGTGGTAGTGTAGTGGTTAAGAAGCTGGGCTAGCGTGCAGTAGCCTGAAAGTTGTCGGTTCAATTCCCAGCTTCCACCGTTGTGCCTTTGAGCATGGCACTTAACCCCAAGTTGCTCCGGGGACAATGTGATCTCTTGTAATATAGCTGACATATGTAAGTCACTTTGGTCAAGAAGTGTCTGCTAAATGTAATGTAAAACTTTGACTTTTTACAGGTTTGTCAGTTTGCTGAGTTACTTGAGGTTTCACAGACTTTGTTTATTATATTTATTTATTTCTCTCCATGCAGCGTTGAGGACTACATTCCTGGAATGTCCTTGCTTCTCGGGTTCTACCAAAGACATGACGCCAACACTGCCCATGAGGTCTCTGTCTCCATTGTAAGAGAATCAGCACAAAGCCTTGACATTGAGCTGAAGACACCTCAGGTAGGTGCCACTTAATGTGGCTGTCAGATGAAACATGACACATATTTGGCAAAGAAGTCAATGGCATTAACACACTGTGCTCTTTCCAGCTGACGGTCTATCGAAAAGGAATCTTTATCCCAATTCAAATGATGAATTTCCAGAAAGGCAGGAACATGACAGACACTCGGCTCAATTAAATGCCAAAAGTGAGTGTGAAGCCTTTTCAGTCGTTTTTTCATCAGTAGGTTGACTGGATTTGGCATATTTATATCATTCCTTCATTCTTTCATTCATTCATTCATTCATTTCAAATGCATTTCTCTTTGACTGCAGCAGGAACTGAAACAAAGCCAAAAGAGAAGACCAGAACTAACTCTATTTGCAGCTGCATATGAGACTGTGGATGACATCCGAGAGCCTTTAAATCATCCATGACTTCCTGGGTGATTTGTCTTTGCTCCAGGGTAGTAAGAAGTAAAACCGTTATGGACCCAAAGAAGTAATACTTTTCATAAAGCTGACGTTCAGAGATACACATTAAGGGCCATTGGCACTGTTCACGACACACTTGGTTGACATTCTTGTGGCTTGTTGTAATAGTGATTCAAAGTCAGTCAATAGCAGTCTCCATGGTAATATGTAGTACAACAACTGAATGCTAGCTCAAGAAAACAACATTATTATTGTTACCACAAGCATTCTATTTCCCAGCTTGAATAAAGTCGCTGATGTGAAATACAGTGTTGGATTATAGATCATTGCTCAAGCAAGTCAAGGAAATAAAATCAATCAAATCAACACTCAAATAAAAATATGTTTTTTTATATATGTTTTACTGACTGCAACTGATAAACAGCTTAGCCCAGTAACAATCTATCTAAAACTAGATGTACCAGAGAGTGGTACAAAATATGACCGCCGCTCAGTCCAGCACATTTTTTCAACAAAAATAAGTCACGCTGAAAGGCATATATGATTCTAACTGTCTCACTGAATTGCATTATGCACACTCAATTCTCACTGGTATCTGCTAGACAATAAGTATCAAAACATTATTAGTTCATAGATTTCCCATGTAAAATACATTTTATACAACCCCACCCCCATTTTGCCTGTTCATAATTCTGAGAAATTCTTGAATTGTGTACATGTGTGTGTGTACATGTTTATGTGTGTGTGGTTGGGTGGGTGTGTGTGTGCGTGCATGTGCTTGTGTGTGTGCCTGCGTATGTGCCTGTGTCTGTGCATGTGCATGCATGCGTACATATGTCTACTGTGTGAATATGTGTCATACGTATGATTACTGTGAATGTATGTGTGTGCGTGTGTATCTGTTTATGCACATGTGTGCATATAGAATGGGTTAACATGACCCCTGGAGGCAAACATATGCAAAAAATTGGTCATCCTAGGCCCTACGGTTCTCAAGATATTCACAGAAAACTCAGAAAATTCACAGAAATTAATGTACACATAAATTATTGTATTGTATGGCCCCCATGAACGAAAGTTCATGAAACTTGGCATGAATTTGGGGGTGTCATAATGATCCAACACTTTCAATTTCGTGCAGTTTTGACCATGTCAACCAGAGATATTGTGATAAAAACACCTAATTTTTTGCTTTTTAATTTTTAACTAGGTGGCGCTATACATGAAATAAGTGGTAATGTGATGGGTTGACATGGCCCCTTAAGACCAACATACAAAAAAAGGTGTTCCTCCTAGGCCCTACGGTTCTCAAGATATTCACAGAAAACTGTCTCCGGCCACCTACAGGCCAGTTGGTGTATAGTAACACAAATTAATTTATTGTGTGGCCCCCCATGAACGGAATTCCACGAAACTTGGCATGCATTCAGAGAGTGTCATAATGATCCTACACTTCCAATTCCGTGCAGTTTTGACTATGTTAGGTCACAGATACCTGCGATTACAACACCTCATTTTTACTTTTTTGTGTTTAACTAGGTGGCGCTATACATGAAATGAGTGGTTATGGAATGGGTTGCCATGGCCCCTTGAGATCAACATACAAAAAAAAAGGTGGTCCTCCTAAACCCTACGGTTCTCGAGATATTCACAGAAAACTGTGTCTGCCCTACCCTCCTTTCGGGGGGTCCAGTCCAGCGGGGGGGCTACAGATCAAAACGAAAAACGATGGTTCCATGCTATCCATGTGGGGTTACATGCCCACCAAGTTTCGTGTACCCCGGTCTTTCAGTGTCCTGGGAATACTTGACAGAAATTTGGCCATGCGGAAAAAAAAAAGAAAAGGCCACAAGTCTAGGGGCCTTCACGTTTCCCCGATTGAGCGGTACTCGCCAGTCTTGTCTGTCTGGGCCCTTCACACGGTAACGGAAGACTTTGGTGCGGTTGTATTTTCTATTGCTTCCAGGCAAAATGGCCTCCCAGTCCTGCTGGAGTTGCCTGGCGCCTATGGACCCTCGTGATGGCCATAGGGAATGCCCCACCTGTTTAGGGGTGGCACATGTGAGGGAAGATGTGGAGAATCCATGCATAGCTGCACTTGATCTTCCCCTGGAGGAGCGTGTGTGTAGGGCTGAGAGTTTGGAGCAGCCGGAAGGCTCCATGGCTCCTGCTCTACCGCCGTTGGTCAGAGACGACAGGCAGGGGGCTGGCGGGCACAAAAAGCGTGCACGTGCACACTCCCCCGAGAGAGCACAGGCACACAGTTGAGCGGCACCTGCCACTAAGAGACGACAGGGAGGAACCCGTGCGCCCCAAGCGGAATCCCACTCTGTAATTTTGGCCGCTATAAAGGGTCTCTCAGAAAGGATGGGCATGATGGAGGCTCGGCACCTTCCTGCAGGCGGTGGTTCCAGTGAACCGAGCAGGTCTTCCCACGATGACTTGCCCTCGTATCAGGGGGAGAGTGTGGAGCAGGTGGACGTTTTGTCCCTGTACGCACAGGGCTCCCTGCTCGACTCTAACAGGCCGTCTGAGCAGGACACACATCGTCGTTGTCTCAAGCAGGCTCCGTCTATGTGGACATAGGAGATAGTGAGTTTTCGACGGCTGATGTATTATCCAGGGTCCTGTCGGCAGCCAAACTTGTGGGTTTGACCGGGCCAGTTGAAGCCCCGGCTCCAGCGCTAGGGGTCTGGGCTGGCATTCCCATAGCCCGTCCGGAAACCCTGGTCCCGGTTGCAGCAGATTATCTGCAGATGCTCAGAAGGTCATGGGGCAACCCTGCCGGTCCACCACAGGTTAACGCGGGGTGTCGTGCTTTGATAAAGGACCAGTTTGAGTCAGACTCCGGGCTGACTGACATGCCGCCAGTTGAGAGAGAGATGGCAGCGCTCATGTCATTGGGGCCAGCTCGGGTGACTGCAGACCCCAGGTGCCCGGTCAAGGAGTGTCGTAAAACTGACACTCTAGTGTGTCAGTCTTACAATGCAGCAGCTTCGTCTTGGCCTTGATCTGGTAGTGCACTGGCTATTTTGTTGGCAGCGATCAGGAAGTCTCTGGACCCTGAAGATAAGGACACGATGTCGCTGGTTGACTCGGCTCTTATCGCCCATACCCAGCTCACCAGGGACGTTGGTGCTGCTATGTCCACAGCGGTGATGGCGCGCAGGCAGGTTTGGCTTGCACAGACCTCTCTCCCGGAAGGAGTGAGAAAGGACCTTGTTAAAATGCCAGTGGTGCCAGGTAAGGTATTTCACCCCGGCTCTCAGGCCCTGTTTGACACGGTGGAGCAGTCTCGCCGTACGAGGGAGTCGGTCCATTGGACCTATAGTAGAGCAGGTGGTCCGAGGTATCGGCCAAGAGGCTCATATCCCACACCGCAGCAGTCCTGGGCCAGGGGGATTGACCAGACCAGGAGAGTTGAATTTGTTGCCCCTCAACGCCCTCAGCAGCAACTAGTATATCGGCAGCAGCCTCCCCGCGGGGCTCGGCCTCAGTCTCAGAGTCAGCGCCCCCCCAGAGCTGCAAGTTCTAGGGGTAGGTTCACCTAGCGGGGCGGGGCGGCCAGCCGAAGCGGTCTCCCAGCTGCGCCTGGACAGCTGGATAGATTGTGTGTCAGACCAGTGGGTGCTGGCTACAGTCGCGAACGGTTACAGAATTCAGTTTCGGTGCCGCCCACCTCCCTTCTCTCGGGTTCTTTTGACAGTGGTCAAAGACCCGTGTCAGGCAGATATTTTACACAAAGAAATTTTAACCCTTTTAGAGAAGAAGGCTATCGAGAGAGTAAACACCGGCGCACAGCATGCTGGGTTTTACTCCAAATATTTTATCATTCCAAAAAAAGATGGGGACCTGCGTCCTGTCCTCAACCTAAGGCGGTTAAACGCTTTTTTAAAAGTCCGGCCGTTCAAGATGCTCACCACTCGGCAGATTCTGGTGTCCATCGAAAGGGAAGAGTGGTTTACTTCCCTGGACCTGAAAGACGCATACTTTCATGTCCCCATCTGTCTAGACCACAGGCAACAGTGGTGGTTCCATTGGGTCTCCTCAGGGCTCGACCGTTGCAGAGGTGGCTGAATGCGTTTAGCCTTCATCCCAGCAGAGACAGGCGCGTAAAACTCAGGGTGTCGCGGCCATTTCTTCACGCGCTGCGTCCTTGGAAAGACGAGGCGCTGCTAACTTCGGGGGTTCCACTGATGCACATACCGTCACGCAGGACGGTGGTGTCCACAGATGCCTCCCTGACGGGGTGGGGGGCAGTCTGGAAAGGCAGGTCAGTTCGGGGTGCTTGGAATCCCCCATGGGGGGACGAGCATATAAATGTGCTAGAGCTGAAGGCGGTCCATATGGCCTTGCTGGAGCTTCTCCCCCTCATCAGGAACAGACATGTGTTGGTGAGAACAGACAACACCTCTGTGGTGTACCACATAAATCATCAAGGGGGCACCAGGTCCCAGCGCTGCCTCCAGGTCGCCAGGGAGCTGCTGATATGGGCCTTTGTACATCTTGCATCTCTGAGGGCAATGTATGTCCCAGGAGTGCAGAATCGGGCGGCGGACCTCCTGTCCAGAACGGGTCCCCTCCCGGGCGAGTGGAGACTGCATTCAGAGGTGGTACCTCAGCTGTGGTCTCGGTACGGCGGAGCCCAAGCCGACCTATTTGCGTCCTCAGAGACGACTCACTGCGAGAGGTGGTTTTCATTAGGGGGCCACGGGGCACCGCTCGGCCAGCATGCACTGTCCCAGGACTGGCCAGCAGGTCTACTATATGCCTTCCCTTCTCTTCCCCTGATCCCCCATGTGCTTCACAGGGTTCTCACAGGCCGTCAAAGGGTCCTGTTGATAGCCCCAAGGTGGCCAGGGAGATGCTGGTTCCCCGCTCTCCTCCGCCTGCTCCAGGGGCAGCGACTTGGCAACTGTGGGCATGGCCGGTGCTCAGCCCCTCCCTCAGGAATTAGATGAGGCAGTCATACAGACCATACAGTGTGCCAGGGCTCCCTCTACGCAAGCGTGCTACAGCCAGAAATGGAGGGTTACATGCGTGAGTTAATAAGTGAGTTACATGCTTTGTCTGTCAGTGAGCAATGTCTTAGATGGAAGGCCGACTACACTGGTGTGTCGCTGTGGCCAAATCCCTCCTTCCTTCCCAAGGTTGTGAATCCTCAGACTGTGAACCAGGTGATTGAGATCAGCGCTTTCCACACGGAGCCTGAGGTCAGGGTGTATAACCTGCACTTGGAAAGTCTCTGCCCTATAAGGGCATTAAGGACTTACGTGACACATACTCAGAGGCTGAGACATTCACATTCGCAGCTGTTCGTCTGTTATGGTGGAGGAAAGCGCGGTGACCCTGTATCCAAACAGCGCCTGTCACATTGGGTGGTCGACACCATTTCCCAGGCCTATAGTAGTCTGAATCTTCCCGCTCCCGGTAACCTGGTGGCGCACTCTACGAGGATTATGGCCACCTCATGGGCAGCCCTGAGGGGCGTTCCGGTAGCGGAGATCTGTGCGGCTGCTTCATGGAGCACACCCTGCACATTTGCACAATTTTAGAGGGTGAATGTGGCAGCACCTGCTCCTCTGAGCTCAGCGGTGCTTTCTGCTACACGCAGGACATAAGTGCAAAGAGCACTTAATTCCTCGCGACCCTGATGGCATGAGTCATCCAAGGTGTAGACCGTGGTGACGGTCTGAGGGAGGTCGAAATAGATCTTAAGTTATGTACATAACTATGGATCTATGAGACCGACCGAAGACCGTCACCATCTCTTGTCGCTCAGAACGAGCTGTGGCATTCCAGGCAAAGAGGAAGTGGCTTGCTCACCCGGATGATAACGTGACGTTGTTGACATTAGGTCTCGCGGATAGGTAGAAGGATGGCATCATTCAAGGTGTAGACCGTGGTGACGGTCATCGGTCGGTCTCATAGATCCATAGTTATGTACATAACTTATGTTTTTCGTTTTGATCTGTAGCCCCCCCGCTGGACTGGACCCCCCGAAAGGAGGGTAGGGCAGACACAGTTTTCTGTGAATATCTCGAGAACCGCAGGGTTTAGGAGGACCATTTTTTTTTGTATGTTGATCTCAAGGGGCCATGTCAACCCATTCCATAACCACTCATTTTATGTATAGCGCCACCTAGTTAAAAATTAAAAAGCAAAAAATTAGGTGTTTTCATCACGATATCTCTGGCTGACATGGTCAAAACTGCACGAAATTGAAAGTGTAGGATCATTAAGACACCCTCCGAATGCATGCCAAGTTTTGTGAACTTTCGTTCATGGGGGGCCCTACAATAAAATAATTTATGTGTACATTTAGTGACCGCACACCAACAAGGATTCCTGGGACACTGAAAGACCGGGATACACGAAACGTGGTGGGCATGTAACCCCACATGGATAGCATGGAACCATCGTTTTTCGTTTTGATCTGTAGCCCCCCCGCTGGACTGGACCCCCCGAAAGGAGGGTAGGGCAGACACAGTTTTCTGTGAATATCTTTTCCATTATGTTTTGCCTCCAGGGTCATGTTAACCCATTCCATATGCACACATGTGCATAAACAGATACACACGCACACACATACATTCACAGTAATCATAAATATGACACATACTCATACAGTAGATATATGCACACATGCATGCACAAGCACAAACACACGCACATACGCAGGCAATATGAACAGGCAAGATGGGGGTGGGGTTGTATAAAATTAATTTTACATGTGAAATCTATGAACTAATCATGTTTTGGTACTTGTTGTCTAGCAGATACCAGTGAGAATTGAGTGTGGATAATGCAATTTAGTGAGACAGTTAGAATCATATAGGCCTTTCAGCGTGATTTATTTTTGTGGAAAACATGGACTGCTGGACTGGATGGCAGTCATATTTTGTACCGCTCTGCGGTACATCTAGTTATAAGTTAATGTTAGCTAACGTTAGCTGACAAAAATGACACAATTGTCTCTGGGTGGACTTTTAAAATCCGTTTGGATAAAAAAAAAAGTTAAAAGCAGATACATACCTTCTGAAACCGCCTGATTTTGACATGCTGGACTGCATGGACGGTTGGAAGAATAACGACCCCCCCCCCTAACTCTCAATTAACTATGCAGCTGTGTTAAAGTCACCCTGGTGCTGGGTAGTGTACTCAGGTCAGGTGGGGAAGAGGAGGGACGCTGTCCTAAACTATCAACCCAACAAGCTGGGTTACAGAAAATAACCCAACATAAGTAAAAACAACCCCACACAATTTTCCTGGACAACATAAACAGCATAGCCTGACGAGCCAGACCCACATTAAAATGTAGGGTCTGGGCACTCACCGTTCGCAGTGCTCAGTCCGAGGGGCGGGATAATCGGTTGTCTTTCAAATTCCCTCTGCACGCATAATGGGACAGCTATGAATCCCATGCGTTTCCCACCAGCCGGGAGCTTGTTGGCTAGTTCAAACTTTTGCCAACTTAATAAAAGCTTAACTCGTGTCACACTGTTCGCCAACAGCAACATCCATCTTATTTGTTTTCAAGTAGCAGGGAATTCAAGCCAAACTGTTGCAACTCTGGCATCAATCATTATGTTAAGCCCACCTAACGACTCTATACACAATTTGATTGGCCTGATAGAAGTTTAATTTTTCGAGCTCACAAGCCAACGGAGAGTTGCTAGACTAGCCCTGGAAGCAAATGTAAAACTATGAACAGCATGTAGTCTCTTCAAGGCTATGGGGTCCATCTACATCAAACTTATATACAGGGCATATACAGTATATATTAATCCAGGTCACAACCCCCCCACCCTTGTAAATAAACTTATATAAACTTATAAACATGTACATATGCATACCTAGGTTTAATAGGTTCTCATCAGATGTCCACGCTGTTTTTACAGAATGCACTTATCCTGAGACAATGACAATAACAACAAGCAACCCAATACTTATTTGTTAAATATGATTTGATGGTCTTACATCTATTGTGTTCTTGGTCAGTATGTGTTCATATAGGTCTCTTTTTAGTTATTTTACTAATGGCACACATTAACTTCCTGCATGTATGCTATATGAAGTTTTAAGGGAGTTGAATTGTGTATGGCAAGGAATACATCTTAATAACATGGGGGGAAACAATGTCTACCTGGAATTTATGTGGATTTGTTCAAGCTTATTGATGAGGAGCGATAGAGTTGGCAGAAGCCATCCCATCTAAACATCCGTCTCAGCTTGAAAAATGTTGAGGGCTTTGGCGAGAGGACCCATGGTTCTGACAAATTCCTCCAGAAAGGCAATTTCAACTGAACTCAACCTAACAAACATAAAGAACACTTTTAAGTCTTGACTCTCTTTGTGTGTGTGTGTGTGTGTGTGTGTGTGTATGTGTGTGTGTGTGTGATGAGTGGTGACGCTGCTCGGACTATTGTCCTCCATTTTCCCTTTACTTAAAGCAACTGAATAGTTAAGCAATATTTTTATATATTTTGTATATTTTTTAAAAAAAGTTACACTTACATTGGCAACTTCAGTGCAGTGCATGCAGTTCTCAGGGCCCCTTCTCCTTCATCATGGATTATTCTCACAATTCTTTCAACAGAGAGAAATAATGAGTTCCATCGTGTGTCGTTTGGCCGAATCAGTTGTATTTTGCATGTTTCCTCTATGACAGGGGTCTCAAACTCAAATGAGCTGGGGGCCACTTCTGCCAATGTCATCTGATTGGAGGGCTACGTCAGTGTTAAAGTGGGGTAGCCGTGGCCTACTGGTTAGCGCTTCGGACTTTTAACCGTGCCGGTTCGAACCCCGACCAGTAGGCACGGCTGAAGTGCCCTTGAGCAAGGCACCTAACCCCTCACTGCTCCCCGAGCGCCGCTGTTGTTGCAGGCAGCTCACTGTGCCGTGATTAGTGGGTACCTCACTGTGTGTTCACTGTGTGAGTGTATTTCACTAATTCACAGATTGGGATAAATGCAGAGACGAAATTTTCCTCACGGGATCAAAAGAGTACTTATACTTATACTTAAAGAATAATACAAAAAAGAACGACTATTTCTTAAAATTGTTTTTTTTTTTCAAATACTGTATTTTCAAACACAAAACTACAAACAGAAAGTGCACGTCGTTTTATCTATTTTTAGACACCTGTGCTAGCAACCTTAGCTTATAAATAAAATAATGATAAAATAAATATTAATACAAATTATAAAAACAAACAAAAAAAACATAAAAACAGGTAGGCCTATGTGTGTGTAGTGTTTCACAGCAAATAAAAATAGTTTCCTCATAACTTTTTTAAACCTGGCAAACTAGGCGTCAGGGTTAATAAAGGAACACAATTGGATTTTTATATCAAAATTTCAAAAGGCCATGGCTTGAAAGTGGTCAGAGATAAAGTCCTACTGTAAATGTAAAAATCTTTTAGTATAAATAAAAGTTTATGAAGGGGGTAAATTTACCCATCTAATTTGCCACTGGATGGCAAGCACCTCAAATTATGCACCTTTCAGTAAATACTGGATGAACATACTTGGGCAGGTTTACTTTCTTTTTTTGTCGTATTACCCACACACAAATTAACAGGAAAACACCTAAAATGTACTGTATAGGCTTCCAACAATAGTAAACTATTACTAGCCTATAACCACAAGGCCTACAATAAAGTATCCTGGTCAAATCAGTTCCTATCGCGGGTGACTTTGTAGTTCTTCAGAGCCCTATTTCTACTAGCCCTGCTGTCTGTACCATGTCCATTACGGACACTATCATCACGATTACCACTGCAACCTCTAAGCTATGTTGGGCAAAGGGTCGAAATAAGCATGGTATGCTTAGTGGACACCGTCTTATTATACACGCAAAGACGCACCTCCATTCACAGACGCACCGTCAATATCACTGTCAATAGATGATCGATCATAATCTCCAAAGGATATTCGCCTTCAGAATCAGAATAGGTGAATAACATAAGACCTCATCAGACGCGAACGTTTTTCAACATTTGGTGTAGGCCTATTTCTGCTTCGATTTGTGCAAAACTATGGCCTGCATCGCTTCCGCGTCATTAAAAATGCACGTCTTAGTGTTTCTTGCGTGTAGCCTAATACAAGTATTTCCTGAAAACTTTGTGCAGCGATTTTGGGTTTGAATCAAGCTCTGGATGTCTAGCAAATAGTGGAGGAGAGTACAAATGAGATGTCACCGTACTTGGATCTATCGTCTATTTTAATCAGTATCGCTGTTTGTCGCAATTACAAATACCCTCAAGGGAGCCGGATTACGTTATTATTTTGACATACGTTGCGGGCCGGATGCGGGCCGGGAGTTTGAGACCCCTGCTCTATGATGTCTGAAGCAGTGTAGGATTGAAAAGTCTTGTTCCATAAACCACTGCATTTCGCAAAAGCTGATTCTTTTATAGGAGTCATTGGAATTAGCCTTGGCGGCATCAACTGTGGCAATAAGGTTTAATAGATGCCATGCTGATGATGATGGAAATTGTAAGCCATCATCTTCCATTAAGATCGGTGTTACCTCAATGAAGTCAACATCAACACCTTCCTCTTCCTGTTCATCATCATCACTGCAAGCATCCTCTTTAGTCTCACTGGAGGTTATCACTGTTGTTCTCCATATTCTCAAAATGCCTTTATGAAACTGGACCCATTGTCTGTGGTGGTTCTAACTATTTTTTCTCTATGCCAAATTCGGAATGGATGTCATTCAATGCACTGTCCAACACATCAAAAGTGTGTGGCCCTTTAATCCACCGGCAAGCAAGTGCCACTCTTCAATGAATCTGGGGGCAGTGACCCCAAGAAATCCTGTCCTTCCTCCGCTCCAACAATCAGTCATTGTAGCAATTAATTCAATGGAGGACATTGCTTGTTTAATATGTCTCCTCATTTCTTGGGCACCCTCTTCTATTTTACGGCGCAATGTAGTTCTGGACATCACACATGAATTAGGCTGTGGCTCTTGCACTAAAGCATGAAATGCAGGCTGTTCTACCACAGTAAATGGTTGAAAACTCTGAATTACAAAATGTATGACTACGTTGTCTACCTTTGTTTGATTCACAATCTTAGTTTCTCCCAATTTGAGTTGTCTGAAAGTGGAGGAAACTGGGTTTTCAGCTTTTCTTTTTTGAGGGGCTGTCAGGGAATTGTATCTTTCCAAGTGACTTGAATAATTTCTCTGGAAAGAAAGGGGGAGAAATACATCATGAACATCTTCACAGCAATATATCTCAATTTCATAAATGAAGTGTGCATTACATGTTTTTTGCTGTACCAAGTAGGCTGCCGAGAAGGCTGAGTAACTTAGCCTAGAAATCTAGACACACCCTAGCGGCAGGGTAGTCTAGCAACTCTCCGTTGGCTTGCTAGCTGGAAAAATTAAACTTCGATAAGGCCAATCACATTGTGTATAGAGTCAGTAGGTGGGCTTAACATAATGATTGATGCCATAGTTGTAATGGTTTGGCGTGAATTCCATGCTACTTGAAAACAAAGAATATGGATGTTGCTGTTGGCGAACAGCATGACAGGAGTTAAGCTTATTTTAAGTTGGCAAAAGTTTGAACTAGCCAACTAGCTCCGGCTTTGCAAATAGCATTGTCCACAGACAAGGTAGAATATGTTGCATGATTTTATGAAAGTACGATAATTGCCACATCAGATGCAAGTCAAATTTGTAGTTTCTTATTTCTCATTCCATCGAACTACAGATCCGCTCCCCAATCTGGCAAACATACATAGTGCGGTTATAGCTGATAGAGGGCCGCGAAGCGAATGCAGAAGTGCCATTCACCCTGTTACGAGTTGATGAACCACTGAAACGGTTTTGGAAACATTATTTTAAGGTACAAAAAACTTGTAGGTGTTGTTTTAACCTCGCACTATGCAACCGATGTCCACGTTTATTATTAACAGTGTATTATATCCAGTTTGGGTAAAACAACAGGTATATTAGCCTTTTCACAGACTGAAAATTACTTACCTCTATGTGTTTCTTTAGATTGGACGGCGAATTCTTGAAATAAGAAATCGTATGCTTCTGAGGCAGACAGAAGGCACTTAAAATGAACGATTCATTCTTCCTTTCTACTACTTAAAATAGTTCCCTTAAATATGGCCATGGGTGCTCAATTTCAATGTCTGGCGCTTCTTCCATTATTGTGCTGGCTATAAGCATGACAGCGAATTGAATGCTAAACAGATACAGATGGAGGAGAAGGCAAGTTGAGACAAGTAGCAGGCAGGCAGCAGCGCCCATACTGCACAAAACACGATGTGTTCTGATTGGTACACTTGCGGTGCACTTATTTCAATCTTAGTTTGGAACTGTCACTGGTCACACATGCATGTCATGGAAAGGAACGTTGAAAGGAACGACAAGGTTTTAGGAAAGTAGTGGAGTAAAAAGTAAAGTTTTACACTTCGAAATGTAGCTAAATCAAAGTATCACAAATCAATACTCAAGTATAAGTATGATACTCAAGTAAAGTACAGATAAGTACGCTAAAAAGTTACTTAAGTACGGTAACAAATTACTTGTACTTCGTTACTGTCCACCACTGCCTGTACGGATTCTTAGCAGTTTCTTAGCAGTTGGTGCCAATGGATCAATTTTGTATGGTATAGCAGGGTGAAGCTTTAGCACCAGGTACTTGCTCACCCTCTTTAAGGTGACCTTTCCTAAAATGTTCAGTGCCTGGAGCCTTGCCTGGCTCAGCTGCATCTGATCCATCAGGCACATTCTGCATAATAGCCACGCATGAACGAAACACTAAGGCATTGAACACTTTGGTCTTGGGGGTGTTCATTGGAAGCAGATCGAGCACTGGTGCCAGCCGGTGCATGCCGTTCTCCTTGTAAAGTTCTCAACGGGCCTGAAAATTACAACCCGACCCGATGTAACCCGACACATCAACATGAATTATCTTCCCGAACCCGGCCTGCAGCCCGACGTAAAACATAGGCTACGTTTTGACTGTCAAACCCTGACTTTATTTAGGTGAAGATTCAACACATAGCGTGACAATTTAGCCTACTTAAAACAGTGATTTTCTCCTCTTCTGGCGTATCGTGACGGAAGAACCATGCTAACTTTTGATGTGGTTATCTTAGCGATAGGCTACTTTTTGCAATACCCCCGATATACATATCGTTGGAAAGCTTAGTTTATGGCCATTCATATGAGCACAATAACTTAATTTTGTACATTTTACCAAAGCGACTGGTTTCGCCTTGCAGGGTCACATATTTCATCAGCACCTTGCATTTTGAGCAGTGCACATAACCTGTAGAATTTCCATCAGAATCCAGCACCACTCCAAACACTTTCCAGACCTCTGATTTTCCCACTCCTGTAGTAGCGACGGTGAATTCACCTGCGGCAAGTTTACTACTACTACTTTTCACCAACTCCATCTTCTTCTCCAGGCTAAAGGCGTGCACGCAGCGGCAGGTCTGCCCCTGCCCCTCTCCATGATGCACATTGCACGCAGCAGCAGACTTTTTTTACGGTGAACAGATGCAATGATTAATAAATGTTTTTTTTTTTTTTCACTGAGCAGAAAAGATTAAGCCCGAGGTCCGACCCGAGTCATTTGCTTATATTTTCGACCCGGACCTGCGGGTCCCGTCGAGTTTGTCGGGCCGACCCGACCCGTTGAGAACTCTATCTCCTTGTACACCTCAAGGTTGCGCCGGTATATCAGGCACCTCTGCTCTATCTCCGCACAAATGTCCCCCACCATGCCTGCAGCTACGGCATCAGAAGATGGCTGCCCAGCCTCTGAATGGAGCTCCACATATGTGCGGAAGTCCCAGCAGACCCTCTTCGTTTTCCGTACATCCTTGTAGTTTAGGTTTGGGAAATAACGCAGCTGCAGGGCCTTTCTGCCTGCCTTAATGGCCTCTGCTACATTGACCCCAGAGTCACAGGCCATAGTTTGTGCCCTACTGAACACCATGGATGGAAGGAAGCCATCCCTGGTTGGACTCAGAGCCCCCCATCTCCAAACTGCTATTGAAATGCATTTTAAGGGAGGCAACAAAGTACTAACCTGACTCTTGCAGATGAATTTCGTTCCGCCTAGCTCCACTCATCCATCTGGGATCGATCCATTGGAGAGGTGTTTCAGAAGGCTGGGCCTTATCAAAAATCCTTGCATATGATTGGATAAGCCACTTGTCCGTCATCTATTGACCTGCTACTTCATCCACTCACATCGAAGCCAAGTATGCTTCTACGCTACGTCACGTCTATCTATATCTATCTATCTAACTCCTGCCCTGCGTTCTGATTGGCTCTACCATAAAATCTGGTGCCGAAATCACTCTCAACGGAAGCGATCCCAGATGGATGTGAGTGGAGCTAGGCGGAACAAAATTCATCTGGCGAGAGTCAGGTTAACAAAGTACTGCAGCGTATTGTGGAATATGGCGAGGGGGCCTACTCCAATGTGTGTTTCCCACAAGGGAACTACTATTGGATGCTCCCTAAAAAGGGAATGAAGGCTATACGAGGTTAAACAGATCCCTAGCATATATTTTCTCCTTCACGTCTTCATCCCTCCCCAAGACTGTGACATATTCAATCCGCAGGACAAATGGGCAAAGAAAGAAATTTGTCAGCCATGTCCTGCATATGATTTAAATAATCCTGGGCCCTCTGCTGCATTGCCCCCTGAAACTTGGGGTGGGATATACCCATGCAGACCATTGTGCCACTGACTGGATGTTTAAACGGTGACCTGAAGTGTAGGTGGGGAGTGTCAACGTACATTTGCAAAAAGTTAATTGACTCCCCACTACAAAGTGACACCAGCTCATGACCCAGGTCAAGTGGCCTGCCATCCAGGTTGGACTGGAAGTTCACATATTCGTGCATACTGCACGTGATAAACAACTTGCCCCTCAGTCCAACTACCTCCTGCAGCCCTGCCCTTGACCAAAACTGGAGGGGTCCTTGGCTGTTATTTTGCAGCCAGCGTGCACGGTCATGGACCTTATGTCTTCTAAGTGACACAAATCCTCCACCTTCAGGGTCTCTGAGCTCTTTGAGCCGAACCGCTGTATCGTTTTGATGATGGGGAGATGGACACTCTCCACATCGTGGATGGCATCATCCAGGAGGCCCAGGATGAATATTTGGTCCTGAATGAGAACGTTCATCTTAGCGAGATTGGCAAATGAGTTCTTCATCACCGATGAACCCATCCCTCATAATGTTGAACATGTCAACAGCCTCCTGCCTCATGAACACTGCCTGTTTCAGGCGTGGATCTGGGCCGTTCACATCCAGGGGCACTGCACTTAAAAAAAAAAAAACTATCTGCCATGCCCAGAGTCACCCAAACGATCTGTTTGAAAGCAGGCATGGCACTCTCTGACACCATTTGTATCTGCATGTGTTTTTTTAGGTACACAAAATTCTGATGCAAGTGCCCACCCACAAATTCAGGCAGGCTAAGGTAAGGTATAGCATATGCTGCTTTCGAGATGTCTCGTAAATCATCGTACACTCACCCGTACAACATGTACCAATGACTGGCTTTAGGAACGCCTTTCTCTCGAGCTAGTCATTGTTATTGTTTTGTGCTACATGTAGCCTCTAGCTAAACGGCAAGACCGTGCAATGCATGAATTGGTGACCGGATTGAAGCAGCAATGTAATCTAGTGTGTAAGAGCATTACATCAACTTTAACATGACCAACACAGTACATATGCAAAAAAAATACATGCCATCTCATCTCAACTATGGGCGCAGCCATGTTTGTTATAAGGTTTTACGTCCACCTCGGGATACCCTCAAGTACTCCGAGGTAAAGTGGGCGTGCCTGCCCAAAATGCCGCAAGAAAGCTGGGTAATTTACACTTTCCAACTCGGGCGGCGGATTTACGAGACATTTACGAGACATCTCGAAAGCAGCAATACTGTACCTTATACCTGCCAACACTCCTGTTTATCCTGGGTTATTTAAGGTCATCTCTCAGTGCCCTTTTTTTTGTCTCCCGGGACACTCTCGGAATTTGCATGACCATCAAACTTAATTTTAAAATCACGGATCCATTAATTTTTTTTGTTTGACATTTCCCTGGTTGCCAAATTGGGCATGATATACACTCCATTTCAACCCTTTTGTCATAAAACCTGACTACCCAAAACCCAAATAAAGGAAGTGGGTGCACACTCCACAGCCAGAGTCTCGTGAGCAAGCGGGCTAGTTGAATAGCCTAGTTTGTAAAATTGTTAGAAGAAATGTTCTTTACATTATAACTGTTATTGAGTGTTGTTGATACACAGTAGGCAAATTGTGTCCTCGGAACATAATCTTTGGAGCAGCTTTGGAGTTTTGGAAGAATGCTGCAGGCAGCAGGTGGATACCTAACTAGCGTGATGCATATCTATTTCGTTAAGGTAAAAGCAACGACTGAAATGCAGATGCAGTGTTGCAAGGAGTGTATGAAACAAGTTAAATATGCAAACACAGATTCTGTGCAAACACTGCACTGCAAAAAAAAAAAAAGTCAAACACAAAATCGAGGGCCTCTGCAGGCTCCTCGATGTTGCATGAGTGTAAAGGTTTAAATACTTTTTCATCCTGATGAACATTTATTTGATGAAAATGAAATAAATAATTAATTATTGTGTGTTTACATGTATTATTATTATTATTGGTTAATACACTATAAATTATGATATATATATTTATGGAAAAAAATAGTTTGATAAACCTTGAACTACGTTTTTTGCAAATATTTCCAGAACTGAACATCGTACAAACTTTTTCATAGTATCCCCTCCTAAATTGACCACGAGGAAAAATGTATGGCCAAAAACAATCTGTCACTTTTTTGAAAATCCACTTTGGACTTTTGAAAATTTGCTTTGCAATGGGAGTCAATTGCAGCACCCATTTCCGGTTGAGCAATAAAGATAGACATATTGGATATTGTCAGATGCGTGTTGATGAGAGGAATCAATGGACTTCGTTTCCGCGAATGGACCTTGTCCACGCAAGAAATAAGGAAAACCCGCACTTCAAATGGCCAAATTCTAGAAATACCACTTCCCAAGGTCCTACAGAAAGTTGTAATCAGTGATGCCAGTAACGCGTTACTTAGTAAGTAACTAAGTACGTAGTCTATTTTGACCACTTTTTTCAGTAACGAGTAATCTAACGCGCTACTATTTACAAACCAGTAATCAGATTAAAGTTACTTATCTAAGTTACTGTGAGTTACTATTTTTGTAATTTTCCTTAATAAAAAGATATATTATTTGCTTTCTTCTTGTCTTGGGGATTAATGTCATGTAGGCTATGCTCACGTTTTTAGCATGAGGACAAAACCACGCAGCAACACAAACGTAAACAACAATGGAGGTAGAGAGAGAGATCCACATTTCATCAGTCATTACTTTGAGTTTGTGTCAGCTAAACATGACAACATTTTTTGTCCGAAGTTTTGGGAGTCTCCCACATATTGATAGCGGCTTCCTGACGCCCGCAAATTACATAAAACCTCCCGGAACCTAGAGTGAACAAGAGCACGCAAGCCAGACCGGACTTCAAATCAAAGATTCTAGAATCTTTGCTTCAAATTGTGTGTATATGAGCTTAACGCGCACACAACGGAGAGGGAGAGAGAGAGGAGTGGTGCGTTTGTGCCTGAATCGCATCCAAGACAGAGAGCATCCTGGTCTGTTTTGCTAAATCAACCAATCAGTTTTCAGTGTAAGTGTGCTTATATCTCTATTCTCCCAAACATAATTAATCAGTTCAGTCAGTGTATCTAGGAACAGGAGCATCATGGCAGCGTCAGTGCCCCTCAAAAAGGAAGATTTAAGACCCATTTCACATCAGACTACACAAAATTGTACCCAATTGTCTCAAAAGATTAAAATATAATGATAATCTTGCACACTGCACTGTTTGTAACAGCGACTTTAGCATTGCTCACGGCGGGTTAAATGATTGCAAAAGACTTGTTGAGGTGAGTTTAACAAGTGTAATTTCATTTGCATATTACGCAGGCCTATACAAGATGGCTAGCTGCCAAGGCTACAATAGGCCTTCCTTATTTAGTGTACTTAGACATTATTGAACAAACATCTGAATTTCAGTATCTACGTAGGTTAGGTTGGGATGTCTGATATACATTGCTGTTAAAATGCACTTCCAGTATAGTGAGTATTGGCAAAACCGGTTATTATTTTTATGTTGAGGCGTTGGGGGTGTTGTCGGCAGCTGCTGAAAGTAACTAATAAAGTAACTTGTAATCTAACTTAGTTACTTTTAAAATCAAGTAATCAGTAAAGTAACTAAGTTACTTTTTAAAGGAGTAATCAGTAATCAGATTACTTTTTCAAGGTAACTGTGGCAACACTTGTTGTAATATACCAAACAATGCAGAATTCCACCCAGAGCACGATGGAACAGGTTTTCAGGCCAACCTTCACCCGCGGCATAATCGCGAAAACCCGCACTTCACTTGGTTTCCATCCCCTATCCTAACTCTAACCCTAATCCTAACACTCTAACCCTAACTTAGAAACATGGGAACATAAGGGCTGTGGGAACATAGGGCTGACTCAGGAAAGACAGTAGTCAGTAGAAAGTAGGCTGACAGCCTAGGCTACAAACACAGGATTGCACTGGCGCCTTAATGCAGGGGCTTACCTGGGCTTCAGCCCAGGGGCCTCGACCAATGAGGGGCCTCCTAATAATAATAATGATAATCAATAATAATAAACGGCCGTGTCCGTATTCGCGGCGTCAGTCATTAGCCTACTCTGGAGCTAGCCTACATAATTGAGAACATCGCACTGCTCTACAATGACATCGATGCAGAGGCCCCCTTTGTCTTCTCTTCTAAAGTGTAACAAAATGTAACACAACTTAATAAATCCCAACGGGTGTAGTAGAGGAGTTAGGCTGAAACTGACTGACAAACTTACAAACTATGGAGATAACGTGAGTTGGATTGAAGCAACGATAAACGAATGACGTGGATTCCTGTGACTGTCCATGAAAACAGAAGGCATAGCAGGTAAATATCGTAGCAAATAGCCTGGCAATGAAACGGCTTTAAAAACATGTAGGCCTATTTCACTTGTCTCACTGGAGTGAACGCAGAACATGGGCTGTTGCGCAAAGAAATGAATTAGTGATCTGCATCTCCGTTCACCAAAAGCCAAGTTTGTGCTGATTGTTAATGTGTAGTGATAATGCATGAGGTAGCCAATATAATCACGTCACATGAGCCAGCTGCTTGTTCTGTAGGCTAAAAGTATTTCTGTCCCTCCCTATCTGCGTTAGAATGGTGTGTTAAGTAGACAGAATTTCAAAAAACCTCCTGGGGAACCCCCCGACACGACAAACATGCACTTTTGAAAAGCTTGAAATGTCCATATGTGTAACCCATCTTTTAACTTAGCCTATAGGCTAGTGTTGTAAAAGTTCAACGCTGTTTTTTCGTGCAGTGCTATCCTTTTTGATAAGCGATGTCATGGGTAGCCTGGCTTGGCTTGGAGGGCTTTCTGTTCCTGTTCATGTAAAGGTTTTACATAGGCTTAATAATGATAGGCTACACTGCATGTTAGGCTATATCAACCAAAAGCGCACGTTATGTAAATAGGCGGGTCAGATCGCGGTAGCCTATCATAATTCTGCCCTAAAAAGAGCAGTATCTGCACTTTTTCAAAAACATTTGTTTTTCCACAAATAAGAAGTACATGATCTGCTCTTCAATCTGTTAAAATTGCATATGGCTACCTAATTCATTTCTTAGCTAAATTAATTTTTTTAGTTTGCAGTTTGTATAGAAAAGTAGAGGGAAACCAAGGCAGAGTGCAGTATCTGCCCATACTGCCTTGATTTCAATGGCCATTACTGCATTCTGCCTTTGTTTCACTTGCCTTTACTGTAATAGGCTGTGTGTGTGTGTGTGTGTGTGTGTATGTGTGTGTGTGCACAGGGACAGACTGGGACTAAAAAAGGCCCTGGACTTTCTTCTAAAAAGGCACACTACCATTCACAAAGGTTAGGTTTTGGTGTGCAGCAATGCAATATTGCTTGACATGAAAGTCTACAAGAATACCCGATTGATTTTGTTCCATTTTTACATAAATGTTTATAAATTACAGAGTTGCCATTGTTAAGGCATCAAGCAGCATATCTTCACTAAAAATGTAGTAAGTACCTCCTCAATTAATATAAAAACTGAGTGATTATGATCACTTGCTACACTTACTGCAAAATGTTATTGTATGGCCATGTAAGTATAAGCAGTACTGCAAAGGCAAAGCGCAGTATAGCCTATAAAACTACCAAAATTTGCCTAAATGTCAAAAAACAAAATGTTTAATATTCACCTCACTTTGATCTATCTAAGTATACCCCTTGTTGTTGAATATAATTAGATGCTTATACTTGGTGTACACACAAAAAGCTGTTTTTTTTTCAGTGTGGCATTTTTGCAGATACTGCTCTTTGGCTTTGTAGGGCAGAATTAATATTTGTGGTTTGCGGGGGGGCCTTAAAAACATATAGCCCAGGGGCCTCAGGTGGTATTAAGGCGCCCCTGCAGGATTGATATGGATCACAATTATTATCACAATTATTGGGTTGAACATGCACAGTGGTGTCATGTAAGGACACTGTTCATGTTGCACAGCACTTGTCATGACATTTTGAGTCTGTTAAGAGGCACAAAGGAACAGTTTAGAACATGTCCTCATAGCATAGCTTGTAGGCACTTTGGCTGCTTTAGCTGCTAGCCGGCTAACTCGTGTCAGACAGCAGCGATTTTTTTCACGTTTGTTTCCAACTGACAGTACAAGAATGTTCTGCACAAGAAGGTGTTCTAACATATTTCAGTCAGACACATTGCTCTCTGGCAACAACACATTGCTATGTGGTGCCTAGTGCAGTCCTTCACATGTTGTAAGTCTGGTTCTTCGACATTAGGTGGCAGTATTAGTATATTCTAAATTAGTAGTAGAACTCCCCAGACCTGGTGTGTGGATACATATGAAGCAACAAAACGTCATCCAACAGAAGAATAACAGCAAGACATACAGTATAACCTGAAATATTAAAAGGTGATAATATTACAGGACAAAATAATGATGCTATTTTAAATGTTTCTATGCACTTTGTGCTAAGTATCTGTGCATGTGCGTGCACATGTGTGTCTGTGTGTGTGTGTGGGAGAGAGCATGCGTGCCTATGTATGTGTGTGTGTGTGTGAGTGAGAGAGAGACACACAGACAGACAGAGAGATAGACAGAAAGAGAGAGGGAAAGAGAGAGTGACCTAAATCTGAAAGTGTTGATGGATTAGTGGTGATGAAGAGAAAGAAGTTTCTCTTATCTCCAGCAGGGGGCAATAACATGTCTCGCTTCAGGATCCTTCTCATTCCTCAATGAACTTTGCTCACAGGCAGCAGGAATCTATTTTAATCCACTTTAATAATTTAATGTCCACACATACATCTATGGTGACATGATCTCTCCCAGAGTACCAGCAAATGACCTGGGATTCAAAAACCATGCTCTTTGGCTGTGCCTACTGATTTGACCAATGCTATAAATGTAAAGCCTAAATGATAAATAATACTCTTAAATGACTTAACATACATAGACATAGTGAAGATTTATATTACCTATTGTGGTAAATATGTGACAAATACAAAACCATCTTTAGCCATAAAGCACAGTGAAGCTGTCCAATAAAGCTAAGCTATTACACTAATATCAGAGCTTAATGACATGTGCATCTATTTGTTTTTATGTTGATGCTACTGAATATTTGTGTTCAATATGAATAAATTGGATGAAATTAATTTTCCTCGCATACCTTGGGTGTTATGCTACCCGTCTGAAATAAGCCCAAGTTTATGACAACAAAGAATATAGTGGCTCTCTGGAAAATGGGCTTGTGGGAATAAGTAGTCACACCCTCTCAGTCCTCCCAGCTGGCTGCTGACTGTGAAAGGGATTTGGCCCCTGATCTAGAGCGGCGCCGCTGCATCAGGACCAGAACGGGGCCGGGTCGACGTCAGACCCGCGCCGGCTTCATCTGCCATCCGGGAGCCACTTTTTGTAGCCTCCGTGAGGCGGCCAAGCCAACCTGTGAAGCACAGTTGCCATGGAAACTTCACAGTTCATCAAGGTTGTGAACAATAAGGGAGTCTCCATTGATGTCATATAAATGCACAGAATCCGTCAACACAAGGAGGCACACAGAGGACCAGACATCCATGTCCACTTACTTATGCTCACATACTTACACTGACTCACTCATCACTTAACATCAGCGAAAGAAAATAAATACAGTCCGGAGAGAAAGAGAGTGTCCAGTGTCTGTATGTGTGTGTGTGTGTGTGTGTATGTGTTTTTTGCATGTAAAGGTGTACATTTATAAATTTTAAGTATGTGAGCAGTACATTTTAAATTTTCGTTTAATTTCTTGTTTTCATTCATTTTTCATTTTGGTTCATAATGGTTTGTTAAAGCAGTAATCAACTGAAAATGGACACCTTAACAAAATCTCATTTTCAGGTAAATACAAACAAGTCATTCTGCATACCATTTTAGACATTATAAAAATGTCCCACTTAAAAAAGCTTTTAATCCATATGGAGGCTCAGGGATAATACAGCAAACTCATAGCAAACAATTTCATGTGTGTCATGTGATGAGACCAGACAGCGATGTGGAGGCGATGTGGATGTGTCCAGGCTGGAAGCTCCTCCATCAGCTCTCCTCCGCCTCCATGTGCTGTG
Source organism: Alosa alosa (assembly GCF_017589495.1). Taxonomy (NCBI): domain Eukaryota; kingdom Metazoa; phylum Chordata; class Actinopteri; order Clupeiformes; family Clupeidae; genus Alosa; species Alosa alosa. The sequence continues at coordinate 10,200,748 of NC_063197.1, forward strand.
TGATGTGAGCTGTGGCTTCTCTCCAGCTAAAGGGCACATCCTGGCTTGTCTTACTCCAGTCTCCAGTTCCCCTCCTGCAACGAGAAGCCCGCTTATAACCCAAGTGTCACCCATGCCATGCAGGGACTGGTCTGGGCTGAATCAGTCTTGCAGCAAACACACACACACACACACACACACACACACTTTCTCACACACACACACTCCATCTCCAGACGATGAGTCCAGCCACAGCATAACTATTTCATAGCATAACTATAGGACTTCTTCCTCTACCTGTATTCCATAACCACGCATGTCTTCAATACTCTGTTGATAAGGATAAGCAACCCTATGAGTGCAGCCAGACTCAGAGTACATTTATCACACTTCTTTGTAACTCCCTGCCCTGGTTTCCAGTGAATGGATTAAGACTGAAAGAGAACTTCAATATAAAAGAGAAAGAGAGAGGGAATAAGAGAGAGAGAGACAGAGAAAGAGTGAGTCAGAGACAGCGGAGATGGGCTGCATCAGTCTCTCCACATACAGACTCCCCTCTCTCCTCCAGATGACTGAGTACGATGCTGTGCTGCTGCCACTGCCCTGAGATCAGCTAAAGGGATCTCTATCAGTCCTTTTTCTCCACACACCATTTCCCATACAGGATTGAGCCTAGTCCTACACTAAACAGAACTTCAATTTACATCTCCATTAAAATCAACTTTTAGTCTATTAGTGTGTGTGTGTGTGTAAATGGGTAAATGTGAAATCATAAAGTACTTGTTCAGAATACTGAGAGGAATAGAAAAGTGTTCATTTACCATTTAAAGGGGTGGTTCAGGATTTTGGACATAGGACCTCATTTCCAAGTAAGCAAGTGTGATATTTATCAGTGGAGACCGTTTTCAACACGTTTCATCCAGTCCTTCTAATTGCAGAGTTCGTGAGGTGCTAGGCTAGCGCTAAGTCAACGGTATGTGCTAGCCTGCCACTAAAAACAGTCTTACCCACTCCAAAGTACACCCAAGGCAAATAAATTATAACGCCAGACTATTGATGTAAATGTCTGTATTGATAGTTTTATTTCTAACATTATTCAATCCTTGCATTTCAACGATCGCATTACATTTTGAGGGACTAGTGTCTTAGCAGCGGCGGAATTATACTTGCTCCAGTTAGTAGTACTGCGCCAAAAAGTAAACAGTAAAGCGCACTCCAATGGGGATACCTAGTAGTAGCCTTGGTAATATCAGTCCGCCGCTGAGATGCAAAATGACTACTACCAACTTCAGGGAACAAAGTATAACTATTGCAACGCGATGTGAGGGTAGTTGTATTTCTTACACTATTCTATCAACACAGACATTTACATCGATTGTCTGGAATTTGCCTCGAGTGTCCTTTGGAGTAGGTAAGACTACTTAGTGGCAGGCTAGCACATACCGTTGACTTGCGCTAGCCTAGCACCTGCGAACTCTGCAATTAGAACGACTGGATGAAACGTGTTGAAAACGGTCTCCACTGATAAATATCACACTTGCTTACTTGGAAATGAGGTCCTATGTCCAAAATCCTGAACCACCCCTTTAATAGAGAAGCAACATGCTATTAAATGGTAAATCATAATCATAAAATAAATAGCACAATAATGTATTGTGACATTTCAAGCGTAACATTATTAATGTTTGTTGTTAGCCTAACACTTTCTTGGTATGTTTAATTCTTTAAGATTCGTTCTTTTTTAGAATGAAAACATGTTATTTGGAGATGTACTATCAGTTTTTGGGCTGGGTCAACAGATATTATCCACCTGTTTTAATACTCAAGAATATCTCAAGCAAATTCACACAATGTCAGCATTGGCCTGAGTGCCAAGTACAACGCAATGTCTGCCAATGATATACATCAGAGACACATGCTTAAATGTGCTAATGTAAAGATGGATTAGTTGAGCCAGCATTTTCCCCACATTCTCCCCAATGCTTAACCCACTGTTTCAGTTTCCTCTCTAAACTGACTGTTCTGGCTACACAAGTGCATGAGCTGAAGTAAACCTTTTTGCAAAGCATGGCAGCAAGCCAACCTGGCACTTCCTGGAAGTAGAGAACACGCATCTAGATATTTTCTTTATGGTTTTAGAATCTTGTTTTCAGATCAAACAGAGGAATTGTTACAAACTATTATTTGGTTATATTTTGTAAGCTGTGTGACCTAATGTTTCTAAAGAAGATCTCATCAGTGAAGGTTGATGAGATAATCCGGTGACACTTCATTTGTGGGAACACAAGCCTAAAACATTAAAATAACACATATCAGTGACCTATTTACAAAAATACTGAAGAAACAAGAAGGCAAAGTATGAGATGAGGCATTTAGCATACCGTTAACATAAGCATTTTTTCCATTAAATCTTATCTGTCAGGAAAGAAATGTAAACATTTTGTGATGACACCGTGAGTCGTAGTTCGGTGATGCTATCACTATAGGCCTAGAAAGGCCTCTGTTCCTGACACTGTCACTGCTACTGGTAACACCACAATGGAAAAGGACAGTAACATGGTCCTCTCTATCAAGAGAAGGTGACACGATCATTGATTTCAAATGCAGGCGTGAACTGGACAGTGCCATTGAACTGGACAGTGAGAATAACAAGGTTTACGTGAGACAGGCAGAAGGATTGTGTTTATTACGGAGAGATTTGAGATGAGCAGTGATATGGTTGTGGGCAGGAAGAAAAGGAAGAAGACTGGGTAATGGGATGTGTGGTGGTATCACTGGAATGTTATGCATGTCGGGACGTGTGTGTTATTAAGCCTGATTCTCGCGCACGGATTAAAGAGTCCTTATAACACAAACCCTCCAGTTTGTCAACTGGCTTCTTTATGGACGGCATAAGGAATAAACAGAATAGGCCTATCTCTTCATAAGCACAGGAAATGAATGAATGTATGACTGCTATTAAGGGAAGCACTTGCTGTAATGAGAAACATTTATGTCAGTAAATCTGTGTTCAATACAAATCTTGATGAGATCTATTCTATTGTGTGGCTACTGGGCTGATTGGCTATTTGTTTAACATGTTGTGTGGGGGCGATCCTTGTTAATCTAGCCCCCACAACCATAATTGCCTTGCCACAGTGACATCCATATGGACAACTTAAACTCCTGTTTGCTATGTGTGCTAACTAGCAGATAGATAGCATATTGTTCATATAGTTAATGTAGCAATATTGTTTGTATTGTAATATTTCTATTTTAAAATACTGTGTTCAGTAAGTGTGTGTGTAATATTTGTTCATCTAATATTGATGATGAACAGCTACTCCATGGGGGCAACTCTTGCTTGCTGTGTGGGTGAAATGTTAAAATATTATGGGGGAGTAGTATGCCTGTTCTCCCTGATGGGTTTGATAGATTTGACTTACACTGTGTCTCAGTCTCTCTGTACAATGCTCTCTCAAAGCTAGGTATTCACTGATAAAAAAGCTTTTAATCTGATGCACATTTTCATTTACATTAATTAATTTAGTAGACGCTTTAATCAAAAGCTTTATCCATCAAGCTACAATGCAAAGGGGATCTACGCAGCAATTAATACTACATCAATCAATACTATTACCAGAGGAAGAGAGAGTGCAGAAGTTTTATGCACTAATCAAAGTGTAGTGGAAGGAGAAAGTGGTAGAAGAGGGGGAAAAGGGAAGTGCATGAGAAGTACATGTTAGGTGTAGAAAATGAACACAGTGAATATACAGTAGAGTTGGCAGATGCTTCTTGCATATTGCTATTGAGACATGCCTTTTGTTATTATTTTGCATCAAGAGAACTCAAGAACCACAACTACGTAACGCTCACCAAAGCCTTATCTCTGTTGACCTAGCGCTGCATAAAATGTTAGTCTCCATTCCTGATTCTCTTTTTCCCCCTGGCTTCCCTTTCTTCTCCCAAACATACTCTGGCTGACCCAGCGTTAGCTGGCGCTAGCAGGCCACGAAGTTGCTACCTGGGACGAGGCTATAGTCCACATTCAGCAGGGATCAAATCGTCTGAAGGCTAAGTTTGCCGTATAGGGCTTCAAAAACAATGATGGTCCAATGGAATAATGGAGTTATTGTGAGTACAGAGGGTAATGCATATATTAATAATAATACTAATAATTTATATTTTTAAATGAGGTGGAGGTGGCTCAGGAGGTAGAGGAACCGTTGGGCAACCATGCTGACTCGAGCCCTGTTGAAGTGTCCTTGAGCAAGACACTGAACCCCAAACTGCTCCCAATCCCAATGTGCAGGTTGGCACTTTGCATTGGTGTATAAGTGTGTGTGTGTGTGTGTGTGTGTGTGTGTGTGTGTGTGTGTGTGTGTGTGTGTGTGTGTGTGTGTGTGAATGGGTAAATGTGAAATCATAAAGTACTTGCTCAGAGTGCTTGGAGTAGAAAAGTGTCATCATCTAAAATACTAAACCCCTCTTCTACTGCACAACCCCTAATTGCACAAATAGGCTGACACCAGACATAATTTCACTGCATTTCTTACTTCCAGTAACTATATGCATGTGACAATAAACTTCCTTGTATCCTAAATAAAAAAGGTTATTTATTATTTTATTATTAGTATGCAACTAGTGGATCTTGATATAAGGTTGTTGGTGTATGGTATGGATCCAAAAATAAACTTTATAGCCTTAACATATTGTCTTAATAAGTTATTATTCTGTGAATATAAATCACATATTTAGACAGTGTGTTAGAAATATTTAAACTCTTTATTTTGATCCAAACTATACCTGGAACGACTCCCAGTTGCGAAACCCAGCTTCAGAAAGTATATTGTACCAGTCCACCTAGGTGATTTCACTAATAAGCTTGTCTACTTTGATGAAGAGTTCAGCTAAGAATCAGCTGGTTTACTGTGACTGTTTGCGAAAGTTCACTAATATCTGATGATGAGTTTGCACACACACCTCTGTTCTGGCTCCATTTCTGTTCGTTATGGACACTGCAGACTTTGTCACATCCAAAAACTTTCAGACGACACAGCAATTGGCCATATCACTGGTGGATTTAAAGCAAGTACGGGGGTCCCGTAATTAACTTCACAGAGTGGTGCGAGCAGAATGGCCTCCAGCTTAACACAAGGAAGACCAATGAGCTAGTGGGGTACTTTCACAGTTCCAATATCCAGTGTGCATACAGAGTACTGCGAGTGTGTGCAGCCCTCCCGGGTGCATGTCAATAACAAGCTGCATGTGTAGCTGGCACCGGGTGGTCAGCTGTATGCTTTGCAGGTTGTAGGGGTGGTTTCATGGGTTACTGTCTAAATGTCCTTTTTGTATAATTCAAATGTAATATTTTTATTATTATTAGATTATTGGTTGTTTGTTCTAACCTGTGAAAGATAGTTACAAGCTGGACTGGTCAGACAAGAAGGTCCAAACTCGTCTCTATTCATTGAGAAGATGTAGGTCCTTTGGTGTGCAGTGACCAACTCCAGGCCCTCCTTCAGAACACCTCTCACCCCCTCTATGACATGGCAGCTACTGTGCAGGCAGACTACTATACATTTTGGTATTATATGAATGGACAGGGGGTGGTGTGTGTGTGTGTGTGTGTGTGTGTGGGGGGGCATTTCATGAAAGACGCTATATCTCCATTTCTAGAGGGAAAAAAACAGGGATTTTGATGAAATCTAGCCACTGTTTAGCTTGTGATTTCCCAGGAACAGAGGCATGTAGAAATAAACGGTTTGTACCCACTGAGAGCTTTACGTCTCACCTTTCAAACAAGCCATAGTATGTGTCCATAGCTATAACATAGAATACGCTGTGGCTCAACAATGACATCAACAATGATCTACATTAGATTTACTGGCACTCTGGGCCAAAGCTTAAGAAGAAAATCAATAATAAACAACAGTGTCAAATTAATCAACAACATGAAAATAAAAAGACAGTATACAAACCATAACGCATAATGAAGTGCCTTGAAAGAACCAAAACTATCCCAGGAACAGAAAACACTGGCCAACTCATTGAACCCCCTAGCGGCGCCCTAGGTTCCTATAGTGAATCTGCACTGCTGACCTGTTGCACTGAACTGCTCCTTCAGCAATAAACAGCTCTGTCCACACGGTCCGCTCAGCGGAGCAGCTTCGGAGATCTTATGCTGCAATCAAACTTTACAACAGCACTCTCCACCGCACAAAGCTGACACAGCAGCTCCTTTAATAGGCTAACAGGTCTCAGTTTAACTGAGATTGTCTTCCACAGATTGACTAACTCAAGGGTCTGTGTCTTACTCCTGAATTTGCTAAAAGGAACCCTGACTAGTACGACATGTTGGCCTTATAAGATTAACGTTGGTGTCAGCTATAAAAAGTGATATAAAAACACTCAAAATGTTTTAGTTTTTATTTAAAAAAAATAGAAAATCCATTCACTCTTGAGCTGCCATTGTATATTCATTTCTGTCTCAATGCTTTCTGGGTAGTGACGTGATATGGTTGAACCGGCTAAGTCTTGACAGTAGCCTACAGCGAGATGGACGCGTCTTCTGTTCAGCATTTTCAGTTTGAACCTGAGCGCACCGTAAAACAGGGAACACGGAAGACCTAGGCCTACTCAAGTTTTACATGAAAATGAAGACGAGGTGAGGAAGTGAGAGTGGGGCAACTGCTTGCCAATGGCAACCGAGAATGAGAGTATTAGTTGTAAAGAGCTCCACTTTTTGTCCAGCTGTCCAGGGTAAGCATAGATCAAACTACAGCATGATATGAAATTATTTAATGATCATCCTTTCTACTGTAAATTACAACCAAAAGCTGCACAATATGGCATTATATTCCAAATTTGGCTGTAACGACAGTTAAAGGCATACACCACCATTTGGGAAAATATGCTCATTTTCCACCTCCCCTCGAGTTAAACAATTGAGTTTTACCTTTCTACAGTTCATCCAGCCGTTGTCTGAGTCTGGCGATACCACTTTTAGCTCCAGCCTAGCATAGATCATTGAATCGGATTAGAACATTAGTATCTCGCCCGCTAGCATCACGCTTAAAAGTGACTAAGATTTCTGACTAAGAATAAAACTTGTCTCTTCTCAAATTAGAAAGTGTAATAAGACCAACAGAAAAGGAAACGTGGCGAATTTCTAGGCTGATTTGACATGGAACTATACTCTCATTCAGGCGTAATAATCAAGGGACGTTGCGGAGATCTTTACAACTAATACTCTCGTTCTCGGTTGCCATTGGCAAGCAGTTGCCGCACAGACACCAATCAGCTATAGTCTGCTGCTGTAGCATTTGAATTTCTTTTTTCTTTTCCATTTTAACTTATCTCATGTTATCCTGCATCAAAATGATTTTCAGTGATATGGGGTTCACATGATTGTATTGCAAAAACCCATCCTGCCAAAGATCCTCATTTTAATGAGCAATGAAAAGAATTGCTTTAAGCAAGGGGTTTGTCATAATAATTATCGCAACTCTGAGTAGTCACAACAGATGCTAATAGTTAATATGCAACACACACACACACAGACACACACACACACATACACACACACACACACACACACACACACACACACACACACACAGAGTGACATCTCAACACAACTTTAGAGACACTCTGAAGTGCACTTGTAATTATAATCGGTATCTAATTATGCTTATGTCCTGGGTTTATATCCCTAAATAGGTATTCCCACTAAATAGTGTTTAGTTTCCTGCAGGCTTGTGGACCCTTTGCTATTGTTCAGTTAGTATGCACAGAGGATGTGGAGCCCTGTGTCCGTTGGCCATTGTAACAACAGCACGGTTAAAAAGCCAAGACTAAATGCCTCAGATCCTTTAATCCCACCAGCTGTGATTTCAGAAACAGTATATAACAGCTTATGAAGATAAATCAGACACACGAATTCTATAGCTGAAGGGGGAGTCATGTTTAAAGACTGCCACACTACTGCCATATTTAAAATGTTCAGACATATGCCGTCTATTCGCACACAATCATCATTACACAAAATGTACAAATTGGATGACTGGACGGAACCAAATTAAATATTAAACACTAAAGAAGAAAATATCTCAGCGTTACCCTACGCCCATTTATTTGTGTTCTTCTAGTAGCCCGAGATACGGCACAATGTGTTTCTGATAATGTGTTCCTTTGCAAATGCCTGTACATTTATAAATGTGGCTGCTGCTCTCTAAGCCAAACCCAGGCAGTGCATGGCCTAATTGTTATTTGCCTCAAACAAACAGCTGGCAAACATCTCTAAAAAAAAAAAATCTATGCAAACATTGTCAGGTGAGTGGAGGTTATAGGGGATGTTCAAGGGCAGAGGGGACATCAAACAAGTGGAGCAGCCGAGCAGCATGTCATTTGGTGCAAATGGCAAGCTGTTCGTGCCACCACCACAAATGTCAGTCACTTGACAGTGAGTGAATCTTTCAAAAGATGCCATCACAATGCTGAGCTTCTGTCAGAGCAACAGAGTGGCAACAGCAGAGCAGCTGCGAGCGGAGTACCTGGAGGAGATTTTCTACCAGATTGCTTTGATGTCTGTCGGTGTTGTTCATCGCTCCTTTTTTTTGTTGTTGTTTCTTTGTTTGTCTGGTGACAAAAATGTAAGCTTGTCTACCTGCTACGTTCACAAGACCTGGTGAAGAATCAAAATTCATTCCGGGAGTTAAACTGCTCACTCTGGAATCATACATTTCTAACCCAGTAATTCATGTAATACATACTTTTAATAACAACATATGTTTCTAAGATTATGCAAATAGGTGATTTCTGTGCTACTGGTTTTACTAAGTGTTTCTCAATAGGACAATGTTAACAGAATTCCCAATAATACTCCAGCTTTACCAAAATACTGATATACGTGTTTAGACAGAGATAGTGACTGAGATGAATTCATATGTACTGTCATAATTCATATGCACTATCATAAGTATTTGACAACGCGTTTTGTGCGACTACAAAACAATGTGTTGATATCTGTAGTAAGACAAAAGTCTTTCCTCTTTCCTTTGTTTACGTGAGAATCAATGCAATGATTCCTGCCTGGAGTGGACACATCCTGTAGAGCAGGTTTAGTCCAAGAGACGGAGAAAAGGAAGGGAGGGAGATAGATAGAGGGACAGAGAACCACTGAGGATGGATTAATTACCATGGTCCGCTTCCATCCACGGCCCAGGAGGCCCTCTGTGGGCCTGAGGGTCCAGTCCAGCCCTCGCTGCATCCTCCATCTGCCTCCCAGCCCTGCGGAGTCCCCCCTCTCCTCCCTCCCAGCCCTGCGGACCCCCCCTCTCATGTCAGAGACGAGAAGAGACGAGGGGCGAGGCGAGGCCCTGCATGACTTGCCTTTGATTTCAGCGACATCTTTAAAATGCCCTAATCACTCCGTACGGTCCACACAGAGCCACAGGCGGATGTGCTCTCTCATTGCCATCCTGAGCCGAATGAGAAAATAGAAATACGGAGTCTGTTTGAAATTCCCAGAGCCCATATTATTACTGTTTTCCACCATCAGGGTGCTTTTGTTTTTTATTTTCTCCATCACCAGTGATCTTCCCTTGGCCCACCCTCTCTGTACAAATCTGTAACTGTGTGAAAAGATGTGGCTGAGAAAGGCTTTGCTTCCCATGCTCTGAATGAGCTACTCTCAAACTACGAGGAGAGGGGATTATTCTCCGCAGGTATCAAGGATTGTGCACTGTGAAGTTCACCACACCACTGGTTGGAACAATGCCAGAACGGTTTTAAATGGACTTTTTACTTGGAGAAAGAATGTATGGTAATTGGATTAAGCTTTAATGGAACAAGAAAATAGATTCTTGAACAGCAAATGTCAAGCATATCATTATCAATCATGGTGTATTAGTAGAGGCTATATTTGTGATTGTTGTGACATTGAGAGCCTTTTTGGATGATGGCGTGTTTCAGGCAAAAGTTTTGTTAAACTATTTCATCAGAACAAATTCTGTTTGTTGTTTGTACAACAAACATTCATACCACAATGGGCATTCATTTAATGACAGGTTGCACATGCTCAGTCATTCTGAAATGTCATAATTCAACTTACAACAAGACTTCACAAAGACCAACAAGCAGAATTGTTAAGTGGCTTTTCATTCTTGTAAGACAAACTCTCAGCGTGTTAAATCAAATCCAGTTATAGGATCAAGCCTTTATCGCAGTGGTCCCAAACTCCTGGCCCACAAGTCTTGTGTAGCCCCTTGGTTTATTTAGATTTGTCATGAGAATGCTCCACAGGGCCTTACCCTAATATGACAGCGACCCAATGAGTAGGCCAATGCAACATTAGACCGACTGTGTGTGTGTTTGTGCAACACAAGTCATTGACCCTCTATGGCTTCTTGAATAGGAACACAAATATTAGCTGTTGGAGCATGTAGTCCCAAGAAAAGAAAGGCATACCGACCTTCAGTTTATGTTCGTGTTTTATTGACCCCAATTACATTTGTTTTTAAAATGTGTCTTGTGTGATCTGATCACAAGTGGTCAGCTCTAAATACTGGTGTAAATCATCACTTAGATGCATTGTGATCTGACTGTGATCAAAAAAGTCCAAGGCAACTTACTGTAGGTGTGAGACTACAGTACAGTTTATTCACAACACCGGGGATGTGTTACCTACACACAATGTCAAGTAACAAGCCCAATTTCTCTGTGGTTGAAGTCCCCTTATTATACCCTTAACACACACAGAGAAATCAGGAGATGCCACTCAACACACAATTTCAACAGAAGGAGGCTTCAGGGACAAAGGAGGTGTCTCAATACTACTCAGAAAAAGGAAGGGAACCATATTCTCATAGCATATTAAGCAGGTTAAATTAAAACATTTCATTAAATAAGAAACTTATCATACTATCATATTTATTATTTAAAATGTATACCACATTATCACTCAAACCACTTGCAGAGGAGGTCTGACACGCACTTGATGACATACCTTTTGTGGCACTCAGCAAAGTGTGTGGCTGTACATCTTGAATGCATGTATAAACAACACTGTGTCTTGGTTGACCATTTGCATCAGATCACCCAAGACACATTCTAAAAACGAATGTAAACAGGCCCATTATGTAATTGGCTGATCCCAAGCACCGCCTCCCATTATTAATATTGCCAGATTAGACAACTTTGGTCAGACAAAATAGAACTGATTGGTAATCTACACAGTGGCGGAAAAGTGTGATGCTGGTGTGCAGAGATGTCGAAAGCGGAGTGAGCCACACTCATGTTGGAGCCAATGTGTGGAGCACTTGAGCCTCTGGATTCCAAGCTTGCTTAACTGTGACAGAGTGAAAAGGTGATTGTCAATTACAGTGTTGCCACAGTTACCTTGAAAAAGTAATCTGATTACTGATTTCTCCTTTAAAAAGTAACTTAGTTACTTTACTGATTACTTGATTTTAACTTGGTTATCTAACCACTCAGTTTTGAAAACGAACGTTAAGGACATGTTTGTGCATGCCCATAGGCAGCCACTCTGAAGTAGTCGAAGGCGATTCAAAATGAATCAGGAAAAGTCGAGACAGGACCCATCGTCAAAATTTCAGTGTCCACCACTGTAGTTCATCCAAAACAAACCAGAAAAGGGACTCAAAGTGCTAAATACCGGAATTATCCTTTTAGTTTTAGATTGAAAAGTTGTGGTTTATTTTCATAATCTTCTAATTGTACCAGGGGAGCAAATAGCCTTACCCATAAAACTTTTGACATAAGAGTGGCCAACTTTATCTTCTATTTTTTCCCTCTTTCAGTTTCAAGGGGTTGGATACAGGGCAATGCTCTCACTGGCTCATTTTAAACTCAAATAATGCTATTCAGAACTCACACAGCAAAGCTTTTCCCCACAGTGCCCGCCTACGTCTTCATCCTGAGCGCAGTGGTATTTCTGGACTGTCTGACGCGTGACATGTCACTGAACCACAGAGGAGTGGGGGGGGTGCTGGGCCGAGGGTTAAAACGTGTCAAAAGTTCCCCCTGTTTTAGCAAGGGTCCCCCTGTGCTCTCGCCGGAGATTCGTCTCAACCTTGCCGCAATATTATCACTCCCAGCTTTGTACCCTTACAATTCACTTGTCAGCCTTTTTACAGCCTTTTGTACTTGTCAAGCTTGCCACAGCTTGATTAAACCAGTCAACAATCTCTCTGTGCCTGGCAGCAGTTTGAAATGCAATCTCTTCGGGTGGCATCTTCCAGCTACTGAGCCAGGCTCCTGGAGGTCCCTTCACAGGCAAACTGCCCATTGCTCTTCTACTCACAGAAGCATTCATTTGTCACTTGACATATGTGTGCTTATAATAATATAATAATAAGAATAACATCACATATTATTATTATTATTATTATTATTATTATGAAGAAGAAGTACAAAAAGAAAAAGAAGACGAATTCCACACTGACATGTGAGGTCTCTAAGCCCAACACAAGAAATATGTCATAACAGCTCAGTAAACTGTCTTGCATTGTTCCATTTTGTATTATTCTGAAAACTGACAGAGGCATGTCTTTCGATGTTTATTTATAAACAGGATGGTATAATAGTCCACCTTTCAGCCACAGAGTGCTTGCATGTTATACAGAAAAGATTATCTTTTCATTTTTGTTTTGCTCTTTCTTTGTTTTTGGAGTCATATATGCTCTCTACTATTTATCCTCTCTAATAGCTTCCTTTCTATCCAGAATGTCCATTGTGAGCCCTGTTTCGAACAATTTCATTACTACTCACAATACATGCCTTAGTTGATACCAGCCGGAATGAAAAGTTTTGATTATGTCCTTTCTCATGGTAAAAGGACCGGGTAGAAATATGAGTATTCACATGCTTGAATAGGCAGGCTGAAAGGCCTCTATTGTTCACCAACATTATTTCATAAGGAGAGGGGGACCATTTTTTTGTGTGTGTCTCTTACAGACCTAGGGAGAGAGCCCTGGCTGATCCATGTTTATTCCTGCTCTCTCTCTCTCACTCACTCTCTCTCTCGCTTTCTTTCTCTCTCTCTCTCTCTCGCTCTCTCTTGTCTCTTTTGCAACACTGGCTGAAACATAACACACATTATCAACATGGTGGGATGTATTATTTGTTGACTATGTGGCATATCTGTGTAGATGCTTGATTGCATTATCAGTCTCATATGTGATTGGTGCCTTTGTCCTTACAGTAATAGTATTCATAAGATGCTCCCCTACAGAGAGGGCTTCCCTAATGTTTATTAATGATGCTGGGTAGACTTATGCAGTTCCTCTCAACCACCAAGTCCTCTGGGACGTCTGAATAGTCAATAGCTAGAAGCACTTGCTGAGGTTTTACATAACAAATAACTTTAACACAGATGCAGTATACACAGCGACTATCTCTATTTCTTGTTATTTGAACCTTCAGTACCGGTAATTAATCAGTGTTTTATTTCAGCCTTTCTGTGTTGCTGTTTCAAGATGGCGGAGCAACATGGAGGACTCCATGGAGGGAGACCTGCGTCCTAGTCCCTGTGCACATATAGGCCTTATTTCTAATTAACGAAAACACAACAATTTGGCTTTACATCCTACATACTAGCTTTCACTTACTGCATAAAAACTGAACAATAATGTACTATAACAAGTCTATTACTTTAATTAGTTAATGTATTTCAGTGACAGGCAATGGCTTACATCAACCATTAGGATGTGTTACAAGTATATTATAACACCGCTTGAATACAGACGTAGAGGATAGTGGGTAACTGCTCTTAAGTAACGTATTATCGGGTTGCCTAAATAACAGTGATAGCCTCCCACCAACAGACAGACGGTAAGAGTCTTGTTCAGGGCCCTCCTGTTAGCATTCAGCGCTGATGTTAGGGAGAGCAAACAAGCTCGTGCCCTGAGGTGGAATCGTCTAAGCGGACACGGCTGACAGGCCCTAAGCCACGGCTTCCTCACTCCCACCGCTCTCAAAATGGCATGACACATTACCCAGGCTGAGTCTCCACTACTCTTCACCTCGGCGTGAGCATCGAAAGTGGCAACAGCGACTGTGAATCTAAAAAAAGAAACCGTGCTCGTACAAACCTAGCACCACATGATCTGTCAAACATTCTACTTGAGCTCACACTGGTATGCACATCAGGCGTTTGTAAGTCAAGGAAACAGGAGGGAAGTTGAAGCTGAACTTGAGCTAGCGCAATGTCACCGGCCTTTTTTGGCGAGGAGTTATCAGGGGGGATGAGAGGGGGCAGGCATACTTATAACCTCTGCTGTGCAGGCGGCTTCCCATTGAGTGATAAAGCTGTGGAGTGGGCATAATTAAAGGGTCCTGAGTCTCTCTCTGTCTCTGGGTAAGGAGAGGAGAGGAGAGGGGAGATTGGGAGAGAGAGAAAGAGAGAGAGAGGAGAGGATTCACAGGATAGGAAAGGGAAGGATTAGAAAAGAGTGAATGTACAGTACTGTTTTTCCTGAAGGGAACTGTTTTTTTTTTTTTTCTCAAATGTGACTACATTTGTTGGGAGCTATTTAAAATGGGCAAGTAGGGTAAAAGGGTAAAAGCTGCAGCATAATGCTGCAATCCCAAAAATAGCAATTGGTTGAACTCATTACTATTATCCATGGAAGACAATTGACCTGCTCACACCTCTGTTCACTTTGGCATTGTTTGAGAGAAACAGTTAAATGCTAGCCTGACGTTGTCATACTCAAATTCTAGTCAGAATATGAGTCTGATACTGCTCCATTGAGACGTAATTATGGGGCGTGTTTCAACCAATTCAGGGGGGGGAATACCTCTACACTCAATTGGATAGACCTAACCAATCAGAGCAACGAAATAGCTTACCGTGAGATGTAGGAAGAACACAAACCATCCTTCTTCTCCACAAATGCCTTAACGTTATTTTCTGGTCTTTTGTAAAAGTTATTGTGCTGTCAATATCACCTACAACACTCATTAGCGGAATCTAAGAGATACGTAGTAGCATAGGCTATTAGGAAAAAAAACTGATAGCATATCCCTCCGTTTTTAAAAATAATTCCGTTGAACACTGATATGCTACAAACATGTTATAAACAGCTGGGAAAGGCTGTCACAAATCCCTCAAACAGGTGGTCAATCAGAGATTTCAAACGAACGAGGGAACAACATGTCACAATGCAACAGCACTGTTTTCCCTTGATGAAAGTGAAACCATGAGTTTTCCCACATCTCAACTTTGGCCAAAGTTTTCAGAAATAATCGTTTTCAGTGATAAATCCTCATTGAAATAATATGCATTTTCCATATGGGGTCTTAGAAGCCATCTGTCTCCTTCTAGCCACAGCGTTTTTGTTGCAAACATAATCAACCTAAGCGTGCTCAGATGACGTGATAGACGAGGCGCTGTTGCTCAGCTGTCAATCATCAAAGCTCGATTTGATTGGTCCGCCCTGCTCTGGTGCGAGTATAGTTGCTCCACAACGGAGCAATGCCAGACCGAACTTCCCGACATCAAATGTTGTGGGCGGGACTAAGTTCGGCTGGCACCCAGGCTAGTTAAATGCTGTTACATGCTGTTTTTCTAAAGCTCCACATTAGACCAGAGGTATGCATTCTGCAAGTTACCTAAAGAAAGGTTAACAGCAAGCTGATCCCAATATATCTTGATAAGGATTTATCGACAATCCAGTAAGATCAAAATTCCATCTACCATTCATGTCTTGTTGTATTGTTGTGTGCAATTGCAATGAGAGACTGTAATCATTTCCAGTCAATTTAATTTCATGTTCTGATGTAGAACCAGTGACTCAAAGCTTGAAAAGATTGAGCAAGCACATGGTCAGACGTGTCAAGGAAAAATCTCAAAGAAAAACCTTGAGCAGAACCCACAAAAGTGGGACAGTGCTTTTGCCTGTTAATGGACATATGGGCTATCTGATAGAGATCTATGTGTCTAATCACAGCACACACACACACACACACACATTTCAAAGCGCGACCATGAAACCAGCTGCCCATTATGCTTTACCGGCTCCTACCTGTCTCTCGGTCAACCTCAGTCCTGGAGAGAAAGACAGAGAAAGAGAATACACAATCATCTTACATAACCTAACCACAACTGACATGTTGTAATAATAATGAATATTGATGCATCTCTGAGTGTAGGTTTTCGTAGAACTGACAGTTGAAACAAGGAAAAAAAAGAGGTATCGCACACCAATAAAGTCTTTCCTAAGGTGCTGGCTTCTTGTGCATATAATTGTTAAAGAAAATAAAGAGAATGCCGCACACTCTGTTCCATGTTTTAATGTTGAAGTGACGTTTCGGCCGTCTGGCCTTCTTCAAACTTAACGGCCAAACCGTCACTTCAACATTAGAACACAGGAAAGGTTGCACTTGTTAGGGATTGTCTAATGTTTATACACCGATTCTTTTATAGCACAGGGCCACTCATGAAACTCATGAAAGTGTTTTGCAAGTTTTTCCAGACTACAATACCTCATTTTAATTGCACGGTGGGTTGTTGGAGTCATTTGTTTCACAATGAATGGAAAAGTCTGCATGAATGCAGCTTCAAAAGGGCAACTCCATTTAGCTCTGGCTACCTTGGGCTGAACCATTACTGTTTTATAAAACTCCTGAATGATAGAAATGACTGTGCCTTTCTTTCAGTGTCCATGGGCACCAGTCTGCAGCATGCCATTTTATTTTTCTTGAAACACTGCAGTTAAGTGGTTCAATAAGATTATTGCAAAGGCAGGTTCATCTCGCCAATATGTAAAAGTTTTCTAACAATTAACAATTAAAGTTATTTTACCCACCCAGAAGCTAATTGCATCTGTGTCGCAAAATGTGATTATGTCACAACCAACACAGAGCTGCACAACTCTTAAAAACAGGAGAAAATTAGATGACAACAGATCAGTATTCAGGCTGTGAATACATTGGTCTATTTCAGTTTAAAGGGGAAAAAGAAATTTGTGATGTGATTCCATCTGCATATTGACCATATATATTCTTTATTTTAAATGACCTCTGCTTCTATTTACTTTCATTTATAAATTACAATATTTAGACTTTTGATATACATTTAGGAGGTTTTAAGGGCTTCACCGTCCAGTTGAATTCTCTAGTTCTCAGCAATCCTCCTTTGAGACTCGGTGCCCAGTGTTTGAGAGAAGGTTATCACTAATGACCCTATTTGTCACTGTTTGGAATGCCTTAAAGGTCACTTAGGGATGTTGAGATTAATTGTAGATAGAAATCATGTATTTAAAGGAAACAGAATCAATCTTGCCTCTGTAAATAAAATGGTGATGTCAACGTGAGTAAAACTCACCAAACAAGCTCAGCAGTGTGGTGGGGAAAATACTCTGATAAAACAATCTATTGTGCCATAGTCCTAATGTGCTATTTATAGGCTAGTCATTCTGTGTCTTTTTGTGGAAAACACAACATTCACACTAGCCACAGTTTCTGAATGTATGAATTTGTGAAGGCAAGGATTGTTCATCACAACCATTTTTCAGCCCTAACCATTGCTTCTCCCCTGGTCACTTGAGTGAAGTTTTTGCAGAGCTGACAGATTGTCCCACTCTCCCGGTTTGAGCAACACATAGGAATAAATGCATCAATGCCTTTCACTAGCATCACTACAACTAAGCCCAGTTCTCACACTACAGGCTTACTGTTAGCATTATATAAATAGGTCACTTCTTGTGTTTAAATTGCTCAAAATCATCTGCTTCCCCCCAAATCCTGAAATTCTGAGTAGAAAAGTACTGCTTTTTACTAATATTCAGACAGAAATATCAGTCTCGTCAGATTGTAAATATATCCCCCTGAGTATTTATGCCCTTATGACAGTCTAGGATTGTTTGAATGGTTTTGATGATATAATGCAGATGCCTGTCAGATTCAAAGAGAGAAAAAATGAAGAGAGAAAAGAGAGGCCAGTGCAGTCTGTTTACATTTTGGCCTCAGTTGTTTTCCTGAAGCCTCTTCCAAACTAGTGCAATCTCAGGGTCTCTTGTCTTGACAGCTGTTGGTGGATGTGTAAAATTTGCTGTGCTATTTTAAGCTCATCTGGTTAATGCACACTGTATACACACATCCAATTTTGCACACCCCACATCCTCTGAAATCCTCCATTTTAAGCATGAAGGCTTAACATAAGCTCAGTATTGTGCACATTTGTATGTACTCATAATCTTATGGTCAACGTCTTAACATTGCATGACTCCACACAATGTGACTTGAAGTTTAGTTGTTGTGTGCACACCCTGGTTTCTGCTGGTCTTGTCTCTCTCAGCAAAATTGAAAAATGCACTTTGGTGGGGAATGGGACATTTTAATAGAGAAGGGATGTACCACTGAATGTCATGAGACAAGACTGCAAGTTCCCTTAGGAAGTGAATTAAAAAAAAAAGTGTTGTTGTCTTCTTAAAGGGTTATTCCACCATTTAGGGAATTACACTCATTTTCCACCTCCCAGAGTTAAACAATTGAATTTTATCTTTCTCCAGTTCATCCAGCCGTTCTCTGAGTCTGGCGATACCAGTTTTAGCTCCAGCCTAGCATAGATCATTGAATCGGATTAGACCATTAGCTTCTCGCCTACTAGTATCACGTTTAAAAGACTAAGAATTCAGGTAATTTTCCTATTTAAAACTTGTCTCCTCTCAAGTTAGAAAGCAATTTCTTTGGTTAAAGTTGTAAAAGTTTTCCCTCAGAGTGCTTCAGTTTCCACCTAAAGGCGATTTTCAACCCAGTGAAAACAGTGAGGGAGTGTGAGAATGCATGTAGAACACTGTGGTTGTGGCTAAACAGTAACGCCCTGTATGTAATCAATGTGTGCATTGTGTGTTCCTAGTGTTACCTTACTCTCTGGCAATCGCTGCAGTGCATGAAAGGTGTCTGTCATGACATGCAGTGGGTGGGGGCGCCGGGTGATTAGAATGGTTTCACTCTCATTGATGGTGTTTTTTATGGAAAAGTGCAGCAATTTCATAGCGTGGTCTGCAGCCATTGAATAATGGCCTGTTATGTTCTGAAATAAACCTGCTATTAAGTTCCAGCTTCTGTATCTGTTTCTGATGCACTTGTGAGATCGCTACCATATGATTGCCAATGCTTTTCATGCACTATGGGTTCCATGTTTGTTTAGGCCTACCTGTCCCCAATTTCAATTTGGCATAAATGGCCCTAATGTCACACACACATACACACAAAATTTGATTGTCTAAAATAGGATGACTTGTGTGCATTGTGGGTCCTTTGAAGACTAATGTTAGCCTACATTCTCAAAAAGATCATTGTTGTAACTGAAACTTCCCAATTTTAAATGGCAATGTTAAGTTTACACGGTATTCTGTAAAGCTGGACAGACACGGTATGATTTTGGCCAAATGTTTTAATCTGATTCAATCGGCCCCAACAAACTAGAATTAGATTGAATTCCTGTCTGATCAGTTAGTTAGTCATGCAGTCACAGCAGGATTAGAACACCCAATCAAAAGATGAAACAATCCATTTGGCAGATCTTGATTGATCATTTGGATTTCTGGCATGTCAGAATTTTTTATTGGCTGTTTTTCATTGCGAGCAGTTTGAATGTGCAATGTGAACACAGCAACTGTGATTGAAACGCATAGTGAGAGTTGCCACGACATATCATACATGATTAACAAAAATCTAGTGTCTGCTTGTTAAATTGTAAAAAAGAAATGCTCACTCACCAAACTGTTTCACCATTTACATTTTATATCCATAGCACATGTGGTGGAAAGCTGTAAGTCTAAACTATAATAATAAACATAAGTGTACATGAATTGCTCTACAGGAACCCACTGGGTGATTGATGGTACTTTTTCAAATTGGAAATTAGCCTATTAGTATGGTTTAACAGAAAACGCATTACAATTAAAAACAGAAAATAATTAAAACAGTCTCTGGCACATTTTTCATATCTGCGACTTACACCTCCTCTTAAAATGAGCTTCCAAACAGCAACACTATCTCTGGTGAATCACCTTATTGATCCGAAACTCCCCCATTTTCCTGTTACACCAGGACTCTTAGCCATAATGGATTAAATCACACCATCCCAGATAGCGGTGTAGGGGGTATACATCTATTAGACCCTGAGTGGTAGGGCTATACTGTTTTTGTTTTTCACTGTTTGGATAAAATAGCTCCTTTGTGCACAAGCTGTATTAAAATTGAAATAATGTAGGGGAGAACAGGGTAAGTTGTGCATATAGGTAAGATGAGTCACCCTTTTTTTTCTAGGAAACCGTAAACAAATTGAAGGAATCTATAGAAAGGTACAACACATGGCAAATGTGGTAAAAAAAATATGTGTAAAAAATAAAAATGTGATTTTTTGCTCTTCAAATGGATTCCATTTATGTCCAGAGTTAGGGTGATCTAGAGAAAACGTGAATAGAACAACATTCTGATGCATTACACCTCAATTGGTGCCCTAAGCTATAATGTGAGGGCTAAACAAAATCATGAATGTTACCTTATCTTGTTGTGAGAAGCATTTTCTTTCAAAATGGTAGTTGTGGGGTAGGATGAGCTACTAGGGCTGGGGTAGTCAGCCAGCTAGTACTTGTATTGCATCTGTAAGATTAGTAAGAAGAGCTAAAGAGACTAGGCAGCAAATTAATCTGACTTATTTAAGTGAACTAAATGGGCGAATTCAAAGGTAAAGAGGTGACAATGAAAATGGTCACCTCTTTGGTGAAATGGTGAAAAATTATTCATCTTACCCTATTCTCCCTAAAAAACAGTAAAAGGGTCAGTGACAGATAAGGGTTGGTAAGATGAGAAAATTAAAAATATGTTTAAACCTTTAAAACAAAACATGCCTGAGGTTTGCTAAAGTGTATACTTTGTATTTCTGTTGTATTCATATTTAATATGACGTGTATGCTATTTTTTAACAAAAGATAGAACTAACAGCCTGTTAAATTGTCAAATGGTGTAACCACAAAAATGACAAATATCTAATATTTCACACCCCCTAGAGTTCATGCAATTGCTCTCATGAAATTATTAGTTTATTTTGTAATATCCTATGAGAATATGTTTTATTATATTTATATGGGTTTTTCATTGTACTGAGCAAGACCACATGCTGTAAACATCTTGTTTTCTGTCTATTCTTTGACCATTTGAGTAAAAATGGTTTAAACAACCATTATTACAGTAAAGTAGAGTATTAAATAATTATCCATATTAATTTTTTTGCACATTATTAGTATATTACTCAGGCGAGCAAGTGCTCCACCAGCCATCATGACCACATTCTACCGAGGCACCATTGAGAGCATCCTCTCCAGCTGTATCGCCGTGTGGGGCGGAAGCTGCACTGAATACAACAACAGGAAAGCCCTGCAGCGCATAGTGAACACAGCTGGAAGGATTATTGGTGCTTCACTCCCCTCCCCTGAAGGACATTTACACCACCCACCTCACCCTAGCAAGGCGACCAAAATTGTGAGTGATGCAAGTCACCCCGCTCACAATCTGTTTGATCTACTGCCCTCTGGGAAGAGGTACAGAAGCCTGCGCTCCCAGACTACCAGACTCACCAACAGCTTCATACACCAAGCTGTAAGGATGCTGAACTCTCTCCCTCCCTCCCCCTCCACCCTCAGCTACATAACATCCTGGACATTGGACCCAAAATGGGCCTGCACTACTCCACTTGCACATTTGCACACTTGTACACTTTACAACTTGGTGTTGTTGTCTTGAAAACACAACACTTCTGCTGATCTTACATAACTTGCACCACTATGCCACTTTCTTTCTTACTTAGGTCAAACAGAACTACCCAAGCCTTTTATTGGCCTGACTTTGCACTAGTATTTTATTGACTGTCTATGCACAATTTCAACCAAATTTTGCTGCTCTTATTTTTTCATTATTATATGTGCCCTCTTATTTACTTATTTACTTACTTTTTTGTTTACTTGAATGTTATGTTTGTCTGTGGACCTAAATTGGCAAAATATGTCTTGTCTTCACCGTGGGATAGTGAAGAAACGTAATTTCGATCTCTTTGTATGTCTGGAACATGTGAAGAAATTGACAATAAAGCTGACTTTGACTTTGACTTTGACTTTGATTTTAGACAAAATACTGGTTACACCAATTGACATAAATCGGTTACACCAATTGACCATAAAACGTTTATAGCAATAGGACAAGAAATTGACACAGAAAATAGGCATCAAGGTAAACTGAATTGGATATTTTGATATGTATTCATGTCATTCATCATATTCCATATCAAATATCATTTCATAACATCAATGAAGAAACTTGTGTTCTATTTGATTTCAATTCAGTTCTCATACAATTTCAGTCTATACCCATTATTTTCAAAGAGAGTGAGATAAAGGGGCCCTATTTTCGCGATGCAAAACCTGGCGAAAAAGCGTATTATTATTATTCTGACGCAAAGTTTTTTTTTCCTATCTTACACTTCACTTTTATTAAATAATGCACCCAGGGGTGTGGCAATTACCGACATAAGGTGTGGTCTGGCACATGATCTAAAAATCACTATCTTATACCGTCTAAAAAGCATTACGCCACTGACCAAGAAAAGCCTGGAACCAGTTTCCCAAAAACGACGGAGACACGCTCTTAAGAGGGTTTTTCTACGATTCATCTTACGATCGTTCGTTTGGTTTTTCCGACTGTTTCCCGAACATGCTCGTAGCGTGAACGCGCGTGCATACCTGTCAACACTCCCGTTTTTCCCGGGTTTCTCTCGTATTTCCTTCCTTGTCCATCTCTATGACATAATTTCCTGTCACATGATTCTCTGACATAATACATACAAAATTGCTCCTTAAATGGTGGTTACACCACTTGACATTTTAAGTGGTTGATGTGACAGACACGATTCCCCATATTAATTCAAACATTCAGAACAATTGGGTTTCATTACTTGTATTAAATATAGAAAAGTTCTTGTGCAAGATCATGCCAGATTATTTTAGAAGGGATTTTGGAGAGAATTTCACATTTTTTTCAGCAAGTGTAATTATTTGGTTCATGTTTTTGTGGTTACACCGTGTTGACAATTTTACCCAAATTCAGTTAATACCCTTTCAAAATTAAATAAATCCAAAACTTTAAGATTAGGGTTTGATGAAATATGATGATATATGAATTTTAACTATTTTAAATGTATGTAACCCATATGAACACAAAAAAATGAGCGTCACGTCATTGACCCAAAAGCTGGTAGAGCTGGTAAAAGCTGGTAAAGAATCAGTGTGAAAGTCCTTACTTTGTTGTGTACATAATTAGATGCAAGCCTTATGTTCATGACACTATATGATCCTGTACTGCTTTCCATTCACTTGTCCTGGACATGAGAGAGAAAGGATGAGGTAATAATAACATAGCTTAAACAGTGTAAGTATCAGCATGTGAACAAAAACAGCCTAGCCTATTAAATGTCAGGTTAATTTAGGGCTCTGAAATTCTTATTACATTTATATTTAATGATTATGAAGATGTTGTCATCTGTCATCTGTAGTCACAGGTAAAATGTATGTAAATAGTTCATCAAGGAAAATCTCAGCTGCATAGGATGTGAGTGTCAGATAGACAAGTCTGAGGGCAAATACATTTTTTCAAAGATACAGAAGAGAGATAAAGAAGTGCACAGAAGTTTTTTACTGCTTGGCTTTGTAGGTAACAACAGTGTGCATCTTACTTTCCTCTGGTTCAGCTGAGGATTCCTTGTCTACATGAACCTTTCTTCAACGATATAAATATTTCATGAATAGAGTTATCTTAACCCAAGTGTAGAGCAACTTTGTGCGGTCTTTGTCAACGAAATCTAATATTGACATCCCAGCTTGCTGACTTTAGTAAGTTTGCTTTTCTTTGTACCTTCACAATTACCCTGAGACACTGCTTTACGATGACGACTCATCCAGGTGGGTTGGGGGATTCCAGTAGAGGGTTTTGTAATCCTGTCCATCTGTCTGTCCATGTGTGTGTGTGTGAGCGTGTAACTACTTTGTGTTGTGTTGACTGACTATGCAATTTAGCCCTGCACCTCTCCGGACCCGCATCTTGCAGCGCCACCAGATTAGGAGGCAAGCGTGCTGGAAAGGGAACTAAAAAAAAACATTCTTGCATGTCTTACTAGCACGTGTCTTAAATATGGGATGGGCATTTTTATGCTTTTTCTTCCGAAATTGCACTGTGCCTATACTCTGAGGCCACTGTTCCCAGTTTGGCCTATACCATCAAATGCTTGACCTCTTTAGAAAGCTGAGATCATGTAGTTTCTTAGGAAACAATCATAGCTGTGCTAAAGAGCTGGGCTAGCATGCAGTAGCCTGAAAAGTTGCGGGTTCAATTCCTGGCTTCCACTGTTAGATGAGCTCACAAAATATCCTTAAGTATAAATAGTATACAGGGTAGGAATTTCACGACGGCCATGGCCGTCGTAGCCCCTTGCGTTGGCCGTGAAGCCCCTTTGAAAATCATAGGTTTACAGGCCACGGTGGCCTTGGTGCCCCCTTCTTTCAATATTCTGCTTTGTGTCCTACTAATAGCGATTTTTATTTAGCCTGTGGCCTGTCAAAATAATCTTAGCATTCACAGCAAATTAATTTAGTCTTTTTTTTAGAGTAGAGAAAGTGACAGCGCAAGAAAGTGGCCCAAATTCACCCATTCTTCTCAGTTGAACTACTCGCGAACTAGCCTATTTATCACACAGACATCACAAGTATCACATGAAAGAGTTTTTTCTCAGCTTTTAAACGATGTTAGCCGATAATTGCTGTGTTGAACGGTTCGCGAGAAAAGTAAATAATATAATTTAATTGAATAATACATTCTACTGAAGGTTTTGCGTCCATGATCTCCCTACCCATTCATCTCGGTAGAATACTTCACGAACCCTTCTTTTAACACATGACAAACCACATATCAGAATAAACAGCAGACCTTACCGAACACAAAAGTGTAAAGCAGTCCCCTGTACAGTTAGACGTTCCAGAGTAATCCAGTTTTGAATTTGCAGTAAATTTCGACATGCATGGATGTCTCCAAATTTGGGCTTTAAGTTTTACAATGTGTTTAAATTGTTCCACATGATTTCATAATGGGCCAAATACAAAATAAATGTTACAAATATCGCCTAGATATTGGTAAATCAGAGGACAACTGATTAAGAGTTTGTGAAAGTAGCCTTAATGATCACAAAATGCTAAGCATGCATCTAGGCTATTTGAGTTTCTTAAAGCTGAGCTGTGCTTAAATTTAAATTGTTCAATACATCATTTCATAGCAGGCCAAATATAAAATACATTTTATATATAGCCTAGATATCTGTTTTTATTAGACAATCAGATGATTTACAGTTATATGTAATATGTCATGTTTCATGTTTTTGTAATGTTTCATACAATGATGCAGGTCTACTGCAGTGAATAGGCTAAATAAAACTTTGATAATTTTTATAGCCTACTACTGTATAGTTAACTTTGGCCTTGGTGCCCTGACATGTGGCCTTTGTGCCCCCCACCAAATATGCCCAACTGAAGGCCAAGTGGCCTTGTCCCCAGAATGGTGAAATTCCAAGCCTGGTATAGTATATATACTTTTTTGATCCCGTGAGGGTAATTTGGTCTCTGCATTTAACCCAATCGGTGAATTGAAGTGAAACACAAACAGCACACAGTGAACACACAGTGAGGTGAAGCACACACTAATCCCTGCGCAGTGAGCTGCCTGCTTTAACGGCAGCGCTCGGGGAGCAGTGAGGGGTTAGGTGCCTTGCTCAAGGGCACTTCAGCCTCGGCCCACTGGTCGGGGCTCGAACCGGCAACCCTCCGGTTACAAGTCCAGAGTGCTAACCAGTGGGCCACGGCTGCCCACAACTACTTAACTTAAGCTTAACTACTGTAACTCTATCCACACCCTAACTAATCATTAGTGCATGTGTTTAATCATTATTTTTATAAAGGCATGCATTCTTAATCATTAACACCATTCTAACTGATGTTATAAACCAGGCAATTCCTTAACAACTATTTAATAATGGAAATATTACTTCATTACCAATTATTATTGCATAATGTATTAAGTATTAAAAACAATTTATAAACATAGCGGAGCTGATTGGATGCTCAGGATGAGGCCTCAATCAACCAGTCACACCGTTCCAAAGCCCCGCGCCAACAGACCAGGGTCATTGCACAAATCAGATCCATTTTCGACAAAGTGTTGAAAACTGTATAATGTAGGGTCACAATGAAACAACATCAGTCTGGGGTGGCGCTGGCACCGGCAGTCTTGAATCTGCACAACAAGCACAACAGAGGTACCAAGGGCCTTGTTTTCAGGACAAAGCAATTGTATTGAGAGCATTTTGGTATAAGCGGTGTTATGGTAGTCTACATGTCTTGATAGTGAGTGCTAACTAACAAATAGCAGTAATCAGGACCCCCAGGATCTGTAAAAGGTTGCATAGGAACATTGCGTACTGCATACCATGGTGTCACAGGATTGAGCTGCCAATTGGTAACCTGGCAATAGCCAGATGAATTTCGCTCCGCCTAGCTCCACTCATCCATCTGGAACCGATCCATTGAAGTGTTGCTTCAGAAGGCTGGGCCTAATCAAAAAATGCTTGCATATGATTGAATAAGCCACTTGTCCGTCATCTATTGACGTGCTACTTCAACCACTCACATCGAAGCCAACCCGTGACGCTAATAACAGACTCACAGTCGCTTCTACGCTTATGTCACATCTATGAAACTCCCCGCCCTGCGGCCCTGATTGGCTAAACCATAAAGTTGGTTGGAGAAATCACTCTCAATGGAAGAGGTCCCAGATGGATGTGAGTGAAGCTAGGCGGAGCTAAGCGGAACGACATTCATCTGGCTAGGGTCAGGTTAGCCAATTGGTGCACTATACAATTTTTGAGACAAAATATGTGTAGAATGCTTCTGCTCTGGTTGTGTCTCTGTGTAAAAATGAAGACAGGGTTTCTCAGTGATCTAGGCTACACAAAATGAACAAAAATATGAAATGCAAATGCATTCAAGACACTTTAAGGCAGTGATCAGCTGAGAGCAGTGTAGGCTATAGAAATGGAAAACTTCCTGCTTCCCCAACCCTCCACAGCCCATCACATGCTTTCTTCTTGGGAATTCTCCACACTCAATCCCTGACTTCTGACTGGTTGATGTTTGAGCCATGCTCTGAAACTTTATGAAGAATATTTCTGCCACCAGCTGACACACACCCAAAGGGATCCATATTAGGCCTAAGAGGGGGAAACGAAAGAACGTAAGATAACTTTAAAATTATATATATATATATATATATATATATGTTATATATGTTTCTCTGATATCTTGAAACCTAGCTTTCCAAACAAGCAAACTAGGCCTAACTACAAATAACCTACACATTTTATATATCCTAGCCTAGTCCTAGGCCTAATCTTAGGCTATCTTGAAAAGATCCACAGCCTATAGCCTAGCCTACCTCAGTCGTCCCTAATGCAAGCAAAACGCCCCTTACTCTACACCTTCTCTCTTATCTAACATTTATCAATTTCCACACTATTTGGACGGTCGATAGGCTACCTTTAATTGCTGGTCTGTTTTGCTGTATCAAGGCACCCTGCTTTAACTGCTCCATCACGAGCTACAGGGAACAGGTTGCCAGGGAAACGGCCGCATGGCAACAGGATCAGAGCCTGGGGGTTGTCTGCTGCTAGGTCGGCGCCCGTTTTACATTTCCTCACTAGATGGTGTGCAAGCCACTGGAGAGTACACTTCAGCGCGTAGTACAGCTCTGAGAAAACAAACCTTGGAAACTACACACCGCATCATTTCTTGTGGTTTTAAGGAAGAGAGGGGTCGGGATTAACGTTTCAGCTCACATTTTTCAAGCGCACAACGAGGACAATATTAATCG
This sequence comes from Alosa alosa, assembly GCF_017589495.1. Taxonomy (NCBI): domain Eukaryota; kingdom Metazoa; phylum Chordata; class Actinopteri; order Clupeiformes; family Clupeidae; genus Alosa; species Alosa alosa. The sequence continues at coordinate 10,228,699 of NC_063197.1, forward strand.
AGCTGTGATGGACATAATGAACGCGGTGCAGGATGCGTGTGTCTCCGGTCAGTGGCTCACCGCTATCATTCTTAGCCTTTGCTGCGTTCTTCCCTCCTGTATGCCTGCTGGACAAACTGTGGACTATTCCTCAATTACAAGTGCTGTCTTCAAACAAGGAGACACGGCAATATTGAGGTACGATTGATAAACTGAAAACTATGTCCCGTTCTTTGCTACTTGCTTCACATAGCTTTGTCGCTTCACGAGACTGATGTCTATTGTAAAAAGTAGTTCGAGTAAATAAAATGAAAAACAAAAAGAACCGTTAATGCACATTTGCTTTCCCCGGGCTTAAGTGGGTCACGGCGAACATTGCGGTTTAACACTGTGTTACAGTTAGGCTACACTTTATGTGCGCGTTTTAACGTTAGTTGGAACCACGAGTTTTCAGAGTGAGGTAGCCAAAGTGTTCTGAATGATGTAGCCCTCCATAGTCTCGTAGTCTAGGCTATACTGTTGAAAGATACTAGTGACTGAGGTAGGCTACCGTATTGTGTTCATTGATGCTGGCATCCAGATAGCGTAGCTATATCACCTATATTTGGTAGAGTCGAAGAGTTTTGTTTAGGAAAGGAACTAGGCTACTGCAAAACGCATAATCTCGTCTAGAAGTAGGAGGACCACACTAATGTAAGAAAGTAGCCTATTTAATAGTCAGTCGCGTCTATGTGAAAGCAGTCCTCAGTTACCACTTCATTATATCTAAACTACTACATGCATGGAACAGAAAGTATTCTCCTTTGAGCGTTGTAGAGCTCATTTCTCATTGAGAGAAATCTGATTTGTAGTTGTACAGCTAATGGTGTTTTAACCACGCAATTCTTTAATGAAATGGATTGGATGTTCCGTGTTTTGCTGACAGTAAATAACAGATAATAATGTGGATGGGTCTCTGGGGGGGGCAAGACAGGAAACATCCTCATAGACATAGACTGAGCCGACTGGGTTGTGCAATGAACAAGCTTTTTTAAATAGCTTGGAAAGGCTACGACAACTTACTGACATCCAAACAGTCCAACCATTAAGAAGCAATGTAGGCTAAGTTTACTAAGTTTCCTCCTATCAGAGTTTAAAAAGCGTTTCTTGTTTAAAAATGAACACTCTCTAGTAGGCTAGTTTAGGGGGGGGGGAGTTGGCAGAATAATGATCCAGATTAGGCTCATTCATTAAAGCACATTGAAATGTTTCCCCCTTTTATGTGGTAGGCTACTGGAAAGTGAACGCTATCAATTCATTCAGAACAGAACAAATTCCAAGGCATCAGTCAGCTCATGAGTCTAGAACAGCAGGTTGGGGTGGGGTCTCTATTGGAGGCTATTCCTTTTTCTATTAGGAGGGATGAGCCAGTCCTTTTGAAAAAGTGAGCATTTCCCCATTAGAGAGCCATGGAATTTAATTTGGCACAATATGTGTGAAATAGCCTACAAACTCAAAGTAAGGCCCTTTGATATAGCTATCAGGCTACTTGGAATTTTCATAGCTACTGGAGATGGACCACTGCCATTATTGGACACATACAGTAGCTGGTAGTCTCCATTTGACCTCAGATACACTATCTACTTGTTTCAACATCACAAGAATAATGGAATAACGGTTTATTGTTTCCTATATGATGCTGCCCTCTTCACCATCATTATGGTTGCAAAAATCTGGGAACTTTAAAAAGTTGGACACTTTACATGGGAATGTATGGGAAATAACAGGAATAAACTGGAAAATTACAAAATTGCAGATTGGCTTTTAACAGGGAACTGAGTTCACCCATGCTAACAGCACTACTTACTGCAGGGCTAATGAGGCCACACACCCTGCATGCACTGTGCATTTCTCCATCACATGCACAGATCATTTCTAGAATCCTACACACTACAGCAGGACTATTAAAGCTGCACTACTGCATTTGAACCCAAGGACTACACCCAGTGAAGTAAGTTTCGATGATATTACTGGGGTAAATATGTTTGAACTATGATATTACAGTTTAACTAGCAAATTCTCAATCAAAATGAGTTTGCTAGCTAGCCGGTAAATCAAATATGCTACATGTAAGCTAACTGACACCATTTCATTCCCAAGCTTAACTTCCCATGGAAAGTTTCTGGAAAGGTTCCAGAAATTTACTGGAACTTTTTACGCCCCTTTGCAACCCTACTCATCATTGCCAATTGCCTTTTGCAAGCCAAATGTGACGTTATAATGAGCCTGATCACCATGCACACACAGGTGATGCACATGGCTTTGCCTTTGTGAGTCTCATTAATTGCAACATACAGATGTTTCTTAAACTCCCCTGTTTATTTCCCTAATGTCATTAAGCACCTGTTGGCAAGGTAGCTTGTGAGCTTATGTCTAGCTTCTAATGAGTAGGCTGTGTGTGTGTGTGTGTGTGTGTGTGTGTGTGTGTGTGTGTGTGTCAGTGTGCTTGGGTTGTTTGGTTTTGACACAGTGATTGATGTGTCTTATTGGTACAGAGGTGGAACCATTGTAAAAGACATCTGTAAGTCCGTTCATATTAGAAAGCAAAAGCTCACTTTGGCATGGAGCCCCTGGTGTCCCTGGAGTAGTCGTAAGCAGGTGTTCATGTTGCTTACTAGGTTGGTCTTATTGGTTGGATGGGAACCATCAGAATATGGTAGGCCTACACACACTGTAGAATATATAGCATGGCCTATTGCATGTGTGAGGGCTAATTAATGGGCTTGGGCAATGGGCATAACCTGTGTGTTCTGTTATTTGTTTATTTTTTATTTGTGTTCATTGGCTATTTATTGAAAAGTGCATTTTGTGAGTAGCAACCCACTCATGAGCTCCATCAGATAGAATGCCCCAGGCAGTTTCATTTACCCTTCCACATTATGTTAATGTATTGAAAGCATATAGTGTAGTTGACTACTTATAAGGGCTGCCAAATTTTCTGTCGATTAACTGACTATTTTATCAATGAGTTGATTAATCTCAGTGATTAATTAATACAAATTCAACATATAATTGAAGTTCCTTTAACCACAGCAACCTTTTGGGGCAGCAATTGTGACATAGCCTAGCCTACATCAATTAATTTAGAGTTCTCAGATTCTACTGGAACAAATACATAGGCCCATGTTTACATTCAATTCTAAGGTCCTTTATGGCTTCAATAATGAGTGTAGCCCTACTTAGCAGCTATAAGGACAAATGTTTCAAAAAGATCAAGTGATAAGGTGTGTTCCCCGTTACAGTAGGCCTACAGTAGTCTAAGTGTTGTTGAACCGCTTAGACTACTGTAGTTAAATGATAGAGAAGTGGTTGCTGTAAATTTGTCACATTGGCATTGAAGTGGTTGTGCATAGCTAAAGCTGCTGTGCTATGTTTTTGAAACTTTGCATAGTGTACAAGCCACAGATTTGTTTGCGATGATTGAAGCCCTGAGAAACGTTCACATCATCACTGAACGCTTCTATCAACAGAGTCGCACTCTGGTGCTGCAGCACATTATCCCGCTCCCCTCGGAATTCCTGTTTCAGGATTTTTTTAAAACTCTGTAGCCCTGGATCAAGTGGATTATGCTTAGAGAAGGCTACACAGTGAGTTACATCATGCACATGCCGCTTATGTATTAGTAGTAATCAATAATACAGAAGACAAACTTTAGACAATAATGAAGGTGCATTCATAAAATAATCGATAACGTTGACATGTTGCAACCGTGCTACTACTTAATATTAGATACTACTTAACATTTTACTGCACGGGGGATCCATTAAGTCATTGTGTAGAGCCACAGAGCACATTTACTCAGTTTGCAATTGGTTCCACCCCTTCCCAGTCATCGTTGTATTTAGAAAGACATAGCTCTGAGTTTTCACACTCTCAAACTTTTGGTCACTTGGGACACCATGTGAGAGAAACTGATACAGTACCTTCTGTCATGTTTGTCGTACGGCTTACTTCAGCCTGCAGTCTTTTGTTGGAAACAACTGTTTTTTTTTTTTTGTTCCTTTTTTTCTTTTTTAACCTTGAGCCTGTCTGTTTACACTAATATGGTCTAATTGGTGCTGCAAAGAGAAAATAGGATTAAAAGGATCAACGCAATTTTGGGATTCTGTAACAATCAACATTGTTATTGCATTGCGTTGTTGTATCTGTAGCCAGTATTTTCCTTATTGTGTTTCCTCTTATATCTTTTACACAGTTATGCTACCTGCTAGCACCTTTAATATGTAAAGGTCAGGAGAGTTTAGCATTCAGTGCTCAGTTGTTGGACATTTAGCCCATTCTAGCCCAGCTGATTTGTCTATTGATTTATCCACCGTTCACATATGGACATCAAACAAATTACTGTGTGTCTGAATACTGAGAACTTCCGAACACTTGTCTAATTATCTGTCGGATAAAGGAAGTCGTGATGTAAAATCACTGGGTTCAATACCTGACTGAAGTTGAACTTGAAATATAGACTGACAAGTGGACAATTGTGGTCAGTAGTGATCTGTATTCATCCCTTAGCCCTTAGTCTTTGTTGTGCCGGGTGGCACATAGGGCAAGGACTAAGGGGCCGTGCACACGACGCCGGTTTTTGCGAAACCGGTGAGGTTTTGTTAACGGTTACGCCTTGCATGTACACAGTTTAGGAGACTGAAACCGATAGCTTTTGAAACCGGCTTCCGAAGTGGGAACTTTTGAAACCGCCGGCTAACTTTCGCCGTGTAGACGCCTGTAGGTGCGAAGCCGGCAACTTTATGACGACATAGCCCCACCTCTCAACTCAGCCACGGCAGTCGACCTGACATGTTGCTTGTCAAAACAAAACAAACCATTTATTTATCATATTAAAATGTTTTTCTTTCCCCTGTCATGATTTATGTGCACAATGTAGCCTATCAGCCTTTAGTGGCTAAGTTAGAAGCACACGTTAGCTTAACTTAGTTAAACATTAGCTTACTGCATGTTAGTGTTTTCTGCAGTGGTGCTCAGACCTAATGCAATGCGTAGGGTAAGTATTTGAAATTTCACATAGCAGTCACATAACTTGAAAATGAACTTTATTAGTTTAACAGTTGAATTGAAAACCGAATTGTCTGTAGTCTCCTTATTTCATGCGACGGCTTAACCAGAACACTTATTAGACATTGTCTGGCTTAACAAACTGTTTCAACAATGTTTTCTTCTACGCGATTCACGCGAAATTGTCGTGAAGCTTCTGCACAGCGGCGCCATCGACTGGTCTGGCATATGCACTACAGCACATTTAGCCGGTTACACCTCTGTGTGTATACGCGAGGTTTTTTCTTGCCGGAGTCGTTAAAGGTGTGAAAGCGGTAAGAGAAAATCCACCCGGCGGTGTCGTGTAAACGGCCTCTAAGGATCTCCACTCGTCTCTGTTGTGTGACTACTTCTCAATGGTGTTCCAGCTGTAACCTCTCTCCTTTATTTCACCTTTGATGGCTCGTCTCCGGGGTGTTTTATCTATGTCTCCCTCTTTTGCGTCTTCCTTCAGGGGTCCATCGCAGTGCTACTTTTGTGATGTCATCAGATGGTTTCCTAAGTACGTGCCCTAGCCATTTCCATCTCCTTCGTAACAGTACTGTTTCTATGTCCAAGCACTCAGTTACACTGTGCAGCTCACAATTTGTTTAAGTATGATCTGTATTGATATTGGCACTCGGACTTTGTCTTTGGCCTACATTTTGCTCAGCATGTTTGGTGAAAGCTTTCTCCACTGTGGATGCTTGGAGGGCTGTTAACAGAAATACACAAATACTACGCTTGGCTGGCACACGAGGTCCCATGCTTTGGCCTCGCCTGGACAACATTCTTGACTCAAAACAAAAGCAGTGTGCCATGGGCATCACAACATAACACTAAATGCTAATCAGACGGACCAGACGCCAGTTTGAAGGGAGAGCTGGGTTGATGGCTTGGTCACATTTGGACAGTGCAAATGGGGCGCTTGCTCTAATGTTAAATGCATTACATTTTGGAAAAGAATTTCCTTGTCAAATCCTTGTGTGTTTGCATCCATGTGATTTCCCAGATCCCATCACATATTTAAAATCACACACTGCACCACATTCAAACAAGTACTGCAAAAGGTTAAATGATAATTAGCATATTCTAGACTAGATTATGCTCAAAAACATTTTAGGAGTGCCGTTTGTGGGCCTTGTTCATTTGCATGTGAATTGAAACAAACCAAGTTGACATAACACAACAGTTGTAGAGCACAAGGTGGGCAAGGTGTATATCTTCTAAGAGAAGATGTGAGAGCTATGTTATTGTAGCTTAATTGTTTTGACTGTAATTTTAATTGCGGCCCTGTCAAGTAGCCAAGAATTACCCCAGGTGATCTGCATAATGGCTGTGGATTAGGCTCCGGCAGTGAATATTCTCCAGACATGAATAACTGGATGGACAGCAGTGGTGATTATTAGAATAGAAAGTGGAAACAATGAAGTTGGCCCAGATCAATATCACAACAAAAGCTTCCCTATCCCTTCTGAATGTAAAGTAACAGAGATATCGGGAGTCGGATGTGGGCCGAAGTAAGAAGCAGTGAGAGTATTTTTAATTGTGATTTTAATTTTAAATGGGCTCTAAATATATGTGCATAATATCGACGACAGTGGTGGTTAATTTATGAGCTGCTGGTCTTAACAAATCTGAGGGTAGCTCATTTGCATCCTTACCTTTGTGAACAGAGATTCAAGTTGAGAGGGCTATTCAGTGGTACTTTTGCATGACCAAGAGGCTCCTGAATGCATCTCTTGAGTGCAAGATCTAAAAACAATAAGAAGCATTTGTGTAATCTAAGTCAACACACAAGTGATATCTAGAGCCTTTTCTGAAGATGTCAAGAGATGTTTGTAAGCCGTTTGAGAGCTAGGTTAAGAGTTCAGATGAATATCTGGACATTTTTAGCCATTTTAGTAGTTGAATGACTTGTGAACATACTGCAAAATCCTCCTAGCAAAAAGGTGATATTACCTAAATGTTTTATTTTTTAATACCTGCATAACTTGCTGTGCAATTAACATCTTAGCACACTTGTGAGCTGAATTGGGGATGCCTGATAGTCAAATACGTATAACTGCATGCTCACTTCAGTTAAATCAGTTGGCATAGTAGTCTTTTTTTCACACAACAAAGACAAGTATTCTTTTCAGAATATCTTTCAATTACAACATTGCATAAATTCAAAATTAACTTGAGTAATATCCCTTCCAACTATACCTTAATGCTTATCATTAGCTTTAGGAAGCAGATAAGGCCGGGCCATCCAGTAAAGATACTCAAAGAGAAGCTGAAATAGTCTAGCTGTGTTTCTCTCTTGATTTAAATATGGTTACCACTACCCATGGATCAGCTGACAGATTAAGAAGCTTTGTTTCACATTCCTGGAAACTAGACTTGCTTCCATGAACTAATAGTAAAGTTGGTTTGGGGATATTCTTTTTCTGTCGGAGTATTGAAGAGAGAGAGAGAGACTCCTCTACCATTTTTTCTTTCCCTTGTAGTTAACAATGCATCACACAGAGTATTTTTGAGCACCTGTTTCAGCCCCTTTATTCAAAACACTCCCAAGTATTCTGAAATGGGAAGGAAAGGGAAAACAATATGAAATTCCAACTGCAGTTTGGCGTCACAGTGCCGACACTCCAGGTGCCATCATTCCCTGGTACCTGAATATAACCACAGGGTTTAGGCGGCATGTGCCAGCATAGACCACAGCACAGATGCTAGAGAAATGCAAGAAGCATTTTAGCACAAATAACAACACCCTGAAAAGAGGGACGTATGCTAGGTGGGCCTGTTTAAAGATTTAAGCAAAATAGGTGTGCATTAATGACAGAGATCCAGAATATTAAAGTATGCTAGTCTATTAGTTGTACATTAACTTTCAGGAAAGAGGATATTTTTGTGTCCAGCATTTAATATTCATTCAAATTGTCACATACTCAGCCTGTGAACCAATCAAGATGATACAGAGCCCAGGCGTGTCATAGAGAGAGAGTCCGACACATTTACAGTAGATGATATATTGGGGAAAAAAAGCAACTCTAAATGCAACATTATTCTACCTTAATGGTGCTCTGTGGAGTTTGGTTAGTTTAAAACATTTTAAAATGGCATAAATATCAACAGGATGTGAAGAAACAACTGTTTTGACATTATCAACAACTATCTACAACTATAACAACATTATAATAACTGTTTTGATACAGTATCAGGAATGCCTGTGCTCTGTGCTGCAAAGCAGTGTCACACACACATGCACACATGCACTTTGTAATCACTTTATACCACAATTTGTGTTTAATACAACTCGAAGCTTAGAACTCCACACACCACCTTTAAAAATATTATTGTGTGCAAAGCGACTATGTATTGAGTTAGTTTTTCAAGGATAACTTCATGGTGGTCAAAGCCATGCTCTCTTTGGCAAGATGTATCATGCACGCGTGGTTGTCATTCCCTGTGAAGTACCACCTTGATCTTGTACTAGCATATGTGTCTGCCACACCTCTAAGTAATACAAGGGGAACTGAAAGTAAATGGAGTTTGTCTTCATGACAAAACCAACCCCCACTGCTGCAGAGTGGAAGCACTATTCAGAAAGCTATCCCTTGCAAGCACTATGGTCTGTGCTATCGATTCTCTTAAAATCCTTTTTTGAAACTGTAAGTGTTCAATTTTGGGGGTGTTATCTAGATAAAAAAAAGAAGCCTAAAAGAGTTCTTCTACTCTACATTTTTTCTTTTCGTTTGGTCAGACTTAATAGTGAGTGCTTAGAACATGCGTAGCTCGATTCTTATCACGAGGAGAAGACACTCCGAGGCACAGCTGGTGGTTCTGCTAATCCAGAGCAGGATCCAGAGGAGAAGCTGGCCAGGCATAATTGAGGGGAGACCTCTGGACTTAGAGAAATATCCTGGAATAGAAACCGGCAGCTGGCTGGCTGCTGAAGCAGCTTTCAAAACACACTCAGGTGAAGGTTTTTTTTTTCTCGCTGTCTCAAGTTAGCACATCTCCACAAAGAGGAGTCACTTGCTAACACTGGCAGATATCAATCTCTCAACTACACATCAATATCTAGCCTTCACAGCTGCATATAGAAGCCTCTTGGTCATGCAAAAGTAACACTGAAGCAGTCTCAACTTGTATCCCCATTCACAAAATTCCCTCTTAGATTTGTTAAGACCAGAAGCTCATAGACTAGCCACCTCTATCACACATTTAATAATGAGTGTGTTTGTGTGTGTGTGTGTGTGTGTGTGTGTGTGTGTGTGTTCTTACCTTGCCCCAGCTGTATGTTTTCATTGCATGTTGAAACACTACCCACTTGAGAGCATGGGGGAACAGAATCTGCTGTTTGTGTATTTTCCTCCGTTTAAATGCTGCAGTAAAGTCCTACGCTCCACCACTAGTAAAGTGCCTTTTCCAAACTCCACAGAAAGGTTTTGTAATTGAGATGTGGCTTACCCTCTGATCGAACGGCCGTTTTTATAGTTGAATGAGATAAGAACGCCTGGGAGAAATATCCCCGGCCTTCTCTTTTCTCGGTTTCTGAAGCAGGGACGAGAACACTGGGGAGGGTGGGGATGGCTAATGATGAATCAAGGACAAGGAAATTATGAGATTTCTGCTTTGGCTCGTACACTACAAAATGAAATGCAATGGAATTTGTAAGTCTAAATTATAAGACGCTGTCTAGAGATTTTGTTTTGGAGTGGAGGCTGTTTGTTCCATCCGTCAACACTAGCTCCCTTCATCTCAAAATAGAGTGTTTGGTTGCTGGTGCTCTGTAGAGTGTGCTAGCTCATTAGATTATAAATACTTTGTTGCACGTCAGACAGTAGCCTAATTTACTTAGCAAAACCCTCAGTTAAATAATTCCTTTGGCGAATCAGATTTGCATTTAGAATGCAATTCAGAATGTACATCCACTAGTAAATATGTACATCCATAAAAGCCATGTGCATTGTCAGTAGTTAAAGTAACACAGTAACAAGAGTGGCATATGAGTATTATTATACTGTGAAGGTCCAACAAATGCCAACAAACACCAACAGTTGAGTCAATCCGTCGTTGTTGGATGGAGTTGTTTGAGTTCCACATGTCCAAAAGTCATTCTTTTCAATTGTTGTCTTGGCAGTGTGGAGTTGGATTTTCTGGACACTCTAAAGACTGCAACCAACAACCGGCAACATAATAATTGTCTTGGCAAAGTGCCTGCATTCAAAGTCTATTATTCTAGTATTATAGATATCTTATTATTCCTTTGTATTTATTCTGCAGTGATAACTGTAAAATATTGTACTGTGTGGGCTACATGATGGCATTGTCTGGAGGAAGAAGTGGAGGGGCAAACAGAAGAAAGAGAGATTGGAATATAAGATCAAGGAATGAACAGGGAAGTTTGAAGAGAATGGAGGAGAAAGAATGGTCAGGGATGGACTTGGGCAGGCCCCAAAGGACAGCAGAAGATTGAAGAGAATGGAGGAGGAGGAATGGACAGTACAAATGTACTGTATGTGTTGACCCAACGGCCTTAGGGGTCATGGAACTATTCATTCATTCATTCAACCTTTATTTATTCTCGGAGGGTCATTGAGGGAAGCTCTCATTTTCAATGAAGCCGAGATTACAGAAACAATGAAGTAACAAAATGTAAAAAGAGAGAGAAAAAAAAGTATAGGTATAGGTCTAGGCCTATAAATAAAATAAAACAAAGTAAAATAAATAAATAATAAGATAACATACATTACATTATAGAGGAGGGAGGGGAAAAATACATAAAATCTTAATAATAAAATAATAATAATAATAATAATAATAATAATAATAATAAATACATTTAATTAAAGCAGGTACAAATTGACATAGGAAGGTTTGTGATTACAGATCTGAATTGATTATAGGAAAGTATAGAGTTCATTTTTATATTACACTGAAGATTAACTGAACTGGAACTGAAGAACTAGGCTGTAGGGGAGTGGACGTGAGGTTTGCTCAAAGCTACGCTTTATTTGACTTTGGGCTCTGAAAAAGCGCCTTTAGACTATTTCAGTTGTTTTGGTCAGGGGCGCAGGAGGCACGTGGGATATGTCCCCCGCAGTGTTGAAGAGACAGCCGTCGTCCCCCTCACTTTTGATAAGGAAAAAAAGCCTTATAGGTACGCTAAATAAATAATAACATATAGGATTTGCGCTAACTATGTAAAACTCCCCATTAACAGCATCACATCACTAACCACAGCCATCTACAATACTGTAAGACTGCACAATCTCATATTCACTCTGTTGGATATCTGAAGCCAGTTTGTCTACTAACAATCATAAAATAATCCAGGCTACTTGCTTAGCATAAATCATTCATCATCATCTTTATTTGAGGCAGGCTGGTATTCGAGGCAGGCTTTTTAAAATATTTCTAACCTGCATTTAGACATGCGTTTCGTTTGGAGTGGCATACGGTAGGCTATCAAAAGCATTTTCGGTTTGGTTTGGGATTTAATTTACTTTTGGACTGTATGATGATATTGCGAGACAAGGCTGTAATGGAAACCTTTTTGCGTAGCCAAGTAGCCTAAATTGAGTTATTGTTTAATTATGCATGATTTAGTACTTTTTTTTATAAAATTCGTAGGCTGGAATGCCTTGAGTCGCAACAATTGTATTTAAATGTAGTAGGCTTCAGCCTCTGGCAATTAGCTCGAAAGGGGCGGCAAGAGAATGATCTTGAGAACTGTGTTGGAGATCCATGATAGGAAAAGGAGACTTTTCTTTGCCAACCGTAGGCTATTAATCCAACCAACATAATACAATACAATACAACATATAATAAAATATTAAGAAGAGGTGTTATTTCATTGACTTAAATCGAAACAATGTCTTCTAGTGGACTGATGGCAATTGTTGGTATGGTAGGCAAATAGAATCAATCCCGGGCATAATTTGAGGATTTATGGTAGCCTAGTGCTCAACTCCTCCTGCTCAACATGACATTAGCTGTTATGTTTATTGTTAACAAACTCAACTAGCCAACTTATCAACTCGTTTTCAATAGCCTAACTATAAAATACAAGTCTATCAACGTTTTTGTTTTAGGACATTTATTCCAAACATAATTTCAAGACACAAATTGGATACTTCAGTTACCTTGGTTCATAAATCCCAGAGAGTAGGCTACCACACCCCAGAGTGATGGGCCTAGTGTTCTTATGCGTTCAGTGTGGTGTATAAACAAGCTGAGAATTTGCCTGTCACAGACGTGGGGAGCTCTTTGAAGCTTGAGATAGTGTGATACAGTTACTACAGTAACAGTATTTTATTTTACTACTTATGTAATTGTTTTTTTTTTTTCAATTTTATAAATGCTTTGTTTAAATGCTGTTGGAACAAATAGTTGATTATAAAGGCAACTTTCTGTTGCAATTTTCTGTGTGTTCTGGACTGGTAAATTGTTAAGCCAACACTTGTTAAGTTCTAACGTTGCATAAATATTAACTACAAACACACAGTGGAGAGTTGATTTGGTTTATACCAGACAATTTAAGTAGGCCTAACTAGGCTATTTGATCATGTAGTCTATGTTTGGATCATAGGCATGATGATTCATTCATGGCTTCATAAAATATCAACATCCCATGTTGCTTTTTTCTACCATTGGCCCAAGTAGTGACCAGTATTCTACCATTGGCCCAAGTAGTGTGAAATAAATCAAAAAAAAAAAAATAAAAGTAGAATTGCACATAGCAAGAAGCTGGTCTGAGGGCAGATTTGGCATTGTGCTCATCTCACAGTTTTCACCATTTTTATCAAAAAATATTTTGTGTAATTATCTTAATATTCTGGCAAGTTTAAAATATGATGGTCGAAAGTGGGCAAGAGGTGGCGATCCGATATCTGGAAATCTTATCTCACTATGGGTTTGTGTTCACAATTTGTTCCCCCTCACTTTTAAAATATCTCCTGCGCCTCTGGGTTTGGTGGTAGGCCTATATGGATAAATATGAATTCATGAATGTTTCATGGATGGATGTGCTGTGTGTGCACATATCTTTTTGAGCAGCTACCATGAGTTGACTTGTTACTAACTAATCCAACGGATCCAATGAGTTTCACTGTTTTATTTGTGTACAGCTACCATGAGTTGACTTGTTACTAACTAATCCAGCGGATCCAATGAGTTTCACTGTTTTATTTGTGTACAGCTACCATGAGTTGACTTGTTACTAACTAATCCAACAGATCCAATGAGTTTCACTGTTTTATTTGTGTACAGCTACCATGAGTTGACTTGTTACTAACTAATCCAGCGGATCCAATGAGTTTCACTGTTTTATTTGTGTACAGTGTATATTAAAATGGCACATGCTGGTAACTGGCTATATGCTATATAGGCCTTGCCATGAGTTAGTCACTGTCATGGTGAAAAGACAATGACTGGTGTGAGCACGCCATTTATTTCTTGAGGTCAGTCTTAGCTTCGCTATCAGTCTATGAAATGGATGACAATTGTAGAGAATGCTTAACGGTTTGGTGAATCTCCATGCCTTTCTGATGCTAAAGTAGTGTGAAAATGTAGAAATGAAAAGTGTCGTCATATCATCTTCGGTGCTTTACATGGTATGTAGTCAATCTCCATTTTCCTTTGTCTAGTGTGAGGGGACATGATGGGCTCTGGGTCTAATTAGCTCGTACTGTCTGTGGACCCTGAGACACTCCAGCAGTAGAGATTACATTGACGGGAAATGGCTACATGAGAAAAGGTAATTGGTAGGAGGGGAAGCATTCAGGTATGAAATCCTCAGGATTTTAGGATTGAAGGTCAGAACGGTGAGGATTTTAGAGAGAAAATAAAACAAGGGCAGCTTTAGAGAAGGAGAATAACTTAACTGGATGCGCTCAAGGAAAAAATAAAGAAACGGAAGGTGGACTGGAGGTGGACTTTCCTCTTTCATGTAACTTTGAAATTAATAGGACTATGCTCATTTTATTCCACATTTCATATGGATTTTATATCTAAAATTTGAAAGCACACTATTGATTCAGACTTAGGAGCTACAACACTCAAAGTGTGTCACACAACACTGACATTACATATGACTCTGATTGATGCTGGAGGACATTCTAGCTTTCTAAAAATATTAGCAACCATGATTTTTTTGTGAGTTTGGTCTATGCCTCTGCTCTGTCTGAGCTATTTTATTTATGCATTCCAAAATAGAAGAGCTTGTCCAGTGTGACCACCACAGGCCACCGTTATTATTGATCACTGCAGAATTGTAAATCATATCGCCCTCAGGCTAAATGGTTTCATCGGCTGCGTGGCATCGAACTGCACCGGTTGAACGTCACGGGTGTGGTTACTGCTAAATCTGGCTGTACCTAAGGAAGCCTGCAGTAATAGGTACAGGAAGTACTGAGATAGGGATGCTTCCCTCTGTATGTGTAAAGTCTGATCAGTCTCTGGCACTCGGTGATTAGAACTAAGCCAAGAGGGAGATAGGAGCCTCTGGCCTGGAGTCAAGTTAGGGACCATGCTGCTGTGACCGTCAGTGGATTCTCTTTGCTGTAAGAGGCGACTGAGGGGGCCTGTAGCTTAAAGATACACTATGCAGGTTTAGGAATTTTTGCCGACTGTAGAGCTCCCTCTAGAGCTCTACAGAGACTTGTAACCGGAGGGTTGCATGTTCAAACCCCGACCAGTAGGCACGGCTGAAGTGCCCTTGAGCAAGGGACCTAACCCCTCACTGCTCCCCGAGCGCTGCTGTTGTTGCAGGCAGCTCACTGTGCCAGGATTAGTGTGTGCTTAACCTCACTGTGTGTTCACTGTGTGCTGAGTGTGTTTCACTAATTCACGGACTGGGATAAATAGAGAGACCAAATTTCCCTCACGGGATCAAAAGAGTATATATACTATACTACTACTATACTAACAACAGGCAAAAACTATGTCCAAAGAGCTATATCTACTGACAAGGTAATGTTTCACGATTCTCGCGAGATTTGTCAGGCCACCGTTCTTGAAGTTGCATGGCTGGTTTTCCCAGTAGCGACCCTGGTAGCGACTAGCTATGTCTGTCTGTATAGCTATGCTAGATACGATTCACCTATTACAAGTTCGTTTACCATCAAATTGGCTTCGTAAAGGTGAAAATCTTGAATCTCTAGTGTTTCTTTAATAAGTAAGTAGGATATGGATGTAAGCAGTCGACTACTGGTTAGGGCTTCGGGCTTGGAACCGAAGGGTTGCCGGTTCGATCCCCGACCAGTGGGAATGGCTGAAGTGCCCTTGAGCAAGGCACCTAACCCGCTCACTGCTCCGGGTTAGTGTGTGCTTCACCTTACTGTGTGTTCACTGATTCACGGATGGGATAAATGCAGAGACCAAATTCCTTGTATACGCAAGTATACTTGGCCTAGAAACCTAATTTACATTTACATATAGAAGGAGGAAGTATGCTATGCCACACCAAAGATTTACATATAGCCCTGCTTGTACATACTGTATACATGTTTATATTTATGTTTTGCTATATTTATGTTTTAAGTTTATGCTTTTGTCACCAACTTGCAATGACATCTATAAACAATGTTTAAAATAAAATTAAATAGCCTGAAAAAAAATACCAATATTATTGATAAACTAAAAAAAAATCACAGAATAGACTAATTACAAAAACTTTATATACAAACCGCGACTCAAGGACAAATTAATTACTCAGAAACAAGTCATGCTATATGTCGTAATGAAATGGAGACTGACAGCTACTCCACCTCTATGCTCTGCTGCCTCTGTTACACCCTGCCATGTTAAAGGGCACGTCTGGAAAGTTTTGATGCTGACAAATGGTAATTGTGGGTTCATACAATGTCAACAGAGATACTATATAGGCCATTTCAGCAAATGAACTGTCTGCTGGAGAAAAGTCACAGTTGCCGTTGGATAACCGAATGGATTAATGGGTTCAGATTCTGTGTCAGTGTTGTGTTTCGTGGTATTTACTTCTGTACTTCTCCAGCTCAGACAATTTACTCCTTGGTGCTCCTTGACATGAGAAATTGGTCTTGGTATTTTTAAGTAGGTGTCAATTCACTTATTTAACTTTAGTTGTATCTGAGTTAATTGTCAACAAAACATGAGCTAGCTTCCATTTCTTGACAGCTATGCTGCTAAAGGTCGGTCCATTAGTTGTGATCATTTGACTTTATTTCCTGTGAAGGAGACACAGTTCACGTTCAAGCATCACTAAGTTTTATTTTGCTCCATCACTGGGCCAATGTTTAGCACAGCTCTCTTTTTGTTCATGCCATTTGCCAATATGAATGGTGCTGTTTGTGCTAAACCACCAGTTGATAAATAACTGATGTGCTTTCACATTGCCATGAAAGGCTGTAGAGTGTTTAGAAAATATGAAGTACTTCATGAATCTGTTAGTTGTCCCCTCAAGGAAAACTAAGTGTGAACTGGAACTTGATCGATTCTCCAAGACACTGCTCGCTGTAGGTGTAGCTTGTGGAATTTAATACTGTTGGCCTTTTTTTTAACGTTGATTATGGCAACATTAGCTACCGATAACACTCCAACCCATGTGTAGCCCCACCTCATATATGTATCCCCACCTCATTGCATTCAACTGTGCTGACCTGGTCCTTAAGTGCAATCCTCAGTGTGGTTCAGAGAAAGATGGTGAAACAGGGTTGTAATGGGAGATAATGTGTCATCATTGGGTTTAATGAGACTTGCACACTGGTAAAGGAATGTTATCGACAGACCCACATCAGAAGTGCACTCCACCCACTGTGGGGATGTGTGTTCGCAGAATCGAGAATGTCTAGGTGTTAATACGCATTGTTTTTTAGTGGGAAGTTTCTGATTCTTTAACTTAATACATATTATTTAAAATATTGCCTTACCTAGTGCTTTTCCATGTACAGTATAAACACATTATTAATGACATAAGAAGGAAACAACAAATGGGAAAGAAAGATGAAACACAAGCAAAAAATGCACACACACACAACAAATTGCACCTTTTTTGATGTTCAAAGATGAAATATTCATGAGAAATCTTCTCAACTACAATAGGCTCCATATTTTATGTTGGGGGCAAGTGAAGAGGATGAGGGTGGAGTTAGTATGTTTACATCGTCATAATGTCAATACCATGTAGGGAACAAAAGTGTCATTGTTTCACAGCACAGAAAGCGCTTTTCCTGGCAGCAATGGCTCCTCCGGCTATCTCGTGCCGAGCAAATCCCCACTGGGTAGGTTTCCATGGCAACAGCGGCTGAACTGATTTGGGTGCCATTTGATTTTTGATGGGGACACTGTGGGTCTCTCAGCACCAGCAGCCCGTGTGGGCTCTCTCCAGTCATACTCATAATTAGGCTTCTGCTATAGTTGAAACTTATCTGGAGATGAAGGTGGTAAAGAGAACATACAGGCTGGGGGAAGATGCTAAAGTGTAGTCTTTTCATTTCACTTCCAGAGAAATGTTTGGCGCTGCTGGGAGCTAATCCCTGTTACCCTTGATATATTTTCTCTGCCTTTTAGCCAAACTTATCACAGTTAATATATTACTATAGTTTTAAGTGGAAAATTATCCCTCCTGATTGAGATTTGAACACTTTTGGAACAGGTTTGTACGTAAATGTTCTGAAAAAAAAAGCATGTATTTAACGTCTGACAAAAAAAAAAACAGTTTTAGCTCTCTCAATTGTATTACTGTCACATTTCTTTGCACTGTCTATCACAACAAGGGGACAATTCTCAAATGGAGCTTTACGTCTATCCCTGGAATTACTTACTTAAATAACAGTTATGAATCAAAGACCTGCTTTGTGGGGCAGACACTAAGCCGGGCATAATCCCTGCCAAATGGTCTCGCGATGAGCTAAACTAAGGAGTTTTTGTCCCTGCCAACAAGAAGGATGCATTTTAAATAGTCAAATGTTTACTGACTCTGTCAGGTCTTTTAACTGAATTTTGGATTTGTGTTTTTTTTTCTCGCTTTTGAGAGTTGAACTGTTTTTGTAAGAAAAAAAGCCTAAAAGTCTAATGTTCATCATGCTGTCCTCCAATACTATGTTGTTTGGATAGGCCTAGTTGGTTCAAAGATGGCCCAATCCTTTTTGATTCTTACTAAATAACCATATCAGCAGTGGAACACAGTTTGCGACTGTGAGCGTGTAAATGTCATAATTGTTTTGTTTTTAAGATGTGAAAATACTGAAGTATAAAAGTGCTGCTGAAGTGCTTGGAGCAGGCACCTAGTAACCTAGTTCTTTCTTTACATGGAAGGGGGTTGAGGCTTTATTATGCTTTGTCCCTTAAGGAGGTAGCCAGAGGAATTAGGGCATGCTAAGCAAAGCTCCAGAGAGCCATATAGATATGTTTATGCCAATATTTGCACAGGGAAAGCTCTTTTCCCACCGCCTCTCCACAACAGAGGTGTCTGTCTCCAGATTGGGAAGGAACATTTATACCATAAGAATAGGCAGCACCAGTGAAGATGTTAGACATTTTACAAAAGAAACATTTATACCACAAGAATAGGCACCATAAGAATAGGCAGCACCAGTGAAGATTGTAGCAAATATTCGATTACAAATGAAAACAAAATCTCAGTTCTTCACCTCTTTTGAAGGTAGTGTGTGTTTTTTGGTTCACACACACACACACACACACACAAATAATAGCATATAAGCAAGGCATGGCCTATAAAGTGCTAAGTTAACCACAGAGATCAATCAATTTGGTTTGTGTTTTTTGCTCAAACAAACAAGCTAATCTGTGTAATTAAGCTAGCTGGGTAATTAAGAACATGTATGTGAAACAAGAGAGTTTCACGTGCACGGGTCTAGTCATTCGTCACTAACAAAACATACAAATGCTTACGCTGTGTTTCCTTTTCCCTTTTTTCCTCCCCTGACAAGTCCTTGGTACTTCTTTAACAGAGATGTTGGCAGGGCAAGACCCCCCAAGACCTAGTCTCTAATGAGAGATCCTTAAGCACAGCTACCACCCAGATGCACTTCACATGTACAGTTGTAGTCTCTTTAATGCATACTAAATTAAGGAAACAGTCCATAGAAACAGTTCACATTTTGCGTTTTCAGAACAGGCAGCAGATGTGAAATGTTATTTTTCAGTATTGGTATGTGGGGTAACAACGGTAATAATAATAATAATAATAGTAATATTTATTTATATAGCACTTTTCAAGCATTGAGCACAAAGTGCTTACAGACAAACATGAAGAGCATTTTTTCTATGCGCAAAGTGCAACAAAAGTGCTTCACACACAAGACCCAAACAAACAAATAACAAAAATGCCTAACGGAGGGGCGTAATCGCCAGCGTACCCGTCACACGTGAAACATACAACATGTGAAACATTCAAGACGGATAACAAACAAACAAACAAAAACAAATAATAAAATAAATAATTAAGACATTTTAAAAAGAAAACTCATGTTAACTTAGTCCAGTTGGTTGCATCTAGTTAAGCGGCTGAATAGTCCAAGGGCAATGATGAAGGCGCACAGCTGTGTCCAACCCGGAGGATTTAACGTTTTCCTGGCTGTCTGGAGAGCACTGGAAGCAATGAACAGTCTGAAGTCGTAGGTGATCCTACAGATCAGCAACTCGGTGAACATTGACAGCGACCGTTTCTTGTTCAGTGAGATCGCTGTCGTCAGAGTTCTTTAAACTTCCTTCTAACGTTAACGTTAGTCTACTCAATCCAGACTCCAGGCAGCAGAGCATGGCAGCTCGCAGGTCAATCCAGTGGTCGCGGCAGTGGAGAAATCCCTTTCCGAAGCGCAGCGCCGTTCACGGATGGATTACACCAGAGGCCCAGGACAAAAGCCAACGCCAACGTTAGCCATGGCTAGGTCCTCAGCTCTTAACGTCACAGCATCAACAGAGTTCAAATAAAGGACTAAGAATAGTCAGCAAATAAAGGACTAAGAATAACACAAAAACTACCCAAAAATAACGCAAATAAAGAGAGAATACATTTAACTAGACAAAAAATACAAAAAAATAAACAGAACATTACATAAAATTACAAACATTACATAAAAACAAACAAAAACATGATGCCAGACGGAGCGGCGTGTCTCGCCAGCGTCCCCTTAACCCAGCAACCAGTAAAGGTACTACTAGGCTACTAGCACAAGAACAAACACATTTTTCTGTGGTCCTTATAGCATCATTTCGTAAGGACGCAAAGAACATAATAATTATATATCAGATACAAGCATAGCTGATATTACCCTTCATACATTAAGTTCACAATAAATAAACATTCACAAAGTAAGAAGGCCTTCCAGCATGCTGTATACTGGGCTATATGTTGCCAACACTTATGCCAGCAGGGTGCTTACAGTTGCAGAGTAATCCATAGGCCCTCTATATTCCATATTTCTCTATGTTTTTTCAATGTCCTTTTTGTGGCATCATTCTTTCTCAAATGAATACATCTTCTTCAGAGTTTGTCCTGAATGTTACGTAAGTGTGTCATTGTAATTACATTATGTGCAGCATCGTTCCAAAGAGTGTTTAAAGTGAGAAAAGAAAGTACATGATGCACACATTTTTCTTCTTCTTTTGTTTGTATTTTTTGACTAATCTCTCGTGGGGTTTGCTGCTTTTTTACCGAGTCTTTGTGTGAGTCATATGAAACAGATTTAAAGTCCGAGGGATTTCTCTTTTCTGTGAGGATAGGTTAGACTAGGAAGCAGAACCATTGTATATATCCGATGAGCTGGAACCCCACATGCAGATTGTATAGAGAGACTCATGTCCTTCAGGGATAACTGGAGTCGTTTGTGCAGGTCTGCAGGAGGATGAGGACACAGAAAACTCAGGGTAGATGTTAAACTGAATCAGCGGATGTTAGTCATAGGGTTGATTGTGTAGTGAATCAGTAGATTTTACAAAGGATTTATCACATTAATCATTTGCAATTACCAGAGGTCAGCATATTATTGTTTGTGAGTGTGTAAATTTTATGACTTGTTCTGAAAGACTTCAGGCACCAAGGTACCAACAATTGGCCTTTTGTCTAACAGAGTCTGAGTGAGGCTATATCTTTTAGCGGAGGAACTTTGGTGTCTCAGTATTGAGGTCTGTTTAAAATGTATGAGCTCATGTCTTTTATGGACTTCAGGGATTTCTCGTGTAAATACCAATGTTTTCAAGCCTATTCAGAAACTATCAGCGAGCAAGAACAATCCATCCTGAGTAGTAACACCGAGAGAGAGAGAGAGACTTTTCAAACGATTGTGTAACGATTTTTTAAGAGACCAAGAGCAGAGGTAGGATCTGGACCATCAAATGTGCTGTAGGTCATAGAGAAGGAAAGAGGAGAAAAATGACTATGCATAACACAAGTAGATACACTACTCTATGTTCCCTTCATTCTCTGGGAAGCATCAGAAAATGTCTGTCCAGGTGACTGTGAAGGCAACATTTGTGAAGGATCACTGGTTTACTTTCGGGGCCCTCTTTCGGAGTTACTCAGATTAGCGGCTCAAATGTCAGCATTTAATACGGCTGTAAAGGACTGCTCTGGTGACCTCACAGAAAATTAAGCACACATTACCTTGACAACAGCACTTTACAAAAAGACCCTGTTAGAAACAGAATACCTCTCCTCCATGAGCAAGCTGCCATGATTATCACGTGATACACATGGCAATATACTTAGAGGAACCGTTTCCTGCTAAAGCGTTCATTTACATCCAATCTGGGAGGGCTTTTTGCCCAGTAGCAAAAGCCAGTCAGTAAAACATTTACATTTAAATAATATTTCAATGTATATGTTTTCACATCATTTTAATAGAATTTATCTTAACTGCTTGTCATTGATTGCCTGATGAAACAGAAAGGCCTTGACTACAAACATGAGAGCAAACACTGGTGTTGGTCTGAATTGTTTATGTTTTTTAAGGCTGTTGCTCCCATTCGGGCAGCCTGCCAGAGTAGGCCAAACCTTGCGGGGCTTTGCCGAGCAGACACACAATTTAGAGTCAGTGACAGTACTCAGGCAGAGGTCATCATAGTGATCATACTGAACAACTCATCTCAGATATAGAAAACCAACATCACCTCGACCGCAACTGAGTCTCTTCCTCAGAGTTCTTTGATGAGAAACATACTTTGGCCCCATTTTAACTGTAGTATTTCACTTCATAAACCAATTGTTTGTCCAAACACTTTAACCATTATGTTATCCTTGGGCTATTCTTTGACACTGGTATTTAGTTTGTGGAAGTCAAACAAAACCCTAGTCTGTGTTTCCACGTGTTCGAACTGATGAAGTTAACAGTCCATTCTGTCTCTGGTTGCAAAACCAGTTTTCCAGCTGTTACACACAGTTATCCTTTTTTCCATCGGCACTCTCTCTGCTCACTGAAGCCCGACTCTAGTATGACCAAATGATTGACCCTGCATGTTCTCCCACCTGTATGTGTTTGTAGTCTTCCTGTGCTCCTGGCTGGCTGGGGCTTTAGAGGAACGTCTGCTGCTCAGTCCCTAGCGACACCCATCTGAATTAAAGAAAGGCTGGGTGATGCTGAGGTCATGGGATTGAACAGCGCACATGGTTATTGCAGTTTTTCAAGGTAGATGGTCTTAAAAATCAGCACAATGGAGGAATTATTCACCAAAGGTATCAATAAAAGTTAAATAGGCGGATAAGAGATTCATCGTGGATATGGATAATATTTGTATGGTATATTGCACAGTTTATGTGCATATTTAAAATAAATAAATACCTGGATATACAGCCTACAGAGACTTAACAAATCATCTGTTCATATTCAAGTTCAGTATGTAAAATTGTCATTGAACAATTACTGAACATCACTATAATCAAATCCAACCCCTAACCTTAACCTTAACCGTAATGTGTAGATACCAGAGTGTCATAATATCTGATAATCTGACCATCTGTAAATAGTCTGTGGGCAGGCAATCCAGGTAAAGTGCAACCAAAAATAGAGATAGTTATCTTCCAAATAGAGTTCCAATCTATTAGGTCCATTCCACTTACATTTTTGGAGCTCAATAATATTCAACCAAAAAGCAATAGTCTGATTATCTAGAGCGACAATCTCTGCAGGTCTGACACTGGATTATGGGTGGCAGTGTCATATACAGTAGCGAGGTCCCCAGGCTGCAATCACACGGATTACCTCTGGGATTAAGGGCCTGGGATGCTATTCCAGATTTTACATGGAAGACATAGCACTCTTATTCCCCCCACTGCCTCTTCTATTGGTGTGTGAGTCATTGCCCTGGAGTGGAATATGAGGCAATCTGATGATGAACAGTGCATGATGAAGTATCTGATGTGCACCTCAAGAGAGGAAGTCCCAAGACAGTCAGAGGAATCCATCTACTATCACTGAAAATGTTTAGTTACTTTGACAAAATTAAAGGGTTGCCATAAAATGAGATGAATTGATGTATTATGTTGTAGTTTATATAAATATGTGCAAATTTGTTGACATTTCTGTAATGGATGTAACTAACCAGAAGCAATGCAGTTGCCTTAACATTAACATTTATAACTCACATTTCTACTTTTGTCCAATGCAACTTACAATGAGAGTTGACATAAATGGCCCTATCGTCGTAGTCTAAAGTGCATGGTCACTAGTCAAAAGCGTATTCAAATATACTAGTAGGATGTCCAGTCCACATTGGGAGTGTTTTCATTATCAAACGTCTGGCGGATGGCGCAACAAGGCGTTCCTAGGTTTCTTTATCAGTCATGGGTGTGTTTTTGGCGTAGCATTATTTATAAAAAATATAAATGTAAATCAAATGTAAAGGTTTATCGGCCAAGTATACTTGTGTATACAAGGAATTTGGTCTCTGCATTTATCCCATCCATACATAATGCTTGTGTTGCCATTGCTTCATGCTCCCTGACCTTTTGAAGAACTCTTTGTTCATGCGTTGGGGAATGGGGAGTGTATTTGATGTAGGTTATTATCCCACAGCTTGACAGCTCTACAGGTATTATGTATAGTAATCCATGATACAGGGCAAGCCAATAGGTGGTGCTGTGATGGATTTGGAGAGATACCGCATGCCGGTTAAACCTCTGGGCTTACTGAAGCACTATATATGCCCTGGTGACATACTGTATTGCCAGAGAGCAAAGACTTTGGTACCATCTGTTCTGGGAACAGTTGGGTCACAGATGGGTCTCAGATTCTCAAAGTTTCCTGAGAGAGATTGTACAGAAAACTATGTAAACTTGCAATCTCATGCAAGTAATATGTCATGTTAGGTCTGCAAGTCTGTATTATACATAGTTCATTAGTAGGCAGAATATAAAAGAACAAAAGTGATTACTAACCCCTTCCAGTGTATGGAGAAATTGACATTCTGCTGGCTAACTCTGTTTTTAGTCTGGTAAATATTATTATGTTTATTATATCTATTACAAGATAATTACTTTAAATCTAAACATCACACACAGGGAAAAAATGTTTGTTGTCTGTCCTGAGGAAGTCTTCTTTTAAATTGTGCATCCTTGGCCTCCTTTAACCAAATGTAAAACCGTTACCAGATTGTACATCCTCATGGAATTCTGTTCCATATGTCGAGGCAGGGAAACCAGCGGAGGTTTTGTGTGTGAAGCAGTCAACTGGAAATGGTTTCAAATGAGGTTTCAAAAGAAGATGTGAATCTGGGTCAAGCTATGTCCTGGCCATAATTACGGTTCACTATCAAATGTTTGACTGAGTCTGGATAAGGGGATTAAAATCTGCCTCACATAATATATTCCATAGTGTGCCATGAAGGTGATAAAAGGTTGATCACTAAAATTGATGAAAATTGCCCACAGTGTTTTCTTTGTTGCATAACTGCAAATAAAAGACTGTCATGTACAGAAGTGTGCTGTAGACTTGCGGAGACTATGCAGCAGTACTAACGAGCTGGCACTTTAGAGAGAGAATATCTCCTCTAAAATGGGCATAAATAATATTAAAAGAGTTTCATATGCAAATGGAACAGCAGAAGGTGTGATCCGGGGTCAGTGAAATAATTAACGGTGCCTCCTGTGTTACCAAAGGAAATCTTGGCGTCTGTGTTCCTCTAAAGACAGGGCTGGCTTCATCGTGGGTGCAAACGCTCCTCTGATGCCGAAGCCTCTGATGATGGCGCTGGGGGGAAATTAATGCAGATGAAGGCCATTTTCATGGAAGTACTCAGCAAAATGACAGTTGACTATACGGAACCGCACCAGGCACAGGTCTACCCCAAAGCTGGGCCCAATTAGAACACACTTACAGGAGAAATCTTGCCGATTTTTACATGGATCTTGATCGCTAGACGTCGTCGTTGAGTACTGTCGATAAGGAAAAAAACGACCAAAATCGGTGCTACCGAACTGGAATAGCTGCAGTTATTGGCCAGTGCTTCCAGTGAGCTATAATGATAGGTCTGGGGTCATCATCTACATGCGGTCTTAACAGCCTCAAAATGTCATTAAAAGTTCTGTGCAACATGAACAGGGTCCTTACGTGACAAAACAATGCGTTTTCAACTCATTTAATTGTGAAGAAACTGTTTGAATTCAAAGTTTGTCCTGTCACATACCATCATTTTTTTTTTCCCTATCGAGAGTGCTCGGCGAGGTCTAGCGATCAAGATCAATGTAAAAATCGGCCGGAATTCTCCGTTTACTTAAACTGGCAGACTTCAAAAACTGCCTGAGTTGTCTTATTCCATCAGTAGTTTCAGATATACACACAGGATAAGTATTACATTCCTAGTGCTATAGGTAGGGGATTTCCCACAGTCCCACAGTGGCTAATCAATAACCAGGCCTATTTTCCATTAAAAACAAAAAACAACAAAGCAACCTTTGTGGGCAAACAACAGCATCAACAGAGCAGCTTTCGAGAGCGTTTCACTGGGGTTATCAAGCAGACACCTTCCTTCATTGGTGCTTCATTGAATTAGGCCCACAACACCTCCAGCAGGCTCAGCAGTGGTGTTTGGTGTCCCAGACCCATCCCCTTTCACATTCATGATAGGTTCTTTACCAACAAATTCCTGATATAACTAACCGCACCACAGCATGCAGTTGTCTGAGACCACTAAACAGGACAGCTAATGTAGCTATATTGAGTGGACTGAAACAGAGATACTGGAATCACCATGCTAGTTGACACACTGAAAATGTTGCCCTATAACCGATGGTTCTAATGGCTCGTCATTTGATTAAGAGACAAACACGGAAGCCGTGGGTGTCATATTTCTTTCCCCTGGTGATTGGTGAAAGGCTGTAAGCTCTGTAATGGCCTCATTCTCAGCGGTTGCGTTAGGCCTGTTTTTGACGCACACAGAAACGGAGCGGTGAGACTCTGGCCATTGTTTGTCTTGTGGATGGTTTGAGCTCATTAGTCTCAGGGACTCAACATCGGAGCCAGACTGCCGTCCACCTTTAGCTGTAGCTGCTGTTTAGGTTTGTGTGGTTAAAATGACAACAACGTGAACAATAAGCTATCAGACAATGACCACTCTGTCCTTGTGGCAGCCGTAGCTAATGAACTGAACCAAATTAACTGAACCTGAGCTTGAGGTGCTCAGACTGCCACTTGAAGATGCTTGCAGCTTCCTTAATTCTGCAAATGCGATTTCTAAAAAAAAAAAACATCTTTCAAACAAGCAGTGAGTAACCAAGGCATTAACTGAATAAGTGAACAATGTGATAGGCCTCTTCTCATCAAGCATGGCTGTGTTAAACTTACGTTAAAGTCTAAAATGTTACTGAGCTAGACTTCTGAAATGATTGTATCAGCCTAATTTATGATGCAGACTAAGGAAGGAGGTATTTTTTAAATAGGCACAAAAAGACAAAGCAAAGCAGAAACCATTGCCTGGCACTAATCTTACTGACAGGAGCTGCTGTTTGATTTCCTCCTCAAGATGAGTGTGATCAGGCTCAGCTGTGGAACCAACTTTCGGATGACATTAAAAAGGCCCCAACTGTAGCCAGTTTTAAATCTAGACTTAAGACCAAACTGTTCTCAGG
The DNA here is from genome assembly GCF_017589495.1 of Alosa alosa. Classification (NCBI taxonomy): domain Eukaryota; kingdom Metazoa; phylum Chordata; class Actinopteri; order Clupeiformes; family Clupeidae; genus Alosa; species Alosa alosa. The sequence continues at coordinate 10,255,796 of NC_063197.1, forward strand.
CGCTTTCTGCTAACTGTGCCGAAGTTACAAATTCTGAATCTGCCTCGATAATTATTCTACTTTGTCTTTTTATTACTTTTTTTACTACTTTTGCCTTTGTTTTTGCTTACTAATTATTCTTTATTTTTAAATGATTTTACCTTGTGTTTTATGTTTTCTTTTTATTATGATCTTTACCTTTTAACTATTCTTTGACTATATTGCCCTTCTATGCTTTTATTTGTTATTATCGTTTGGTTTTGTTTATGTAAAGCACATTGAATGACCTCTGTGTATGAAATGTGCTATATAAATAAACTTGACTTGACTTGACTTGACTTTATACTGCTCCCTGAAGAGAAAGAAAATATGCAAAATGTATTTCATAACAAAATATGCAAACTGTACTTCATACGTTTGGCAGTTCTGTCAGATGACACTCCAGGTATTTACTTTGTGTGGTGGACAAGAACTGCCGTTTTGTCATAACTGATTGGATATGTATGATTCTCATAACATAACATGATATGTTGTGTACAGATTAAAGTGTAGTTTATATACTGGCATACTACATGAAATATATTATTTCACTGAATCTCTTAAAAAGGCCCTTAAAGGCAACGTTATAGCAGTCAGTCTGGAGGGGCTTTCAAAGGCTGCGTGAAAAAGAAGATAAAAAATCACAGTGAGGGCTATTGGCATTGAGTGGTGTGGTGTGTTTTTGTGTGGTTTTGTAACTCAATCGATATTTCACAATACAGGACGCCATCATACATTTTCAGCCGTTCAATGCACACATACCGGTACATGGCCAGGTGTAAACCTTAAAAGCTCTCAATAGTCATTGGGCCCATGGATTCTAATCTCTTTTTTTTTGCTGTCTTTTTAGATGCTACCTGTTGGATGGAAAATCGAAAGGAGCATGGTTGAACCGCTCTAGTATCATATACGCAGGGACTGACAAATGGTCAGGAGATCCTCGCGTGTCCATTGTAACAAGTGTTGGGGACAAACATGAATATAGCCTTCAGATACAAAAAGTGGATGTAACGGACGACGGCCTGTATACCTGCTCGATCCAGAGTAAGCGCAACATACAGCCCAAGCACATTCAGTTAACTGTAAGAGGTAAGGTTGAATTTCAATCTCATTATTAGGTTTTTCTGCAAGGCTTTTCAGATGATCCCTATAAAAATGGTGTTTTCATATCAAGCACAGTTGTGGATAACAGAATTATAATGTGATTGTAGGAAATATATAACTTCTGAGCGTTATTGAAAGATTCTGCCTTGTATTAAAATGACTAAGGAACTCATAAGGGTTTTATTATGCATTGTATATTGTAGATTTAGGGTTATGTATTACAGTATATATAATGCCAATATTATCAGCAAATAAAATAGCTGTATTTGATTGTTGATAAAATACAGTATAATGTGCAGTAAACATCACGACACTTTACTGGATCCGTTTTTTCTTCTTCCTCCAAGTTATTCAATTCAGGGAATTTTTCCAGTTGATCGCGCAATTACAAAGACTGCTATGCAGTAAAATTCAGGTTGACAGCCATGTTTATATACATTGATTGGATCCATCGACATGGATCATACTCATGTGTTGACTGCTGCACATGGTGTCCTCTGGTTATAAGCCTTTTCCCTGTCCTGTCCCACCAACTGCTTTTGCAGTGTTTGTTTTTATAAAGGCATGCAAAAGGCCTTTTATTTTCATTTTATTTCTGTGGGCATGGTAAATGGTCGTGACCTTACAACAGTGTTTTTAAAGAGAATTGTGACTGTTCTGCCTGGTATGTTTTTAATTTCTCACCCATCAAATTTGACCCAGATACCTTTGAAAAGGAATCTCTGAAACCTTTTATAATAGGGCCTCCTACAGAGATAGGATTATGCAACATGCTGCACTTGACCTACTGTACATAGAACCCTCTATGATAAGCACTTTCCGTGAGTCGCATTCAAACTCAAATGTCTATATTTAATGCTTATGAATGCGTTTGCTTTAGGCATAATTTAGAGGTTGGGAGATGTGCCTCAAATGAAGGCAGCTACAATGATCTCTAAAGCCTGTGATCTCTAAAGCATGTGATACCATGTGAGAGCTGTATGTCCGATGTGCTTTACAATTATTAACATATACATAAAGTACATCAAGTGAATGAAGCAATTATGAGGATTCAAAATCCAACATGGACAATGAGTTTGGACATCTGAGGTGATTTAATGTAGAAATGTTTACACCTATACTTTCAATTCTGTGAGAATGTGGAGCCGTGAGGTATATGAAAACCATCTGGAGTAGTCTAAACACACACACACACACAAACACAAACAATAACACCACCTCAGCTCCAACTAATTGTTTACTCTTGGAGACTATTTTTTATTCATTTCATTTAATTTACCTTTGGTGCACTATAGATACAAATCTTATTATCTTGCCCAATCTTGTGTGTGTGTGTGTGTCTGGCTTGTTTGCTTGTCTTGCCACACATCAGATGTAAACAATGCAGCATTGAAAATATACCACTGTGACAGACACATTATGAGTCTGAATCTCAAATTATATCATTGTTTACCATCAATGGCCTGGCTACAGCCGGAGACCAACTTATGAACATATTATTCAGTGCACACAGGCCTATGAAATGATTTGAGATCAAATAGCTTGGCTGGGACCTGTAGAGAACCAGATGGGGAGCAAGCGTAGGTGTCAGAGTGAATGATTGAGAGAGAGGGAGAGAGGGATGCAGGGTTTAAGTGCTCAAGCCTCGTTAAGCCACACTGCCTTCTGAACTCTGTCCTGGAGAAAACATTTCAATCCTGATCTCTGCTGCCCACAGTTCTCTTCTGACCACAAGCTCTCCTCTCACTTGAGAAGGTTCTGGAAGTCCAGTGTGTATACTTTAAGTAGCATCGGTTGGAAATCTAACCCGTACAATCATGCCAAGAATCATCCCATCAAATAAGTGTTTTTTTGTTTTGTTTCTTTATCTATACCTTGGACATGGCATACAATGAAGCCAGACCAAAAAACTAATTTATTACAGATATTGCAATTTCCTAAATAAGGTGTAGGCTAATATCAGACCATTTCCCTGTCTGCTATTGTTGTTTTTGGACCAGAATCAGACGCAAAGCAAAGGCCAGTACAGTAGACCAGTATACAGTTCTGGAAAAGTTAAGCGACCACTGCACATTTTTCTGATGTCATCCTAGGGTTGCTGAGTGACATTCAAAAGAGCTAATGGTCATATTCAAAATTAAGAGACCGCTCATCAACTCATTTAAATTTCACTCAGCAACCATAGGATGACATCAGAAAAATGAGCAGTGGTCACTTAATTTTTTCCAGAGCTGTATTATTATTCCTTAATGGTGTTAATGTAGAAACTACATGATACTTTGTGGTATTACTTTATGAATGAAATAGCAATGCCTGTAGCATCCACTATGCTTTTTGGAATTAATTCAAGCGGAAGTCAACTGGAGTCATCGGGCATGGCACTGGATGACACTGGGGTGAGTGAGTCATGATTGCTGATAAATCACAGGCACGTCCATGACAAGTGGTCGCATTGAGGAAATGGTAAATGGTCTGTTTTGCTGGCAGTGGTCCATCACTTGCTAATGTGGAATGTGCTTTTACCATATAAATCGCTACTTCAAAAAGGAGTCTAGTTCGTGGGTGCATTTGCTTTGCCAGACTCAACAGTTGAGCGTGATTACCAGACGTTGTTGAAATAATTTTGTAAAAGGGAAACAAGGATGTGCCTTTTAGTCTTTTCTTTTAAACCCAATTCATCTTGTGATTTATGGGGAGATATGGGCCCAGCTCATGTTAGTATGTGCTAAAGAAGAGCTATTCAGCTAGAATCACTAAAGACCATTCATCCATTTGACTATGTGTGGGTGCAAGCACATACCAAATTCTCCGTAAACCCTACCATTGCAAAGTTTAACAGAATATCTCTGCATTCATGTTGTTGATATATAAATGAGAGCAAACCTGATATAGTGAAACACACAAGGCCTCAAAACGTTATGTAATACTAAAGTTTATTATGAAATGTGCAACAAGAAAAGTGATTCAAATGTGGTCATTATTCCTAAAATGATATAAAATGAATTTGAGGGAATTAGAAGTTTAATCCTAGCTTGAGCAGACCCTCACAGAGTGCCTGTAATGCAGTTAGGAGTGCAGTTGCCCTTGTGTTTCACTTGAATGGGCGTTTTGGAACATGTGAAAACATTACACAGGGCATAATACTCCTTCCTCCAGTGCATTACATTACACAGGGCATAATACTCCTTCCTTCAGTGCATTACATTACACAGGGCCTAATACTCCTTCCTCCAGTGCATTACACAGGGCATAATACTTCTTCCTCCAGTGCATGACACAGGGCATAATACTCCTTCCTCCAGTGCATGACACAGGGCATAATACTCCTTCCTCCAGTGCATTACACAGGGCAGATTATGCAGCAGTGCTAGATTTCCCAAATGGTGAGGGGCAGACAACAAATATGATGTCAGATTCTGTGTTTTTAGACTTTGGGGTGGTCATGAGCTGGTATCAGAACTGTATACAGGAATAATTGGCTACATTTTGTAGCACTCTTTGTTACCTGGCTGCTGCAAAATTATTGGATTGAGCCTGTCTTCCTGTATAAAAGATCCTCTTTCAAATGCTTGAAAGCGAGACAGTCTAGTTGTGTGGAGTTTCCTTTTGGAGTCATATTTCCACCGCATATTTGATTTATAGTTGACTGTAAATAAAAAGACAGATTGCATTGATGAGTGTAAGGTGAAGTGCATCATAACACACTTTTATAATAATCTCGTTCTGCAACACCCAGCAGATGCCAGGCTAGTGACAGGCTCCATCAAGCTTTGTGATCCTTGGCCTCTTCATATTTACAAATAATTTACCATAAGCCATTGGAATCATTTAGACAATCAGATGTTTAAGTGGTCTTGATGGGTTCAGTGAGTTGCACTTGATGGTAGTCATAAACATTTAAGCTAATTGGTGTGATATCTATTAATGATTACTTTCAACCAAAAGAAAACATGCAGTCCCCCTGTTCTGGTCTTGAACAGTCTTGCTACCAGATGTTAGTCTATTCTGTGACATATTCTGAATGCCATTGTATTGTTGGTAACAATAACTGGTAGATGTCTTTTTGAGCTTCATTTTCTCTGTGTATTGAACTGTATCTAAGTCTGTTTACGTCTGTTTCTCATCACAGACGAGATGGTAGAACTAGAGGCTTATCGAGAGAGGCATTTGAGATCACATAAGTAAACATTTCCAGTATTGTTAGGCATCTGCTAGGTACTGCTATTCCCCCTGTTCAGTACAGCTCTAGTCAAAAGGCAGGTTTGTAATACCAGTCAGATTTGTAAGTCCTGATAGTCCATTCAGGGCCATGGTTGTGAGCCATATGTCAACTGCAGAACAATGTGCTTGTCTGAATGAAATCATTCACTCACACACAATGCATGAATATGCACAGTACCCTTATGCAACATAGATCAATTGAATATGAAATCATTTTAATAATGACAATTGCGTTCATTGATTAGTGCACAGAGACTTCTGTAAGCACATGAGCCAAGGGTGTAAGAAAATGCATCAAACATTCAAGCTCATGTTCTCGTGATGAGTTTGGCCCCACGGGGAACCACAGATAGTTCCTTCACAGCTACATCCCCTCTCTAAACACCAGGAAGTGACAGGTCTCAGCATAAGAAAACGGTCCACCAGCTGTGACTATTAGATGAACAAATACACAGATATCATCTTCACCAGAGTAAACACTAACAGCATCTTGTTCCCAGTAACGTCTGCTGATGTTCCGGAGCCCAGCTAGCTCCACTGGCGGTTGCAGTGGAAGACAGGTGGGTGCATAATAAGCCCTCAAAAACTTGCCACTTGTAATTTGATTTTCAAAATTGATTTTGAGACATTTTTTTTTTTTTATCAATGACTCAAGCTTATGTTGACAATGCATTCCCATTCCTGGGTTCACCTATTCCGCAAGTGAGTCTATCAGAGCGACACAGAGGAGCATGCTTGGCAAGGTGCCCTGTCAGAGGCCTGTTATGCTTCGCAGGGATTAGGCCCCCAATCCCTAGGCAGTATTTGGAGATCCTAGTCCGATACCTTCCCAAACACGCTCTTACCCTCGAGCCTCACGGCTGTAGCGGCAGGATAGAGGAGTCGGCAAAGCCGGAGGTGGGATGCTGAGCCTCCGCCGCTGGAATGACAATGATGCAATAATGATATATGGATAAAAATGTAGCGGTGCTATAAATATCTAAACAATCCGGAGGACGAGGTGCGTGGGTTTGGGGTATAAAAAGCCCCAAGCCTTATGAAGAACTTTTTTCGGGGGGAAATGATTGCAGTACTGATCTCTGACAACAGCACAGCTGGTTGCCTCAGTTAGCTCCGTGTTTCCTAAACATTATCTAGACATCAGCGCCATTCAACCATATACTTTGTCAAGAAAATATTAGGAACAGTGCAGCCTGTGGAGCAGACTAATTGGAATGACGCCACACATTTTTTCATGCTGAAATGAACAGGGTGACGCAAAAAGCCATGGGTGCTTTTCTTGGCCAAACACTGGAAGCCTGGACCAGCACCATTGCTAAGACTAATTGTAGTTTTTTTTAAAGCATGAATAGCTACAATACAGTACAGATATGTCGAGAGCAAATTATTCTAGAGGGGAATTCTTATGAAACAGTCACCTTATTGTCATGAGGTAGCTTCCAGGACATTTGATTGTCTGTGTTAAAAAAAAGACAATTGATTAATGGTACCGAACAGCATGGGCTCTGCAGTAAAAAGAAGACTTTTGCTTTAGTTGCTCATTCATAATTGGATTCCAGGCCTCTGTTGATAGAATGAGAGAATAAACTCCAGTCAACTGCACGCAGTTGCCACACTCTGAATTCATTTGCGCAGAGACTAACACGCACCTTTATAAAATCTCTGGAAACTGTGATTTCATCAATATCAATACTGCATAGCCATAATTGCTTTTTGATACCCCAATTCCAACGTGTTTCTGTAGATTACACCGTATTCATTCTGTAGATTACACCATATTCATCTTATATCAATATGCATTAGTAATACTCCCCCCTTCTGAGGCAAAGGATTTTGTCTGGACAATGTTTATGCTGAGGCGATACAGAACACTCCCTTAGCTGTCAGGCTTTAACAAAGCACACCCATCACAGACTGGGGGCGAAATGACAGCCACAGTGCCTGGCGCAAAAGCCCAATTCCATTCAGTTTTACCGCACTTGCTCTTTGTACTACACTTGGCTAATCATACCTGTCAATCAAACATTATGCTGTGTGTGTGTGTATGTGTGTGTGTGTGTGTGAGTGTGTTTGTTTGTGTGTGTGTGTGTGTGTGAGTGTGTTTGTGTTTGTGTTTGTGTGTGTGTGTGTGTGTGTGTGTGAGCGTGTATGTGTATATGCCATGCGAGTGTGTTTGTTGTGTGTGTGTGTGTGTGTGTGTGTGTGTGTGTGTGTGAGCGTGTATGTGTATATGCGATGCGAGTGTGTTTGTGTGTGTGTGTGTGTGTGTGTGTGTGTGCGTGTGTGTCAGGGCCAGCTACAGGGTGCAATGACTTCTGCACATTCGTAATGACAACTGTTGCAGCTTCCCAGTACGATCGTGCCTGACACTAAATTCATCTAATTTGATGCAATCAAATACTCTGAACCTTTCCTGTTTATCCTGGTTTTGGTTTTATACCTCAAACCCATTCACACAGTGTCACAATCTGAGTCAAGAGTACTGGTCAATTCCCAAAGACATTGCTCTTTTGCCCCATTAACACAATGCTTGGGTGTCTGAAGCTGAATAGACAGGGGTTATGGAGGCGGATTGGGATGCAGAGACTGAAACTATGAGATTCTAAAAAGTACAAAGTAAAAAACACAATCATGTAGCCTGACGAGCCAGACCCACATTAAAATGTAGGGTCTGGGCACTCACCGTTCGCAGTGCTCAGTCCGAGGGACGGGATAATCGGTTGTCTTTCAAATTCCCTCTGCACGCAATAGGACAGCGCTATGAGTCCCATGCGCTTTCCCACCAGCGGAGCAAGTTGGCTAGTTCAAACTTTTGGCAACTTAAAAAAAGCTTAACTTGTCACACTGTTCGCCAACAGCAACAACCATCTTCTTTGTTTTCAAGTAGCAGGGAATTCAAGCCAAACCTGTCAACTCTGCCATCAATCATTATGTTAAGCCCACCTAACAACTCTATACACGATTTGATTGGCCTGACAGAAGTTTAATTTTTCGAGCTCACAAGCCAACGGAGAGTTGCTAGACTAGCCCTGGCAGCAATTTGCTGCCACTAGGGTGCGTCTAGATTTCCAGGCTAACAATCATGTGCATATACTTTAGAATGTACCGTAATTTCCTGACTGTTCACCAATGTTTATACATTGATTTAGCAAAGAGAAGGAAGTTATGGTCGAACTGCCTGTGACTGTTTAGCTTGGTTTGGCAATGTCATAATATAAACTACACATAAGTCACACCTTACAGTAATTCTACCACTTGAATGAATGCATGTCCTACAACTAAACCGATGTTATACATAATATCCACAGTTTGCTTTACAATGAGCTAAATTAGTCCACAACACTGGGGTATTGGAAGCAAATTAGGTTGGTAATGTACATAGTTTCAGCATGAGTCAGACATATTTCTTCATAACCGTTGTGTTAGTAAAAAGATTGAATCTACTGTGAATTAAAAACTACATGTAAAGTGGGACTGTCAGACACCAAACAGGACGAGGACCACAAAAGCGTCACGTTAGAAAGTTTATTTAAGGGTTGGGGTTACAGGGGTTTCAGGGTTCGGGAGTTCCAAGAGTCTGCGTGTGTGTGTTCCCCAATAGCCGAGCAGCAATGGCAGGAGCTGGATGATCCGGGAAGTCCTGGGGAAACACACACACAACAGCAATTGAAAGCGAAGCAGCAGTACAGTCAAGGGCTAGGCTGTATTCGTAGAAAAAGAGACAGAAGGCAGGTCAAGATTACCGGGGCTGGAGATCAAAGAAGCAGTCGGCGGGTCTGGGTTCACAGGCAAAAGAGTCAGAGTCGTTTTTCCAAGACAGGCAGGTAACTGGTGCGGGTTTGCAGGCGATCTGACAAGTGTGGACTGAAAAGCAAGGCTTTAAATACAGGGCATGATGAGTGGTGAATGCAGTGCAGCTGGTAGGTAAAACAAGGGTGAGGCAGAGCAGAGCAGGAACAGGTGGAGGTCATCAGACTTCAATCAGCGTGTTACCAGGCAGAGAGAGCTCATGACAGAACCCCCTAAGGGGCGGCCCCAGAAGTCCCCAAGAGTGACACCACGTCGGGGGGGGCGGAGGGGGATCGGTGGAGGGCTAGAATTCCTCGGCGGACCAGTGAAAATCCTCATCCTCGGAGGGAGCTGGAGGGTTGTGGACAGAAGACGGGACAGGTACCCGAGACAGGGTCAGGCACAGGACAGGAAGCCGGGCGGGCAGGGCGGTTAGGGACCCCTCTGGGGCTGCCCCTCCGGACTGCAGGTTGATCAGGATGCAGGCGGTGGAAGTCGGCGATGAGTGTCCGGTCCACAATCCGACTGGCTGGCACCCAGGTTCTCTCCTCAGGCCCATAGCCCTCCCAGTCGGCCGAGATACTGGAGGCCCCTACCTGCCGCCGTCTGGACCCGAAGCAGGCGTCGAGCGGTGTACACCAGCCCACCGTCCAGGCGAGAGGAGGAGGAGGAGGAAGCAGCCACGGGGACCAGCGGGCTTTCATGCGTCGGCTTGACTTTGAAACATGGAAAGTAGGGTGCACCCTCATGGAGGTTGGCAACTGAAGCCGGACTGCGGTTGGGCTGATGACCCTCTGGATAGGGAAGCGGGCGAGGAATCGAGGTGCCAGTTTACGCGATTCCACCCGCAGTGGGAGATCCTTGGCTGACAGCCACACCTTCTGGCCAACACGGTAGGCGGGTGCGGGCGATCTTGACAGTTAGCCCCAGTGGCATAGCTGACAGCTGACTTGAGTGGCGTGGCACGAGCTTGTGACCAGGTACGACGGCAGCGGCGGGCATGGCGAGGGCAGGCGGGCAGGACACATCTCCCTCCTGGCTGGGGAACAGGGGGCTGGTAGCCATACACACACTGGGAAGGTGACATACCAGTGGCAGAGCAGGTGAGGGAGTTGTGAGCATACTCTATCCACGTCAGTTGTTGTGCCCAAGCCTGGGGTTTTGCGAGAAACCATGCACCATGGCGCCTTCTCCAGCTCCTGGTTTGCCCTTCCGGATTGACTATTGGACTGGGGTGGAACCCAGAGGTGAGACTCACTGTGGCCCCTAGAAGACAGCAGAACTCCTTCCAGAATGTAGAGGTGAATTGCGGACCTCGGTCAGAGACAACATCCCTGGGCAGCCCGTGTAGATGGAAGACATGATCAAGAACAGCCTGGGCTGTCTCTGGCAGATGGCAGTTTAGGGAGGGGAATGAAGTGTGCCATCTTGCTGAACCGGTCAACCACAGTGAGAATGACCCGTCATCCCACCTGATGGTGGGAGGCCAGTTACAAAGTCCAAGGAGACGTGGGACCAGGGTCGTGTGGGCACAGGCAAGGGCTGGAGTAAACCCAGGGGGGGCAGTGGAGGACTTGTTCTGATTGCAGGTGGGGCAGGCACGGACGAATTCTCGGACATCCTTTTCAAGGAAGACCACCAGAAGCTGGGCAAGGAGATGGCAGGTGGCCCGGAGCCCGGTGGCAGGCAAGGCGGGAGTTGTGTCCCCACTGTATGACCCGGGACCTCAAATTCTCTGGGACGAAGAGACGACCGTCTGGGCATGCACTGGGACGGGGATGGTCACGGAGGGCCTCTTGAATCTCCTCCTCGATATCCCAGGTCAGGGCAGCTACGACGCAGGGATCAGGCATAATTGATGCAGGTTCCTGGGAAGGGGCGTCATCCTTATGAAACTGGACGGGAGAGAGCGTCCGGCAGTGTTCCGAGAACCTGGGCGGTATGACAGGGTGAAGTTGAATCTGGTGAAAAACAAGGCCCAATCGAGGTGAGGATTGTGGAGACGGAGCCAAGGGTAGCCCAGGATTAGGGGTTGGCCTGGAGAGCTGAGCAGGTGGAAGCGGATGGTCTCTGTGGTTTCCTGACACCATCATTGAGATGGGGGCTGTGATGCTGGTAACTGTGCCAGTACGTGACCGCCCAGGGCCCGGCTGGAACAGGTGGACAAGCGATGGCTTTCCAAGCCCAGCTGACGAGCAAGTCCTGTGTCAATAATGTTTGCTTCTGCGCCCAGAGTCCACCAGGGCTGCCAGGGTGTGGGTGGAATCAGACAGGTGAAGACAGACTTGGATGAGGGGTTTACGGCTGATGGAGGGCTGAATGTTCATTGAGCTCATCCGATTCCTCCTACATCTGGTGAGCTCCGGCCTTTTGCTGGACAGGTGGCGACACGGGATGACCATCACCACCACAGTACAGGCACAAGTTGGAGGTGATGCGTCGCTGGCGCTCTGCAGGGGTTAGGGAGGCCGATCTCCATCGGGTTCAGACTGGTCCGCTGGCTAGACGGTGTGGCAGGTGCGGACAGAAGGGCAGTTGGGACACTCCGTGTGCTGGTGGATGGACTCTGGCGCCCTCTCACGACGGGCGGACCTGGATCCTGCGGTCGGCGCGGACAGCCAGAGGCTTCATCAAGAGTGGGGGTTGATCATGGGGAAACCAGCTCGCCCTTTATGTAGTCCGCCAGGCTGTGGAGGAAGGCATCCACCAATGCTTCCATGTTCCAGGAGCTCCGACTTGCCACAGTTCGGAAGTCAATGGAGTAATCCGCAACAGTCCTTCTGCCTTGGCGAATACTCAGGGTCCGAGATGCCTCGGCTGTGGTGGATTCCAAATCAAATACCTTGAGCATCTCCTCTGCGAATAGGTTGAAGGTTGCACATGCTGGGGTCTGGCGCTCGAACTCCGCCGTTCCCCAGAGTCCAGCTCGGCCGCCAGGTGAGTGATCACATAACCGACCCTCGCCCCTTCAGTGGCAAAAGTCCTGGGTTTGCAGGGTAAACTGGACACGGCAGCTCGTCAGGAACGCCCATTACCTGGGTTGGGTCGCCGCTGAACCGCTCTGGATTGCCGATCCTGGGTTCTGGGGCTCCGCAGCCACGCAGCAGTGGACTGGGCAGGAGACTCGGGTGCTGGGCGGGTGAGCAGGCTGGCTGGGGCTGGGCGGTGGGAGCAGGCAGAGGAGAAAGGTTGGTGAGAAGTTGAATGATCATTGCAAGTTGTTGCTGTTGCTGCTGGAACTGCTGAAGCTGTTGGTAGGCGGCTTGAAGTAGGGAGGCAATGTCAGCAGTGTTGCGGTTTGCCCCTCTCTCTGTCTCTTCCAGGCGTTGCATGGCGGTGGGTGGTTCTGGTTCGTCGGTTTCCATGCTGGTTCGACCGTCGGCGCTGGGTCCATGTTTGGTCAGATCGCACTGTCAGACACCAAACCGACGGAGGGACCACAAAAGCATCCGTTAGAAAGTTTATTTAAGGGTTGGGGGTTACAGGGGTTTCAGGGGTTCCAGGAGTTCCAAGAGTCTGCGTGTGTGTGTTCCCCCAATAGCCGAGCAGCAATGGCAGGAGCTGGATGATCCGGGAAGTCCTGGGGGAAACACACACACAACAGCAATTGAAACGAAGCAGCAGTACAGTCAAGGGCTAGGCTGTATTCGTAGAAGAGAGACAGAAGGCAGGTCAAGATTACCGGGGCTGGAGATCAAAGAAGCAGTCGAGCGGGTCTGGGTTCACAGGCAAAGAGTCAGAGTCGTTTTCCAAGACAGGCAGGTAACTGGTGCGGGTTTGCAGACGATCTGACAAGTGTGGACTGAAAAGCAAGGCTTTAAATACAGGGCATGATGAGTGGTGAATGGTAAACGAGGGTGAGGCAGAGCAGAGCAGGAACAGGTGGAGGTCATCAGACTTCAATCAGCGCGTGTTACCAGGCAGAGAGAGAGCTCATGACAGGGACTTATACCCGTCTTACATATTGCAATCAATACGATTCTAGCAACCTAGCTTGTTTTGCATATCTTACATATTGCAATTAATACGATTCTAGCTTGTTTTAAAAGGGGTGTGGTACTGAGAATCTTCTCTGTATGACATTTTGCCAGTCCAACGTATCATGGTATCATGTTTGTATCTGAGAAACAAAAATAGATTTTTTGATTTATCGTCACTGAGGATGCAGTGAAGACACTGAAGAGTGGAATTCTGGATGAACCCTCACAGAGAATAAAACCTGATTGGATGAAATCCATTTTCATGCTGCCTAAATGGAAGTGTGCAAACTCTCATCAGTCAATGAAATATTCAATAGGATATACTTCCATTATTTATTTATTTGGTTTTGACAAACACACAAACATGCTGTTTAAGTACACATTTTATGTTTTGTGCAAATTGTTACCCAAACTTATTAAACTCATTAGAATGTTTGTAATTAATGATACTTTATCAAGCCAAACAAAATGACATTTTCTTTAAAATGCTAATGAATGGAGGAATGGAATGGATTAGTGGAAGTGGCTATTTCATGTATGTTCAGAATTTGGTACTGGCATTGATATTTTGAAGTATTTATTTAAACTAAAAGCATATTGTCTCCAAAATGTATCTGCTACTGTTTCCATTGTTTGTTGAGGCCTAAGAAGGTGCAACAATGTTGTCTTCATATGGTAGAATAATTTAAACAGGGGCACTTACCTACCCATTGTTTATGCATGTAAAAAAGCATTTGTGTTCAGAGTACTACCAGCTAATCACCAAGATTGTCCCGAAAATAAAAGGGAGTGCTTTAAAATGTGTGCTTGACAAGATGTACCTTTTATTGCTTTTTCTTTTTTATAAACCCAGGAGGTGACCCAGAGATGGCTAACACACAACGCTCTTTACCTGTGAAGAGCGCTGTGCAGACAGCCTGTCATCTGTTTCAATCAGTGCTGACCTGCACACTCCCAAATTGCCATTTGCTACACACTTTGCAGAAAAGGAAAGAGCAAACAAGCAGACTGAAGTAAAAGCTGAATCAAGGGAAATTGCATCTTTAGTCAACCCCCCTCCTCCAGATCTTCTTCTGCCTTTGACAGTTTTAAGTTATTCCTTTGACCTGGCAGATCATCTTCTTGTGTGTATATTTGAAATAAAGGGACATAAGTAGGGCGGCACGCTGTACTTTTTCCTGAACATAACCGGCACCAAGCTTCAGACTAATGTGGTGTTGTGTTCACTGCAGGGCCAGTGGAGCCTTTTCATCAAGGAAGAATGTCATTGATTAGCTGGAAATCATACCAACCATATTGCCAAGGGAACAATGACCTCAGATGAATAATGAAAGAAGAAAGAGGGCTTTTATTACATCTCCAAAATATACATTCTTCCCTTTAAGAATAGTTCAACAAAGGGAAATCTAACTGTCTGAAGTCAATGCCAATTTTCATAGAACATAATATACATTTATCCTAAGCCTAGGCTAGTAAGCATATGGTCTCCAATCAGTAGTTAAAACTAGGACTACAGGTTCCATCTAAAATCCTTCTCTGTGGTTTTTACCTTTGCCAGATAATTGGCATAAATAAGGACAAATTTAGTGTTATTTGTTGGTTAGTATGAGGACCGCTAACATTATGGCCATTTTCACCTAAATGGCTGTTGCTGAGTGTGTTTGTAGCGTAACATTTGCAGGTTGCGGCTCCGTGCTGCCAGTAAAAGGTTGGGAAATGATTTCAGCACAGGCAACCTTCACAACACATCACGCCCCTAATTGGGCATAAAAATATCACAGCACCAACACGGCTGGCCAGTCCCCAGCACGCTTTACTTCCTGTGTGCAGAGGCACAACCCCAGTGGAAGCAAGCTGGAACCTGTGAAATCCTTTTGTTTTAGAAAGCCTGCCTCCCTTCATGTCCACGTTTGGCTTCTTCCTTGTGTTGGTGTGTTGGTGTCTTTGTTAGTTCAGTAGCAGTAATACTGTACATTGCCTCTCCATCTAGCACACATGGCTGTATTTACAGAGGGATGATAAACAAAGGAGGTTTGAGTATGCTTTGTGACACTCTAGGTAAAAAAAAGAAAAATGTTTACTGTACACAAAGTCAGAGGTTATAATTAACTAGGGGAAAATGATTTTTTTACTTAAGTACAGAAAAACAAATGGTAATGTAGTGTGTGTTTTGTCCATAATTTATAGGAACCGGAATGAAACAACATTCACTGTTGGTTGTGTAATGTAGATATACATTAGGATAGCCACTTCAGTGCTCGAGGCCACAGGAGAGCAGTCTATGCTTTTAGGCAGCACACCGATCTGCTTTTAGGTAGCGCACTGATCTGCACCAATCTGCTTCGTTGTGTTTGCCATACTCATCGTCTATCCTTTGTTTGAACACAGAGTGCCTCGGCTTGTTCGCTCTTCTAACCATTAGCAGAAACCAGCCCACACACATACACACTCATGCATTTTTCTCTGAGTAATCACCGTCCTTGCCACGACTTAAATCTTCCCCTTCGTTTCACAGACAGAGCTATCTGTCATACTTCCTGGTGAGGAACCAGTGGAAAGAGATGTTGAAAGAACAATTGACTGTCCAATGCTAATCCTATAGCAGACTATTTATTTCAGTGACAGCCACAAGGCACTCCCAGAATTGGACTGACCTGTGGTGACAAAGAGTGCATTTAATGCACGTCGGGCACCTACATATTGAGGAGCCTTAACTATAGGTGAATGTCTTACGAAGTCTTGTTTTAGCCACACGTTTGATAACGTGACCTTTTTATCGTAACAGTGCACTTCTAAATGGTGTATAATGCAATGACTAATAAAGATTAACACCATTCTGAAACGTTGTAATTACATGAATTTAATAAGGGTAAGAGTTGATATTTAGGACTAATTAGATTTCTGTTGCACACTAATAGTTTGTATGTTACACTCTACTTAGAGTTATAATTGCATTGTGACAAGGTACCTGTATATCCATACATATTCAGACATATTTCCTCCAGATACTATTTGCCCCAAAATTGCTATTTTCTGTGTAAGAGTTCATTATAGTTTATCACACTGGATGATACAGAGAGCCTTAAAACGCATGCTGGATTTAAGTCTAATTGTGTTCCATTAAGGATGGAGTTATATTAAGAGACAACATAACAGATGGCGTAATGAGAGGAGGCCAAGAGTCGCAGGAATCATTACCATCACTCAAACTTCACGAGCCCCTCTCCCCGTCTCTCTTCCCCAGCAGTCACAGAGGGCTCCGGCTCTGTCTGAGCTTGAGCCCCGGGGCTGTCCTTGCATCACCACCATCATAAACTCAAGACGGGCACAGACACACAGAGACGGGCAGGGCGTTTAAAATAAGCGTTCCCACGCCCTGACAGCAGCTGACACTGGCAGTGCAGATGTGGGCTGGATGCGTGCCACGTATTGACCGTGTCTGGCCCAGATCTGGCCCATATCGGTGTCCAATCAGGCGCTCACTGAGATCTGGGGTGTCTGTTGCGTCACTGAGTTTAAAGAGAGATGACCTGCAGTAATGAATATGATGCATAGTAATCCATGACATGGCATGACATGGTTATCAATCATGACTGAGGTTTATTTGTGATATGTAGCTTCTACACTGTCAAATGTAACCTCAGATTACAGGTTAGTTGGTTCAACCGTCATACCATTATTTCAGTGTGAACCATATATCAAGCAATTTCTGAGAAAAGAGGAAGGATGCATATTTAAAAAGATACTGGTGAGAAAAAAGTTGATTACCATAAACAAATTAGGAGTCATTTCCATAAGAGTGTGATATCTTATCTTAAAATTACACGCACTGTTAAGCTTTCATATTTTTGATTAATTGCCTCTCAGTGGAGTTTTTAAAGGAATGTTTGCATCACTGGCATTTCTCAGACTTCTTCAAAAGGCTTCCCAAAGTGTTTACACCCCCCATCTGTAGAATTTACTGTGAGTTTGAGTAAGGTAAATGTTTTCGTAAAGAATGTGGATTTAAAAGTTTAGCTCATATTTTGATATTGAATCAGAGCAAAGGTGCTTTGCACTTCATGCTGTATACTACTGTATGTTAAGGACATACATTTGAAAAGCAATCATTATTGTGTTAATAATCATACTTCTGATAGACCCACTGAAATTATACTGACATCACCAAGAGATTTCATTAGTGAGGTAGATAATAGCCTGTTTGCCAGTTCTGTCTGGTCAGACATGTTAGTCTGTATGACAGTATAGAGATAGTGAAAAAAATGGGTGTTTTGTGGGGAAGATGTCCTCCCATTGTGCTATGGGGAAAACAACACACATACACACACAATGTTGTGTTAGGAAAATAATAAGACTCAAACAGTTTGACAAAAACCATTTCTTGAAACATGAATAAGAATGGAAAAAGATTCTTTCCCCAACTGAAAGAAAAAAAAATAAGAATAAATCACCTATTGTTCGGTTCAGATCAAAGGCCGTCACGCGTTTGGTACATCAGTAGTCTTTCCCTTGTGAATGCTAACATCAATGGGAATGTTCGCTCGCCAAGATGATAGGATTTGCCTCCATTGCCTCGCCTAACACAAGGCTGTGTTTGACGAGAAGCCATTCTGGAAAGAGCCAATCACTTCAGATATGTTAATTATCCTCATTACGTCCATAGGCGGGAGCATGTTTGTTTGACAGTATTGTCTTGCTTCCATTTGAAGTTAGAGGACCCTCAGAAGAAAAAAAAAGGAAAAACCGCCACAATGTGTTTGGGGAAAGTAATAGTGTGGAGTTGGGAGTTTGTCTGGGGAGCTCATAAAACGCTGTGCTTACCTGCAGAATGAGTGGAGGCAGAGCGGAATGGGAGAATTCCATTGGGTAAAACAGTGTGTCAGTTTGTGTGGTTTGTTTCCGTGTCTGACACCTAATTAAGGGATTTAAGTTGGTTTGTTTTTTACGGGCCGCTGCTCGCTGGGGGAATTCAAAATCTCTCCGAGTTGACTCTGTACGTTCTCTTAAGTGAGGTGTATATTACCAGCCTGGCATAGAGCTTGATTTTATCAACACATCTGCGTACATAGGTTTTCTGAGTTTGCTTCTTCTCAGTAAACTACTAATAATGTTCACAACAACAGACTGTATCTTAAACATCAAATTAATAGATTACTGAAAGCCTCAGTATTCCATGACGTTGATGTAATAGCTAAACTACTTCAGTTCTTATTTCACTTTTACTTTTGTTTTAGCATAGTGTTTGCATGACGTTATGTTTTGATATGTTTTGGTCCCTGTTGAAAATAAAGACAAGCTTTTTTCCAGCTGCATCCAACAGACAGCCAGTGGGAGAGATAGGCTGCCAGCGGCTGAGGTCTTTCTCCCCTGACTTCCTTTCTTCGTCAACGGGACAAAACCCCTTTTCATGTTGCGCCCATAACACCCTTTTCTCCCACTGAAAGTCTTTGAGGATAAATATTTATTTCAAAATGTTTGGCATGAACACAGAACCACCAGTGTGATAAACATTCTGCACTTTTCTGCCAAGATGTGTGTCTTTGTGCTTAGAATTTACTTTCCCCAACAAGCTTGGAAAATACTTTTCCAGGTCCTGTTCTGTTTAGAGTGGGACAGAAATCTACCAGTTACTCCCAGATTTGGCCAGTCCAAGCTGATCATGCTTGTGTAAGGTTAGCCAAATGAATTAGGAGAACCACACATCTCAACAATAGCAACAATATTAGCGTGTAAGCTATCCCTGACTGTTCCTGGGACAACAAACTAGCCGTTTAGGATGAAATGATTATCGAGAGAACAATGCTCCCTGGTTTTGGCAGCAGGTCGTTTGTTGTTCTATTCAGTGTTGAGATATTAATTGACTTTGTACCCTCTTATTGTTGCAGTCGCGGAAGACAAATGGCATTGAGTGGCTAATGTCCCCCGAGACTCTCGTGCCTGCATGGCTCAACAGTGTGAGGTCAGCGAGTCAGTCAGGGCATTTGCTGATCTGGGCTAAGCAGTCCAGCTGAAAAGCTGTTTGTAAAAAATGCACTACTTAGCTTTCAGCTGCCCAGAGCCCTGGGCACCAGGCCAAATAGCTGCACACTCTCAGAGGGTTTCTCTGGCTCGGATCTGGTCCCGATGCGGCCCATGTACTGTATGGGTGAGGTCTTCCTGTCTCTCCTCCTGAGCTGTTCACAGATGCACTTTTTTTCCTGTGTGAAAAAATCTTAACTGCTTTCAGATTGGTTAGATCAGACTAGGAAAAATAACTTCTTATTTGCAATTGAAATGTATTATTCTCTTTCATGTTTAGCTTAACTTTCATAGATTGCGGGTGTGATTTTTTCTCTCTCTCTCTCTGTCTCCCACACACATACACACACACACACACATTCTCACACACCACACACACACACACACACACACACACACACACACACACACACACACACCCCAGAAGGCCCCAGATGCAGGGGAGAGCATCCCTTTGTGTTGGCCCTCACCCCACTCCTTGCCAAGTGCTCGTGTCGTTGTGTTGTGACAGCAAGACGTGCGTCCTGAGCTCTATAATTGCACTGTGGGCTGCCACTAGGTGTAAAGTAATGGAGTCTCACAATATCCGTGGCAGCAGTCAGCCTAGGAGAGGCTGTCAGAATTCATATAAAGGCGAGGCATGGATCCCACTTACGCGTAGGGAACCTCTGCATTCTAATAGTGCCGCTGTAAGCGTTTCCGTAATTCAAGGTGGCGTCATTAGTGCCTTATTTATTCATCCCTAGGCTGAGGAGCTGATAATACTGCTCCGATCAGCTGTGGCAGTCTCTCTCTACCCCTCCCTCTCACACACACACAAGCACGCACACACACACACACACACACACACACAAGCCTGCACACACACACACACACACACACACACACGCACACACAGATGCACACAAAGATCCCTGTAGGGCTGAGGCGGAGCCGAAATTGCAGCAGAGTGGGCAAACGTGGCAATCACGCCACAGTTAATGAAGTAAGCCGCAAAGGAAAACAACAAGGCACATCACCACAGTTTGCCAGGCCAAGACTTGTTATGTGAGCCTGTTGACTTATTGTGCTGTCGTGGCGTCGTTGTCATATCTCAGGCTGGTGTAGCCACCGATTGAAGAGTGGCAGATCGTGATAGTGTGAAAGAGAGAGGGCCGCCTTCGACCCAGAGTCAAGAAACAACAACAACGACAAAAAAAACACAAAGTAATAATGGCCAGGTTTAAAGGTTAAATAACAATTGGCATCATTATGAGCTCAGTTGAAGACCAAACAAGTGTTCTTTGGCTGCTCCTGACCCTTGGCTATTATCTGTGGATGCAGATAAAGTGGAAAGCTCGTTGGACCTGCAGCCAGGGTCTCTCTCTGCCTCACAGCTAACCGCAGTGTTTTCAGCTGATTGGCTCGGGTCTCTGCCTGTCTCTTGGTCCACTGGGATTGCTTATTTCTGAATTTATGCTCTGCCCGCAGGGTTTTTTCTCCCTGGGAGTCTTTGGGTGGGGATCTGTGGCTGTTTGTTGTTATTTTTTTGTATACTATTTACGTCGTATTTTAAAGTGTGGCTAAAGTAACCTGCTGTTTGTGCTGGACCTGAATTAATGACTCACCAAACCATAACACGAATGTCAATATCAAGTTGTTTATTCAAATTTGAGGAGATAGTTTTGTATTCACCAGCTCCAAAACCAAAGATAGCAACATTATCAAAAAAAGTAATGGATTTTCATGAATCTCTTTCTTTGTTTTCTGGGACTTCAAACCCAGGTTATGAATATGAAGAGGCATGGTAGAAACTTTGGCAGCTAATTTTGTCTGGCCTCACTTACAGTACTATCATATTGCTGTTGGCTTTACCACAGTTTAAAGGTTCTGTCTGAAATTCTAATTCAGTTCACCTTTAGTCAAATTCAGCTAACAACTCCTGATGGTCAACTAAGTGTCTGTTTGCGCTCGAAAATCATAGGTGTTTGTTCACTGCACTGGCTCTTTAAATGGCAAACAAATAAATGCATGCACTCCAAGAACTTTTGTTTTCTTTTTACCCTTGTTTTCTTTTTAACCCTTTTTTGATTTTAGAGGATTGCAATTGGGATTCACACCCACTGTACAAGAAGAGAGAGAGTGATGTCCCTTTTTCCGGTTCCGGCGCCGTCGAGAGAGGCAGCCTGTCCAGGTAGCTCCGTGTCTTTGTGTTTTTCTTACCGTCTTTTGTTTACTTTTTACTTTTTTTTTACTTCGCAACTTTTTTGGATTACACACTTTGAGGAGTGTTTTCATTCTATCCTATGGATATGGATCTATTACAATGCTCCAGCGGCAACAAACTTGTGTGCACAAGGAATCAGCTGCTTGCAATACGACGGAATGCTGGTAGGGTTCACGCAAACATCCCGGAGGAGCTGTGGTGTTTTCGGGGGTGCAGAGTGGGAGTTAAAGTGAGGACTAGGCGTCGGGAGAAGAAGTGGAGATACAAGCCCTCAGTTCCTTCGATGGTTATGGGAAACATGAACTCACTGGCCAACAAGACTGACGAACTGGCTGCCCTGGTAAGAAATCAGAAGCTGTACAGGGATTGTAGTTTGCTATGCTTTACGGAGACGTGGCTAACAAGCCATATCCCCCCAGCTAACGTTGAGCTGCCCGGCTTCAGTGTAGCTCGTTTGGACAGAGACAATAAACTTTCTGGCAAAAAGAAGGGAGGCGGACTGGTGCTATACATAAACAATAGATGGTGCAATCCCGGACATGTTACAGTGAAGGAGACTGTATGCTGTAAGGATGTGGAGTTACTAGCGGTCAGTCTACGACCATACTACATGCCGAGGGAGTTCTCGCACGCCATTGTTGTTTGTGTCTACGTGCCGCCTCAAGCCCTCCCGGACACAGCGTGTGACGTCATTCACTCTACAGTCGCTAGGCTCCAAACTCAGCACAGTGATGCCTTCTTTGCGATCTCTGGTGACTTCAACCACATTACACTGGATTCCACCCTCACAAACTTTTACCAGTTTGTTGACTGCCCAACTAGGAAAAACAGGACAATAGATCTCATGTATGCAAATGTGAGGGATGCTTACAGTGCCACCCCCCTTCCCCCACTGGGGAAGTCGGACCATAACCTCACTCATTTGCAGCCAATGTACAAGCCAAAAGTTCAGAGGCTACCAGTTGCCACGCGCACCTTCAGGAAGTGGACACCGGAAGCGGATGAGGCTTTGAGAGACTGCTTTGAGTCCACTGACTGGAGTGTGCTACTGAATGGAGAGGACTTAGAGGAGGTCACACATTGCACTACTGACTATCTGAACTTCTGTATGGACATTGTTGTTCCCACAAGGACTGTACGCTGCTATCCAAATAACAAGCCTTGGATAACCAGTGATGTCAAGACCCTTCTCAATAGGAAAAAGATGGCGTTTAAGGAGGGGGACATGGCAGAGCTGAGGCGAGTACAGGGGGAACTCAAGAATAAGCTGAAAGAGGCTAAGGAGGACTACAGAAGGAAGATGGAACAGAAGCTGCAAGATAACAACATGAAGGAGGTGTGGGACTGTATGAAATCTATCACTGGCCTTAAGAAGAGCAGCAGCTCTGTGGAGGGAGACCTGGACAGGGCGAACCAGCTGAACCACTTTTACAACAGGTTCGATTGCCCAGCCCCCACCCCACCTCATTACCAGTGCAACACTCACCCCCACCATCACTGGATATTGCACCCCTCCCCCACATTGCGACCACAAACAAAGAGGTGACAACGACCTCAGTCGTCAATAGCCATCAGACACACAGACCCCAGATGCTGCCCCCCTCCCCCCCCATCATCACTGCTGATCAGGCTATCGCACCTCTCCCCCACATGGTGACCACGAGTAGTGCGGCAACAATGGCTTTAGCCAATGGCCATCAGTCTCTAGCCACACGACAACCCTCACAGAAGCACCCCTCCTCCTCCTCACCCTCATCCCCCCCATCATTTCAGCGGACCAAGTAAGTTATCTTTTAAAAAAACTCCATCCTCGTAAGTAGGGATCGACCGATATGGATTTTTTAGTGCCGATACCGATACCGATTTTTTTCCATCAGCCTTAGCCGATGACCGATACAGGCTGCCGATTTTCTTGGCATGTGCACTGGCATGTTTAACTGTTAGCTGCAGTATAATGTTAGATTATGTGTAAGTTAAGTACAGAACTGACTGTGCACAAGTGCTCCTGAAAAAAAATGTTAGTGTAGAGCCCTGCTCTGTAGTGGGAGCTGAACTGGAGTGCATCACTTCAATATCTGACAAAAGGACCCTAAACAAACTGATCAACATCTTGGACAATGAATGTCATCCGCTCTACAGCACTATCAAAAACCAAAAGAGCTTGATCAGCTGGAGACTTCGCTCACTGCCATGCACAACTGAAAGGCTGAGGAAGTAATTTGTTCCTAGGGCCATTGAACTGTTCAATGCCTCACTAAAGGGAAGAGGAGAGATAGACTTCTCTGCTTAGTCTGTCTGCCTCTCCACCCTCTCCATGTCCATGTTTTTTGAGTACTGACTGACCACTACTGTTTACTACTGTTTTACTACTGTTTTACTGATGTACACAGCCTAATGTTTTCACTACTGTTTTACTGCTACACTGTTTTTCATGCTATATTAGCACACATGATCAATGACTGCGGTCAGGCTTCTGATACAATACTGAATGAATGAATGGCTAAAACCCTATTACCTCAACCTGTTCTTGCACTGAAATAGTTTTTTATTCTACCTTGTTCATTATACTTGACTCTCCTATTTGTCTATATTATTCATGCTGGTCTCTAGACCGTCTTGCACTGTTGCACTGTTGGACGAATGCTGGACTACTTTTTGCACCTTCACCATGACACTCACTCTCTTGAGCACCTTGCCAGGCACACATAACTAAGGACTATGATTGGACTACTGTTTGCCCCTGCACCATGACACTCACTCCCTTTAGCACCTCACCAGTCCCGGCCCTGTCACTACAAGCGTCTTATGCTTGATTACCCTCAAGCACATTGGACTTTCTTAATTTAACTTATATAGTGTATTTAGTATTTAGTTTTGTTCGTTTTCTTATCTTTCTTATCTTCTACTGTCTTTAATGTACAGTGGAGTTTAGTTATATGTTTATGTGCATGTTGTGTGTTATGTCTGTATGCTACTGAGACCCTTGAATTTCCCCTTGAGGATCAATAAAGTATCTATCTATCTATCTATCTATCTATCTATCTATCTATCTATCTATCTATCTATGTATTTTGTATATTAATTCATAAACAAATACATAGAGCCATGCACATTTCCAGCCAATCAGCGCACTGCTTCAAGAGCGTGGTCAGGGGAGGTGTAAATCCTCTCATCAGAATTGCGAACGCTGCCTTCAACACTTATGCTAGTCAATGTCAGAGTCATGGGGGGAGTGGTCTAAATTGCTCTAATAACTACTGTAGGATTAACAGTTATTGCACACACATTGTGATATATTCATGTCCAGCAGAACTGAACGTGACATGAACCAGATAGCAACTGATTCAGGATCAGATTTGTTTCTGGTTTGGACTGGACCTTTTCCGGGCTGAGCTGTTGTGTACACATAGGACTCCATTACTCCTTTTCAACCTGATCAAAGCAAGTTGTACAGTTAAACTGCCTTTATCAGCTTCAGCAAGGGGTTGGGTTTCATATCCTGTCAACTCTCGATAGATGCGATAAGCCTCAATGGCAGATAATTTTCTTCCGCTCTTCCTAATAGCTGTTGACTGCACTGTGGAGAAACAAAAAGCTTGTCAAAATAACACACACTCTTTGAGGCAGCTTATTTTACAGGGTCATCACACAGTTTTTGTCACTGTGAAAATAGTGCCAGTAACCACCCACAGTTTGTAAAAAAGAACACTACTACACCTGGAGGCTCACAGGCAAAGGCCACCTGCAAGATTTCAAAACACTACTGCACCTTTCGACACAAAGGCCCATTCTCAGACTCGGCAGCACTCCGATCATGTAGGGGTGAAGTAATAACAGAAACAAACTAACAGTAGAGTCAACCTGAAGTCTACAGCAATGGCAGCATGGATTGTGATAAAGTAGTGGATAAAGAAAGAGTTGCCACTTTTTGAAAGTTACAGTTAGAATATAATGAAGATATAAGTAAGGATTGGTTTTTCAGTGTTCTAACAAGACGTCATGAGCACATCAGCTGACCTGACTTAAGTTTCACGCACACACAAGGTGTAAATTGGGAAAAGTGTGGGGTGTTTTGCGCTACAGTTGCAAAAACTGGCTTGATGGATGTGTGGCAGTTGGTTGCGAAATGATTTCTTCAGTTTGAGTTAAAGTCTTATCCTAAATATATCATGTGCCCACACAATACAAACAGTCTTATGTTTTTCCTGAAAGTAGGCCATTTCAATCAATGCTATATTGTTTTTTTTTTCTTTCTTTTTTTCTTGCAGTTGAAAAGGTATCATATAATATGACCAGTATCCTTTTCTTTTCAGAGAGAGAGGCACTAAAACAATTTCTGTCCAAACTTCCAGTAATATAATTCTTGCATCCCTTCTTTTCTTTAAGATGTTTTAGGTGTTTTTCAAGTAGTTTATTCAATAGGCAATGGCTGCTGTTGATGAGACATCTTTTTATTGTTAAGGTGAAATCTTCTAGAGTTATAAAGAGTGCTTTGTCAGCATTGCATGACTGGATCCCTCAATTTTGCTATTTTTGCTAAACCTTATCCACCCCTCTCTTCTCCCCTTTCTCTCTCTATCTTTCTATCTTTCTATCTCTCTGCTATGTTCTCCTCTCGCAGTTCCTCCCAAGATATATGACATCTCATCTGATATGACGGTAAATGAAGGCAGCAATATTTCGCTCCTCTGCATTGCCTCTGGCAAGCCAGAGCCGACGATCTCCTGGAGACACATCACGCCATTAGGTGAGTTTAAATAAACACTCATTTATCTCTCCCCCCATCATGCAGGAAGAGATTAAAAGAATAAACCGGGTTGTTGGGTGTGAGGTTGTGTGCTAGAGTGAGTTGCCCTGCCTCAAGCTCCCTGCAGCATTACTCTCATCAGCACCAAATAGCAGCTAAAGACCAAACTCTTCTGCAAAAGCTCCTGGACTCTTTGATACAAATTATTGTCTTCCTTAGCTGGCACTTAAATATTGGGGACAAAAAAAACAACATGCCAAATGTAAATTCAATGTAAATATGTTGGAAGGTGGTTTATTTAGTGTGTTTACTGAATGCACAGTATGGAGGGAGATTCCTACCTTAGAAGCTGCATCCTGTTGATGGAAGTTATTGGACAAGTTTCAGGATGACGTCTTTGACACAACATTGACTTCACTCTGCTGCTGAATAGTGATGTTGTTATTAGTTTTCAATGTGTGTGACCTCCAGCTGACTCCGATCACAGTGTAAAGTAATGCAGACAAGGACCCTGAGTCCACGAGGTAAAGATAAAACATGACTCAGACAGACAAAGAGAAAGACAGAGAGATACAGGGAGAGAGAGACTGATATTGAGAGAGAGAGAGAGAGAGAGAGACAGAGAAAGAAAGATAGTGATAGAGTGAGAGAGAGCAAGGAAGAGAGGAAGAGAGTGAGAGACAGAGAGAGACAGTGAGAGAGATTGTAAAACAAATCAGAAACCACAGGCACACCATGTTATTTTCAAGAACCTGGGATTAACGGTGAATTCCCCGGTGCAACCCGGCGTGTGTTATTTAGCTCGCTGACTGTGGTGTCACATCCCCTGCTGGGCTCGAACCCATGACCTCAAGAATGGCGGACGGGCATGCTGCCAACCAGGTTAAAAGGCACAGATGCTAGCGTCATCACTCGTATGCCTTTTGACGATTCAGAGGGCGTTGAAGGGGAGGAGGG
Source organism: Alosa alosa (assembly GCF_017589495.1). Classification (NCBI taxonomy): domain Eukaryota; kingdom Metazoa; phylum Chordata; class Actinopteri; order Clupeiformes; family Clupeidae; genus Alosa; species Alosa alosa. Next base: position 10,282,836 of record NC_063197.1, read on the forward strand.
TTGCTCCGCACACAGTCATCCCCACCACCCCCCCCCCACCCCCTCCCTCCCCACCTGCCTGCTTTTCTTGTTTTGTTTTTGCTTGGTGTGGCTAACACAGTTATCACTGCGCCGGCTTTCTCAATAATCTAATGATGATGTTAGATTCTCCCTGCTTGTCCTCATATGTAAGGGAACCATGGCACCGCTGATAACCTGATAAAGCTGATTGTGGCAAAAAGGATTGTTTCACTTCCCCTCTGTTATCACAGAAGAGAGATCTCAGCCCTGGCACTGGGCCTCACGTGGGACAGAGGAATAGGAGACAGAGAGTCACATTGATTGATATCGCAGCCGAGCGAGGCGGCAGTGAACGTCGCTGTCCCTCTGCACCTGCAATTCACCACCAGCACAGCTAATAAACTCAGACCCTTAGCCCACCTGACTTTAGAAGAGGAAACACAAGCAACCAAAAACAAAACACATTAAATCCACAATGTGGATTAACTCAGCGGCGCTTTGCTTACACAAATTGCCACTGTGTCAAAAAACAATCACACGAGTTGAAATGGAAAGCCTTGGTCCCAAAGGCGGAATTCTCCTCTGCTCCCTTTCAGAATGTTTCAGAATGTTTCCTTATAGGCCAATGTGCTTGTTGTTCAGCTTGTTTCCTGTGTCCCATATGCAGCATCGTTCAAATGAAAGGACTTTTCATTCGATGCCTCCAGCTCTGCTGCTGATTAATTATTTCTCACAATCTTTTTGCAAACTTTACATAATAAACAGTCAATGCAGGTTGCGTTTCATCTGGTTGTTGGTTATTACTCTCTTAAAGTGATTTTTTGTTGTTGTTTGTGGTGTTGTGACAGTTTGAGGCTATTCATTAATGTTTCATCTTAGTAATCTGTAAGTCCAATTGCTTTTCCACCATAACAAAAAGGCATGCAAATATAATGATTATGAGTGCTTTCCCTCACAAATCTTCCTAATGCTGTTAAGGGTCACATAATTCTGATGTGGGCCACTAGTTACGTCAGAGGGAATAGAGGAGAACTGGGAGAGCCCTTTCAAATTGCATGCATAGTTTGAGCAGACACAAAACATGCTTTGATACGCTGTTCTTTTGTGGCCCAAAGCCCAGGGATTCAACTTTGACCCTTTGAAATTGCTGACTGAAATGCCTTTCATTGTTTTGTACATACAGATGTGGCCCAATTCTCTCTGCTTTCAATGGCACGGCTTTGTTAAGGACAATATGGGACAGACATATATGAATATATTAGATCCAGACATTGACATATGTCAACATGTAAGCATGTATAATCGAGACATAAACTTGGAACATGACTACATTTCTTCATCTCTGGCTCTCTTTTAACAACCTGCTAAAATGTCAGCATAAATTATAATTGATATTTTCACAAAGTCATTACTGAGTATCAGAATCACAAACTGAATTCACTGCTGTTGTGTGGAGTCATTGGAATCTGTAAATTTCAGCTGGTAAGCAGTGGTCAGTGCTCCTGGTTTAATTCTTTTGTGTGAGGATGGTGAATTTTGACGCTCATTAAGTGTGTCTTAGAGAGCTTGGCAATTTCCTCCTCCGTTCTAATCTTTCTGATAAGTGTGGGCTGAGTCGCAGAAGAATGGAAGAGGATAGAAGTGATGGAGCACAAGGAGTTGAGCTAAGCCAGAGCAGAAGAAGAAGACTCGGCCATTTGGAACCAGCTCATAAGACTTGGCAGGAAGCACGACGACTACAGATCTGCGCTAAATCCAAAGGCACTTGTGGCGGAAGATTCTCTCTCTTGAGGACTACGCCTAGTTGAAAGAGCTGGGAATGTGTGTTGTCATTTTCCAAGGTTAATTCTGCTCTTGCTTCCCAGAGTGCGCTTTTCCAGCATGCCTTTTGCATCTTCGACTGAGACACAGCGGGTCCTACCTGTTTGAATTAATTAGCATAGTGGTGAGCTGGCTACCACAGTCATTAACGACGGAGAGCAACATTTTAGCAGCAGTTATGTATCACATCCATGAAATACATACCTCTAATAGAGTTTGATGATGTTGCAGAGAGCTATTTGTTATTTATCATTTATAAAGTAACTACCAAACAGGCCTTTTTATGCGTCTGCTTGTCCACAACAAGCAAATAGACCCTTTGTATTTACACCATTTGGAGAGCATCATCACTGTTTTATCACTTACTTCTTTTCACCTGTTTTCTATGAAAGCCTCCCCCCCTTCTCTTCCCCACCAATTTCCCAGCAACCCCTTCTAAAGGCTGCTGGGAAATTGGTGTTGCTATCGACGACCAGCCAAGATCAGCTACTCTGTTTTCGTGTGAAAACTTCACAATAGTGGACTCTCTTGGATATCTTATTTTTTTCTCACAGATGTAGCTGTCCCTGTATCCAACATTTTATTTCCTTTAAAATCCAAAAAATATCCCCTTTATTTGTCAAGAGATTGAATTGAGTTAAGGAATATCAGAGCCTGCCAATATGCTGTGGCTGTTTCAGATTGTAATCTTAGGAAGGGGATGTAGGTGGATAACTCTCTGGAGTGTAATAATTAATTGATTTAACTAGTCATAAATGGGGGGAATTGCAGACTGGGAGAATAGGGAGAATTTAGTGAGTGTTAAAGGAGCCTAGCTGCTTAAAGCTAAACTCAAAAAACTAAAATTAGAATTAATTCTGATATGGCAAATTAACTAAAATGGTTGCACTTCTATCATTCACTTTTTTATTGTATATCAGGAAACCTGATGTAACCTGGTTATGGCCCTGTCCAAATCTGTAAATCAAATCTTATCATCTGCGGTCCATGAAGGGTCTGCAATAGGTGGCTGTTCTGTATGATGTAATTTCCTCTTCCTCATGCTGGTCTATAGCATTTCCCATCTTCTTTTCATACTGTTGATGTGACTGTTCCCTCACTCTGGGGGATTTGGTGAGCTCACCTCAGCTGCCTCAGCTACAGCAGTCTAAAGCCCATCTGCAGGAGTCCATGTGCAGTGTGCCTGTGGAGGAGATTGCATATGACATGAGGGGACCCTGCTGTTATGGCAACATGCATAGAGCCTCCACCTGCATTCTTTATCCGACTCATTCCGGCCCTTTTTGCATGCTTGCAGTCTTCCACAACTTGCACTCTGTTGAGTCGGTTACTTCTACACAATTGGTAACTTGTGTCAAGCAGAATATGACACGCCAGCCATTGGTGGGTTTCATACAATACCCAGTGGAGGCCAAGATGTGGACCAGACGCTCGATAGTCAGCTGAGCTGTTGTCCGCTCTACCGAAATCCAATCTGGCACCATGCTCTCTTGAACGTGTCCTTGGGCATTCTCAGATTGCTGTGTGGTCGGTCTTGTTAGGTTGGTTTGTTATGTTGTCATTTTTTCTTCCCTATTTTGTCCTTGTACCAAAATTGTTCAGGCTGGTTTCAAGGCCATTGCTATAAGAGCTCATTGATAGCGCCTCCCTTCGCAATGCTTGTTGTTGGTTTTTGCTTCTAGTTATTTACTTTTATCCCATTCAAGCCTAATGCTGTTAGGGTTGATGGTACGAATGTGATATGGATTTCAGAAGTCCCAGTAGCTGACTGTCCTGTGTCCACTAAGGGCTTAACAGCAGGCTACTTATGTAACCAACTGGCTTGGGTCTTCACAAAATCCTGAAATTGTATTAGGCCTGTTCATGCTTGGTGCGAGAGAAGTGGTACAGCCGTGCTGTGTCCTTACGGATAAGACAGCACTTCCTAAGCCTGCTGTCTGGAAAGCAACAGTGCCAAACATGAAGCGCTCAGCTTCAAAAAAATACAAAACCGTTTATTCAACATTCAGCCATGTTGAATGTAATTACGTTAAGTATGCTGTCTAGTCACTGGTGAATATTTTCATGTATCATAAGCAATTTGGAATAAAAAAGCAACCTTTTAAAAACCTGTTAGTGCAAAAAAAGTGCTAAATCCTGGCCATTTTAGAGTTCTCTGCTGCATCAATGTGAATCATAGCTATCTTCAGCATGTGCTACAGTAAAGACCTCTAGAAACTCCCACAGTCGTCCCCTGGAAATATCACTGGCAGTGTCAAGTATGTTTTTTAACACCAAACAAATATTCCAGCTCTTTCCAGTTACATGCTCATCCCTTTAACAGATTGTCCCAGTGGAGTTCGCCGCTTCTGCAGGTGTGTGTGTGTGTGTGTACAGTATGTGTGTGTGTGTGTGTGTGTGTGTGTGTGTGTGTGTGTGTGTGTACAGTATGTGAGTGTGTGTGTGTGTGTGTGTATGTGTGTATGTGAATGTGTAAATGTGTGTGTGTCTGTGTCTGTGTCTGTATGTGTGTGCATGTGCACATGGGATTTACCTTGCTTTGCTTCCAGGGCTATGCCCCCACCAAGCGTAAAGCAGGATATAAATAGATTTCACACTGAGTAATATTGCGGTGAGGATATATTCTGACCAGGCAGGTTTTTTCCTCTCTATTCGGCTCCTTCCAGTGTAAGCATGTCTACTGCACATCTGCCTGCCTGCCAGCCAGCCTGCCTGCTGCACTGCATTGCATATCTGATAGTGGACACTGCGCCAGATCCGGCATGGATCTGGCGTAAATCTAGGCTAGAAGTGGCTATGAGATGTGGATCCGCGCTGAAGGTTTTCTCATGATTTGTGAGCTCTGCTGATTCACTAACAGTCCGTGTTGCCAGGAGCTTTTGCTAAGTAGGCCGGTGGTACTGTATCAAAGGACATTTCAAAATAACCCCTGTGGCAGCAGCTCCTTTTGCCAAAAAATTTCTTTTCCCTAAATCAAAAACAAAACGCCATGCCATAATTTCCTCAACTAATCTATTTCAGCTTGACTCATGTGTTGTGTTGTGTGCTTTGTGTTATATTGTTATTTGGTGAGTGTAAGCCCTTCAGTTTGTCTTCAACTATGGTATCTCAGCGCTGTGTGCCCTAAACACTGGAGTAATTAAACATGCACTCCAGTCTCTGAGGTTTTTGTCTGAGTAGTGAAAGCACATTCGGGGTCTGAGACGCTCAAGCGTAAAACAACAGCAGTGCAGTGATTGACAGATGATTAAAACAAGCACAGAGGAGTGATGTATTACGCAAGATTTCTCATTACCACGTGCGCTTCACAGGGGCTCCAGGATCACCAAATATGGCCCTGCACTGTCAGGGTAGAAACAGAAAAGAATGGAAGGAACACACACACACACACACACACACACACACACACACACACACACACACACACACACACACAAACACTCTCACACAAACACACACTCAGCCTAAATGGAATCTTAAATTTAATTAAAACTGAAAGTATGACATGACATGACAAAGAACAATTTGTTGAACCTCAATGACACAACAGTGAATAGACAAGCAATTATGAGTTATCTTACTGTGAAATAACTGCATTGTGTTGTATTGACGTTCCAGATGGCAGTTGAAAGTTGCCCATCTTAGCCAGTCTTTAGTTACTACCTCGGAGGACTCGAAGCAACACCACAGAAAAGCTGTCTTCCTTATGGGTTTATTCAGGCACTTTTTATCTTCTGTGGTGGGGCTACCACCCCTGCTGACTGGCGGTTTAAAAAAGAAACACTGTGAAAGAAAAGCTCCCTGCTCGCTTTAAAAGACTTCAGCTCACAGTAGGGCCAGAACTGGAGAAGCATCCTTCCTTTTTTTTCTTCTTCTTCCTGAAGTCAGCATCCAGCTCCTTTAGTCTACCCTGAATTCCAGTTCTGGAAATTGCCCTCTCACTAAGAAATAGATGAAAATGGGTTCAGTGGTACTTTATGTCCCAGTGGGCTTGCCGTAACAAAATGACACTTTTGAAATTAAATATTGACAAACCTCAAATTATCAAGGCTACATTGTTAAATAGATGTTTGAGTGTTCTCATCCTTTGGCTATTGTTGACGTAACTAAGGTTTACAAGGTTAGATGAGAGTTCTGTCTGAAAGCTACTCTCTGGTCTCTTTCCCAATTCTTTGTTCTATGTTCTATGTCTCGGCCTGTTCTATGTTTTGTGTCTCAGCCTGTTCTATGCTCTGTAAGTGCAACTCAAACATCCGTGTTATCCTGTTTTAAAGAATACGTGTTAAAGAATTAAGAGGACTGCTAGACAGACATGTTTTAGGTCCAAAGCAGATTCATTTTTTAGATGAACTATTGCTAGGTCTGATCTTGAAATCTTCTCCCACATGTTTTTTTTTCTTTTGGCTATAAAATATGTCATATTGCTTTAAGTTTTGGCATTACAGTATGTGCATAGCAGAAACAGTGCTGTCCCAGTAAGATGCAACACACTGTGAAATTGGGAAATAAAAACACTCGTGAAATTCAGCTGAATAAATCTGAAGTAAATTAAATGACCAATCAAACAAACATTCGTTCACGTTGTAAACAGAACAAAACCCCTCAGAAATTCATCCAAAGACTCAACCGTTTCTGAAGTCAGCAAAACACAAAAAGATGCTTAAGCCTACAGACTTCTATACTGGCCTGGCAGTAAAAAAGAGAACACACTGGCTGCTATTGCCTATATATATATATCAGTCTCTCACACATCTCGTCTCCTCCTTATAGCAGTGTGAGTGTGAGGAGCCTGGTGTGGGTGGGAAAAGATTGGCTATCTAATCAAAGGCTTTGGGCGGCTGCTGTAAGATAATAATGAGTGGCAGAGCCATCCATGCATTTCTATAGCTGTTGTCTTTTAAAATCAAGAGGCCGGAAGATGGGGAGAAATGAAATGTGTCCTATATACTTTATAGAGCATGAAGGGATGCTTTAAATACAGAACAGCTAATGCAGTGCAGAAAGCAGAAGAGCTTTGGTGAAAAAGACAATGACTTATTCTCATCAGTAGAGCACAGCGTCTAGTCAACACGTACAGTTCAGCACCTTCTATTCCAGACTGGCTCTTCCTGTGATGTCACTGAGTACACGTACTGTATATTCATCTTGACTTCTGCCTGGTTTCAATGATGGCTTGCACCTGTTCTGTTTTCTACCCTTTGTTTTTTGTTAGGCTTGTTTGTTTTGTTTTTCTGAGCTCCTTGTTGTATGTCTTGTTTCTTCTCTGATCCTGCTGAGGACCAGCATGTACTGTACCCAGAGACTCTGATAGAGCACTTCAATCACAGCAGAAGACATGCTAGTATTTCAAACATTACATTACAGTCATCCTGCATTTCATGTGGCTCATTAAATGCCTATATGGAGGTTTCAAAAACTGGTGTGTTTCTTCTAGTTAGATCTACAGTATATATGTACATACATGCACAATCACTGAATTTTCAAGTAATATGTATTCATGCGTTATTTTGTGTTGCACAGCCAAGAAGCAGGAGAGCGGGGAGTATTTGAACATCACAGGAATAACTCGAGATCAAGCGGGAGACTATGAGTGTGGCGCGGGGAACGACGTCTCCTCACCGGACACCAAGACCGTGAGAGTCACCGTCAACTGTAAGTGTCTGTCACAGTGATTGTTTGGGCTATGACTGCTGTCCGTCTGTGTTGTGTTTGTGTGTTTGTGGAGGTTTGTTAAGTCAGTGTTGCAGTGTGTTTCTGTGTGTGTTGGGTTTGGCAAAGTTTGGTAAGTCATAGTGTGTGTGTATGTGTGTGTGTGTGTGTGTGTGTGTGTATGTGTGTGTGTGTGTGTGTGTGTGTGTGTGTGCTCGCTTGGTAAGTTCATTCCGGCTCTGACCGTGGTGAAGCTGTTTGGTGGCAGCGCAGTACAGCTCAACAGTATTATTCTCCCACATTTCAATCTGACCAAAACTCATGGTTGAAACTTTTCTGTGTTTGTGTGTTTAGCACGACCTTGAGTTCCTAGAAAGGCGCTATATAAAAAACAATGTATTATTATTATTATTATTATTATTATTAGCATAGCAGTACAACACAGCACAGCCCCCTGATTGGCTCCCTGGCTCCCTCCCTCTACTATCTTTGGGTGCTCACTCAGAGCCTCCTCTTCTTCTTCTTCTTCTTCTCTTTAGCGTTTTTTTCCTCCCAGATCTTCCGTCTTGACTAAAATTCATAGTTGGAACTTTTCTTAATATTTAATGAGAGAATTCCCTTTTTGTCTGGCCAGAGATGATTAATTTTGGGTCTGGACCAATCTCAGTGTTCGAAGGCCTCCTCCATTATGGAGGTAATGAGTCTTTGAGAAGTGTGAAAAGACAGTAATGAGCGAGTCCTGCATTAATGAATTATGTTGGCTTTACTCATCACGGTCACATGGAAATGTGCCTCCTCTGAGTGGAGAGCGGCGACACACACACACACACACACACACACGTATTTTTCTTCTCCCTTCTCTTTTTTCCGCCCCCTGTTTAAAGTCTTTCCTTCCAGCCGATGCACCATTCCACCAGGTCATTAATCTCTTTGTCTGTGTTGATACCATATGCTGAATCACACTACAGAGAAAGAGCTCATCAATCTCAGCTTCATCTTTTGAGTAGGAGGAGGAGGAGGAAAGAGAAGAGAAGAGAAGGAAAGTGAAGAGTGAAGTGAAGGGGGCCATTATGGCTGTTTCCGCTGTCCCCCTATCCTACTGTGATCAGTATTCACTTATCCTTACTGTGGACGAGTGTGATCTGTTGGCATATTCCTTTTGTAATGATGGAATTCATTTTAGCTGATGACGCCAGCTGTGTTAAAGGCTCAGATATGAAAAGGGTTTGCATCCTTCACCCGTGACATCACGGGACTCTTATGTCTAACACCACAGATGATTTATTTATTTATTTATTTATTTTTTGGTGGGGAGTATGTTAAAACAAGACGTCTTTGTTTGTGTGAAGATGTCCTCTAACACACCCCCCCCACACACACACACACACACACACACACACACACATGCACATACACAACTCCCTCCCCAACCTCCTGTTAATGTTGTCAAGGCTGTTGAATGACCCCTTTCATGAAATTAACGTGGTTAATGTCCATCTTCATCCAGCTTATTGCATTTTGATGCAGCCAATAAAAAGCCATCTGTCCTCGCGTTCTGAAGACAGACAAATGGGCAGAGGGGCAGTTGAAACTCAGTACTCGTTATCTTATCGCACTACGCCTCTGAGCGTCAGACCTTGATATCCTCACTTCTGAAAGAGCCTGCAAAAGAGCAAACACTGAAACACGCTATTATTCCACTTGAAAAACAAGCAAATTGGAACAGTCTGAACACAGTGTTTTAACTCCCCGTTAAACACATACACACACACACACACACACACACGCACGTACGCACACACACACACACACACATGAGAATTACTGTGTTCCTCATATTAACAGTAGGCTACAGTATTCCCATTATAACAGTACTGGGTTCCTCATATTAACAGTAGGCTACAGCATTCCCATTATAACAGTACTGTGTTCCTCATATTAACAGTAGGCTACGGCATTCCCATTGTAACAGTACGGTGTTCCTCATATTAACAGTAGGCTACAGCATTCACGTTATAACAGTACTGTGTTCCCCACCATTCATTGAGACCTTGGTTGTGTGAGTTCTAAGCAGTGGAGATTGCAGCTTTGCCTGTATAACTTAATTAAGAAAATTCAGAGTCCTTAAACTCTCAGATTTAATAAAGCTTTGGACTTGGTTAACCCTTTGCAGACTGTGCCGAACATTCCATTTTTTCATACTCGATGGCCTTATGGCACAAAAAGGCTTATTGTATGATTATGCTACATGACAAAGATACAATATACCCACCACTCTAATCAGGAGAAATAGCCCTTTCAAATGGTATAAAATATAATTAATAAGTTTGAGGAGAACATACATAATTTTTAAAAAATATCTTTAAAATTCAACCCCAAAAAACACGAAAATATCAGTTTGTCAAGATTAATCTAATTTTTCTCCCAATTTCTATTGTAGATAGAGAAAAACATAGAGTGTATGGGAGATTCACAATTTTGTCCTCTACTCAGTGATAAAAACAGAATCAATGTGTCACCTTTTGTTCAAAAGTTATGATAAAGTTATTAGACCTTTGCAGGCGGCACCTAAACATTCCGTTTTTTTTTCATACTTGATGCCCTTGTGAGACAAAAGGCTTATTGTGTGGCCATGCTACATGACAGAGATAAGATATACCCACCATTGTAATCAGGAGAACTAGCCCTTTAAAATGGTACATATCATAGTTAATAAGTTTGAGGGTAACACACATTGTTTTTAAACAAAACCTTCAAAATTCAACATCAAAAAACATGAAAATATCAATTTGTCAAGATTAATCTTTCTTTTCACCTAATGTCTGTTGTAGATATAGTGTGCAAAGGATAGCCAGTGTTGTGTTCTCCTCAGTGAAAAAAAACAGAATCAATTTATCACCTTTGGTTCAGAAGTTATGATTAATTTACTCATAACAGTAACAAGTAGAATTTTTTAAAGAGTAGAATGTTTTCATTTCCCGGTTTGGCATCTGACCTAAAAATACAGATATAATGGTCATGTAAAAAAATAAGCTGTTTTACCATCAAAACAAGCTCAATATGGGATGTCTTACTGTACTCTGAAGAGGCTAAATCAATTGTGGGGAGGACAGATAAAGGCTGAAAGACAGACTAGCTGATTGTAACTGCTTCTCCGCGGTGCTTCATTCTATTATGAAAACAAGAATATAGAGACACTGGCACATGTGTTAGGTTTACGAAAGGGGAAATAAATCATTTTATTTAGAAAAGTCTTAAACAATGTGATTAAATAACCAGGAACAACAACTTCAGGTAAATAACATAAACATATGTTTACAAACATGCAGTAACTATTAGAACTACAAGAATGACAAGACAACAGTATAACAAAGATCAACAAATCTTACATGGTGAACAAAACATCAATTCATACTAACATTCACACACATATATATAAACAATTAAAACGTTAGAAGAAATTCGATACATTTAACAACCATACAGCATATAATTCGATACAATATATAATTATCCATATCATTTGCCCCACACATAAGGTGATACACTAACGCCACATTCACACCAGATCCGTGGTGTGTGCATTGTCACAGCTGTGGCATGGTTGTGTGTGTGTGTGTGTGTGTGTGTGTGTGTGTGTGTGTGTGTGTGCATGCGTGTGTGTGTCCATCTAAGCCTAGCAGACGATGGGGTGTAAATGCTATTGGAGTTGGTGTCTCTGTCTGTGTTGGAAGGATAGGCAAAGTGTATGCTTTCTACCTGACATGGGACTTGACCAAACTCAAAATAAAGAAATTGTCAGATAAGAAATATAGAAATTGAATTACAAATCTAACCAAACTATTATCACTATAGTCCCTCTCATTATTGTTATAAGCAACACTCTTATCACAACCAGAAATGTGCTTGTGCCCAGATGGACGCACACACACACACACACAAACATGCTTACCCAGCTCAGGATGATGGAAGATTATCTCCTCCTGTAGCACATAATTGTCTTCTTCTTCATCCAGAAGCTACCCATCCATGTCCCATGTCCATGCCATCGTGGTCCTTGGGGTCATATTGGCCATTAGCAGTCGGCTGCTTTCACCCCAGTTGCACGTACTTCTCTCCCTCCATCTAAAATAACAAATCACAGGTCTGATAGTGAATAGGTTGTTTAGTTTTATTTTACATTACTTCCACATAATCTTAATCACCACCAACCATGACTCTTTTCACTAAAAGTATTATTGTCACTGGAGGACTCCAATATTGCTTGGAGAGGTAACATTAGTCTCAGAGCTCACTACAGTAAGTGTTATTGCCTTGGCTAAACCATACGTAGCATACCAGCTTACAAGTAAAAATTGATTTATTAACATGAGTCAGGAGATATGACAGAAAACATCTAAACAGCATATGCATACACATACACACCACGTGCATAGGCTACTGCAGTTGCGTGAAAGACAAAACACCCCTTAGAAAATAATGTGTTGACGAAGTAGGCTTGGGTGTATGAGCTCCCATCATAGTTAGCCACCCAAAACCTCATAATCGTAGCAGCCAACCTTACAGCCTAAAAGCTAAACAATACTAAAACACATTTATAACAAATCTTCAGTCATGTATTCATGAAAACAGCAGTCAATGAATAAAATCCTAACGTTACACCATTGGTGATCAACACAGTCTTCACGTCGGTAACGTAACATTAACGTCGTCATTCATGTCAGATGTTTCTATCTAAGTAAGCTAAGCAACTTGGCTACAAACAACTGTAAATTGTGCTATACATATTACGAAGGAATGAAAGGTTTATTTGACAATAAAATACCGATTAGGTCTACTTGACATAAAGTTGGCAGTCATGAAGCACGGGAGTGAACTTTATCGCGACTACGCGTCAAGGACATGTTGCAGCCTCTCCTGATGCTAACGTTACCTAATTTAGCTAGTTTTCTATCAGATGACAAGCAAGCAACATCGTTCAAAATAGAAAAAATCGTTAAAGTTTCAGTCTTAGTAGGTCTGTAATCTTGGTTGACATATAGTAGCCCCCCAAAAATGACTGAAAATTATGAGTTTACTAAAGATTACTGTGTGCTAAAATACCAGCTGTCATCAGCTGAAGTGAACACACACACTCATTATGTTACGGCCATGCATACAAGGTGTAATTACCAGCAAAAATAACTTTTAAAAACGATTTTGAAGTAATAACATGGATAACAAGTAATAATAACTTGTTTTTACCTCAGATGATCCAGTAGTTTCTCCTTTAGACGACGTCAAGATCAACAATGCATAGTGCTTCCTGCTGTTTTTCCTCTAGTGGAGGGAGACGTCAACTCTTGATTTTTCCTTCACGTAGTAAAAGAAATTCGCGCCACAAATCCCTTAACCAATCATATCGCCAGAAAGCCTATGATGTGACGTTTTTGAGGAAGTTTTCAGTGATAAAATTGGTTGGGGTATGGCGGAGTTATTAGACTGAACGTCATCGGTACTGGGGTACCGAAATTAGAATGGGCCGTCTGCAAAGGGTTAATACCATTTTATTCTTGTCTTAAACTGTGCCATGACAATACCGGCTTTGTAGCTGTAAGGATACATTTTGAAAAGTTATGTTCTTTAGATGTGCTATTTATTACAGAATGCCACTTGAAAGTACATTTGAGCCAAAAGAGCATGACAAAGTCTCTACTGAAATAAGCACTTTTGCGAACAATTGTAAATGTTCAGTTGTCAAAATGAAGATAATCACACAATGATGTGATTTATATTGGTGGCCTGTCACATAAATTACTAGAAATAAAGCCAACAAATGTAAGCTCAGAGACCATAGCTCTGTGTAGAGAGGGTGGCTGTTGGTGTAGGTTTAATTAATGTTATAGTCATGGCCTCATGCTTTCTTTAATGCATGAGGTCTTTGTGACTGACATTGGCATTTGAAGTGTAATTAAATGCATGCAAAATTAATCTCTTTACTGTAAAAAAATAATTACCGCTTTTAGGTAAATGCAGTTGACCTCTAGGGTAATTACTGATTAAGACTGCTTATTAAAATATCTGCAAAGCTGTAACGAAAATAAAATTAAGCTGTAGCATGTTTTGATTAAGCTGCTTTTGAATTGACAGGTATAAAAGTTTAACTGAAGCCAATTCAACAATATTTTAATAAACAGGTCAGTGGTCATTAGTCATAGATCTGATGAAGTACAAATTAATAAGAAACTTTAAACCTCAATCAGTTTTTTTTTTTTTTTTTTTTTTTAACTGATTCCATTTAGCTTAATGAGATCTGGTATTGACAAAGAGAGTGAATGGTCAGGTCAAGGATACTTTTGACTACTCACATTCCAAACATTCCACATTATGAGCCACAATCATTATTTTTTTTACCACTGATTTTTATGATGATCAAAAACACAAATTGAGGACAACAAGTTCATTGTCAGTGAATACAGTAGTCAGAGTGCTTACAGGAGTCATGCATGCACCCTAGTGCATAGGGAGCATCCTTAGTCTCCTAGTGCATAGGGAGCATCCTTAGTCTCCTAGTGCATAGGGAGCATTCTTAGTCTCCTAGTGCATAGTGAGCCTTCTTAGTCTCTAATCTAGTTCATTTAAAGTGGTCACAGACTGTACTGTATGTGCACTTCTGACTTGTCTCTCCTTTGTGTTTCTACACTGTCATGCAGACAAAAGAGAGATAATGGTAGAAAGTAAATGCTTTCAAGCTTTGTGAGATCTATAGCTATGTACTGTAATGCTTTAGCAGTCTTATGGAATAAACAAGATACATATATTTCAACAAAGTTTTGCTGCTGATGGAAACAAACAATAAAATGACGAGAGTCTTAAGAGTGGAACAGCGATGTAGTGCAGTTAGCACAGGTAGAAAAGTAATACAGTTCTCATTTAATCAGGTTCAGACAGCCCACTTAAGTGCCTCGATGCTGTGTGGACTCCGTTTCAATATGAAGTTATTGTTGACCATCTCAATGCAAACATGTTGGCCAGCTAAATATTAGCATAAAAGGCAAACTATAGAGGCAACTCACTCATAGCTTCAAGACAAGTGTGAATATTACTGTGTTCCTCATATTAACAGTAGGCTACAGAATTCCCAATATAACAGTACTGTGTTCCTCATATTAACAGTAGGCTACATCATTCTCATTATAACAGTACTAGGTTCCTCATATTAACAGTAGGCTACAGCATTCCCATTATAATGGTACTGGGTTCCTCATATTAACAGTAGGCTATAGCATTCCCATACAGCATTCCCATTATAACGGTACTTCCTCATATTAACAGTAGGGCTACAGCATTCCCATTATAACGGTGTTCCTCATATTAACAGTAGGCCACAGCATTCCCATTATAACAGTACTGTGTTCCCCACCATTCACTGAGACCTTGGTTGCGTGAATTCTAAGCGGTGGAGATTGCAGCCTTGTCTGTATAACTTGATTAAGAAACCTCCTTAGCTGTAATGAATCAGGCTCTGTAGTTCCTCCACCAATAATTTCCACCTTTAGAGGGGAACTCCTCCAAGATAATATGCAGTGAGGCCAAAGCCCACCATAGAGCGCCTGCTGCTGTGATGCTCTTACAAGTGCTGGAGGCGTAGACCTCTTAATATAAAACACATTATGGTACTGTGTAAAAGTGTTTTTATACTGTGGCGTGACCTTATTTTCACCAGAACAGCCATATGCAATTAATTCATAATATTGTCAGACTTCTTCAGCATGAGCACGCGCTGCTATATTTCTTTTGAAAATTACTTTGGGGCTACTGTCTCCGTTTTTCATGACCATGAGCAAACGTGCAGGAGCTCTCTAGCAACGCTGTTGTGTTTGATGTCTTTTTATTATTATTTCAGGTCCTGTTAAGCTCCAGCGTTATGAAAACTTGGTGAATTTTACTAGTCATGTCCTGAAGTTATTGGCTAGTACACTACATAGCAATAAGATGCCCCCAAAATAGCACCAGCTGTTGAATTCTTGGAGAACTATATCCTATATATCATATCCATATTCCATATCCATACATCATGAATGGGAATGTTGAGTAATACATTTACTTCAATGTCATGTTTTTCAAAGTTATTCATGTAGCTTGTTTTATCCAATGTGAGCTGTAACACTAAAGGCAAGATATATACTTTATCACCCCTAGCCGACTTCAAAGCACACGCTACGACGGCAACTGTCTGTTGAGACCTGTTAGGTTGCTTTGCATTGCCTGTGTGGGCGGAAGAAAAGTTGCACTCCTGCGCATACAGCAACAACCACCAGCAGTCCATTCCGGTGCTAGTGCCATATGTGGCGCATATGCAGTACAGTTAAATCAAATGTAAACAAAGCAGTGCTAGCTTCCAATTTCCACCCTACTCCTGCTCAGTGTGTCATAAGTCTACTTCTAATCAAGAGTATGTTTGATAACAAGTTTTGGAGCGGTGGAAGTGTAGTGGTTTAAGGGCTGGGCTAGCATGCAGTATCCTGAAAAGCCTGTTGAAATGTGAGTTAAATTCCCGGCTTCCACCTTTGTGCCCTTGAGCAAGACACTTAACCCCAAATTGCTCCGGGGACAATGTAATCCCTTGTAAATATTTTGACATATGTAAGTCACTTTGGACAACAGTGTCTCCTAAATGACTAAATGAAGTTGCAAATGACACTGGCATTGTCAGTCCTGGGTCTTTTATTAGTGGAAGAAAGAAAGAGGCTGAGGAGAAACAGTGGAGACTGTGTTGTTAGATCCAGTCATCCAGAGGTAAAGCACTAACTATCAGGATTGCATCTCCTTAAGGGAATATCTGATGATTACACTGTGCTTCTTAGCATCAATAGGTAAGCTAAACAGCCAATTAGAGCAGCCCTTTTCCCAATGACTCTGTATCCGCTTTAACATGTTGAATCGGCCATAAACTAGTGTATGGAGGTCCATCGGTATTAGCTGAGCTGATTACACTATAGACGCTCATTGACCAGCCAGATGTTATCAAACATCCGACCAACAGCTTGTTCTTGGTCAGCTTGGTTCTTAAAACCTGTGACCTCACTGTGATTACGGCATTCCACAACCAGCTGAGCCACAGGACCATTGTGTTTATCATGGCTAGCCTACTCTGGATATGCCTGGGCCTTAAACAATAAAACCACTAATGCTATATGAAATGCCACCAGCCATAAATGTATTTCTCGCTAATGGTAGTGGATGCAGACCTTTAATGTCCAGTAAATGTCTGTGTAATTGCAGGACATTTAGACTATGAATGTCTGTGCAGAAAGGAAAGCTGCCATCATTCTTTGTCAGAACAGGCAATGAAGAGGGAGGCATTCTTCAGCACAACATTTCTAAGTGCTCATTTGTGTATTCACTGCCATTTGTAGCTCTTTGTTTAACAACTATATCCAGTATAATACTTTTCTTTTTTCCACATACCCTGCATTCTCTGTTGGCCTTGAGACCATCCTTATTCCCACATAACATGGCTTTTATTTATAAGAACTGGGTTTATTAGAGAGAGAACATGATGTTATTCTTGAAAATTTAAATGGGAAACTTAATGAATTAATAAATCTTGGCTGCAGCCCTGTTGGTGCCTGACAGAGGGGGGACAATGAGAGTGAGACAGCATTAGGAGCAGTCGCTCTGTTTATAAGCTGATAAGTCGTGGACTGATGAGTCCCTTTCTTAATTATGAGGAAAACTCATTTTAGAATGTGGATGAAGAAGTAGTTCTAGGCCATTAATTGATCTTTTTTATTAAAAAAAAAAAGAAAAGAAAGAATGCGTGCCCACCCATTCAGGAGACAATAGATTTGGGCAAAATACAATTTTTTTTACAGCTCAGGAATATGCCTAGTTATAATGTGTACAGTGTGTGAACACATGCCTGGTATTTAAAAAGCAGGCTGTATCTCCTACCTTGTGTGGCCAAAATGGATGCCAGTGCCCTCAAATCACTTCTGAATGCTGACAGTTTATCCCGGCTATTGCTTCATTTTTATGGAGAATCCATGCAGTGCTTAAACAATGGGAGCAGAGTCACCAGCCAAATACCTGGGCTTTGATCTCTGTAGGGTCATAAAACCTAAATAAAAATAAACATCAGTTATCATCACAGATGTTCTACTTATCCTATTTCATCATCTAGTAATGGCTAATCTCTCAGGTTATCTCAGTTTGGCTAGGCAACGATTATTTACCTCAGTGATGTACCTGGTATTGTACTGTGTGGCTCACAATCTCAAGCAGAAATCAGAAATGTAAACAGGTGAATGCAGTTATACATTAATTACAATACTTATGATTTCAGTTGCTCCTCACATACAGTAGGCCTTCTCGGCTCCTCCTGGCTCTCAAACAGCGGCATAATTGTTAGTGGTGGTGAAGTTACTGTAAAAGGAAGGTAGTGGTATTTATGGTGTGTGTAAGTGATGGTTGCATGGTGAGCTGCTATCCTGCTCAGGGGCTTAGGGACCTCTTTAATCCAGGACCATTAATGAACACCACCGTTGATAATGATAATGGAATCAAGAAGAGAAAAAAAAGACATATTGTTCCCTAATTGAAGAATTTTCTTTCCTTGTCCTTCTTACCAGTGGATGGCAGTGCATAGTAGCTTATTTCCCATTATGAAAGTAGGTTTGGGTAAACTAACTAGCTTAATCACTGTAGTGCTTCATGCAGTATTTCCACATAGCCTTAAGTGGCTTGATGATGTGTGTATTTTCCTTCATTAGGCCTGACTGGACCATATTATGGTTTTAGTATGGATGCTATAATATGATAGATTGTTATTTATTTCTGCATCTTAATTTCCTGCATCATGTTCCTTTAGTCAGAAAATAGGCGTAAAGAACTTGAAATGCAATATGGTATGATCTCAAATGAAGGGAGGTTAAATAAAAGTGGATGAGCAACAGTAGATAGAGGGATGTGCTTGGGCCTGAAATCCAACCCACCAGTTAGTCAGTGAAAGGCGAGCGACTGCAGAGGTAGTTTCTCTGATCACGAGAGGCACACGGAAGCCATGAATCATCCGCCACACTCTTGTCAGCTCTTGTCTTGCTGCTGTCCAGGCTTAAGGCTATTGTGGCGATAACGATACTTCCTTAGTGCCAACAGAATTGGCTACTCAGAGCGAGTCTGTGGCTATGAACAGAAGCTGAAGATTGTGGATTTGAGTGAATTTTGTGTGTAATTGAATGGTGTGGAGGTGTGACATGCTTGTGATGAAGTTCTGTGCCATGTTGCCATGTTTGCAATGACATGGCTTTCACAAGTAGCCCCTTCAGGATGTGAGCATTCCTAATGACCTGCGATCACCCATCACCTTCAGTTTCTCACTTTAATTTAGTTTGAAAATGGCTATTGCCAGTAGTTTGGAAATGCCTGTGATTGATCTGGTAATTAGTTGTTTTCTCTTTTTCCCTGGCTTCAAATGCAAAGCGGCCCGCACGTTTATAATGAGAGGAGAATCCCGTTGATGTCCAGAGATACTCATTTGATGGAGCCTGTGAGATAGGGCTTCGGAGATCCATCATGGTCAGCGGCTCGTCCGCTATTAGGTTACCTGCCAAGGGCTGCCAATACCTCACGACGCAGCACGTGTCCGAGTGATGAACGACCTGGAAATGTCCCCAGCGCATTGTTTGTAATCTTTACATCTTCGCCCTCCAAGAGACTGAAGCCCGAGGCTGTTAATTGGACAAACGAATCATCATATAACGGCAGGAAATCAACTTACAGCAGTGTAAATGCTGAAATGCACAAAAACGCCATTGGAGAGCGAATTTAAACGCTTAACTGATTATGCCCAGGAGCTTTGCTGTTGGCTGCACAGAGAAAATGGTGTGTGCTGTCATATGTCACTTTCAGATGAGTTTCACCTAAAATAGACCAATACTTAAAGGATAAAAATGACTAAACACTCCTAAAGGGCAACTTACGCATGGAGGCAAATGGAACTGTTTCAATCAAAGTGAAAAAAGAAATAACCTAATCAACTCTACATGAAATATGTTAGGTGAAATGTTGTCATTCTTCTTTTCTTTTTTGATGAAACACACAAGACTTGGTGGGTTTTTTTCTATTGAGACATTTCCCATTTTGATAGAGGTTGTGGCAGGTTGCTTCAAATGGAAATAAAGGTTACAGGCTTCTATCCAAATGACTTTTGAGCTTAGATTTAAAAGACTTTGCAGGGAGCCTTCAAAGACAGTTATCAGGATTATAAATGCACTTTCACTTAGATTCATTCATCACAAGTAATTTAACAACAAAAGTCTTAAGTGGATCTGTTCACTTAAGGGAACAGTTGTGGCGGTAGTATATGATTGCTTTATTAATTATTCAAATGGCTTTTTTATTGGTTGTTTACAAAAGAGGGTGAAATCTGATTGGAATTGATGAGGTCAAATGACTTGTGGGAAATATGTAGGAGACTGCTAATAGCTACATGTAAGGGATTGCTCAGTGATAGGCTTTTCACTTCCCAGCAGCACACATAAGCAAAGCTAATGCAGCTGTTCATACTAAGGGCCCTGTGTGCGTGATGTAGGCTACATATGCACACGAGCACTGCTGATAGCCATGCTTGTTCTGATTATAGCCAAAACACACACACACGCACGCATGCATGCACACACACACACACACATACACTCACACTCACACACACATACTCGCACACGTCCACATACACATACACATACACATACACATACACATACACATACACATACACATACACATACACACACAAACACACGCACACATACACGCACACGTTCACATACACATACACACACAAACACACCCACAGACACACTCAAGCACATGCATTGACAAAATCATCTGGTAGCATACATTTTTGAGAACTCTTTTGATTTTGTTAACAGAATGTACTCTGCATATTTGAACACATTAATGTGTGCTGCTGGATGAAATCAGCTCCTACTATTCATTTAAACTTTTTTTTTTATTTTCATTTGAATGGCTAGAAGGTTTAAAGAACGAAAATGTCTTTGTGACATTGGGAAAAGATTTGCACTGCGATTGAGAACTTGAACGACCTTTTATATTCTATCCGCAGAACCTGCCACCGCCATTCAGCCTTTGAACTTCCATTAAGCAATTTGGCACTATGTAATTCAGTTTTTGTAGCCTGTGGGGCGGTTGCTCTTTTTTTCTCTTTTTAAGCCATTGTTTTCCATGTTTTGTGAGTTGAAGCATTGCACACTATTGTCTGTGGGGTTCATACAATTTTAGGTAATTAAAGAAAAAGGTAATTTCGGACAAAATGTCAGTATGACATGGGTATTGTATATGTAATGTGTGTGAATGTGTGTGTGTGTGTGTGTGTGTGTGTGTGTGTCTGTCTGCTTACACATGTGTTTGTGTTCCCCAGTTCCCCCCAACATCCATGAGATGAAGGGTAACAGCGGGGGTCTGCGTCGTCCTGCCCTGCTGCGCTGTGAGGCGGCCGCTGTCCCCACTGCAGACTTTGAGTGGTACAAGGGAGAGAAGAGGTAAACCTGTGTGTGTGTGTGTGTGTGTGTGTGAGTGTGCAGTTATCTGTGTGTGTGTGTGTGTGTGTGTGTGTGTGTGTGTGTGTGAGTGTGCAGTTATCTGTGTGTGTGTGTGTGTGTGTGTGTGTGTGTGTGTGTGTGTGTGTGTGTGTGTGTGTTTGTCTACTGTCACTCACAAGAACTGTAGTAGAAAAACTGTGCAGAAACAAACAATCAGCATCAGAGCTTGTAGAAGACCATACATACAGATTGAACAGTAGTTTGAGCAATTTTCAGCTGTTTTCTTTTTTCATGGTTTGAGTAGCTATCGTGTTGATCGATCAGTTTCTCAAACAACATGATAAAGCAAATACGCTGAAAGCTTCACATGATGCATATGCGTCATGAGGTTGGTTTAATGAAATGTTTGTGCAGCCACCTCATCCTACTCCCAGGTCACATTAATCAGCATAGATTCAAGTAATGGTTCTTGAATTTAAAAACCAAATTAGTGCATTACCCATAATTTACCCACTCGGAGTGAGAGATTTGAATCATCACATCACACTGTGCTAATTGTAATTATAGGGTTTGTTCAATTTATTCAAATTGCCAAGGAGGCATATTGGCATCATACTGGAGTTTATATAATTTAGGATCTGGCTCTGCACGTTTTGAGGATGTTCCTAAATGGATTCACTGTGTGTGTGTGTGTGTGTGTGTGTGTGTGTGTGTGTGTGTGTGTGTGTGTGTGTGTGTGTGTGTGTG